>NW_009652966.1:1082792-1094543 GCF_000708025.1 Charadrius vociferus
GGTCTTTCTGTGAGAGAAATGGTGAACATTTTGGGCTTTAAATAATGACATTCCCCAAATAGGCAATAGCTGAGAGGAGCTCAGAGGGAGGGGGCCTGCCATTTTCAGGTCATGAGACCTCTGCGTTCTGGCAGAGGACACTGGCAGAGATGGATTAAGTTAAACTGGAAAAAGTTAAGTCTAGATGCTTGGTGGAAAGCCCAAGCTGAGTTCCAAACTTGCAATGATTTTTCCTTTTTTTTTTTTTTGGTCAGTAAAAATAATAGTTCATATGTGCTTTAACTGAAGTTTTGCAACTTTTTGAATATCGTGTTTCACATATGGTTTATCTCTGTATTATGAGTAAGAGTAATGACAAACATTGCTTAAACAGGAGAATTTAAGGGTATGCTTGAGATGTTTTGGTTGCAGCTTTCTCACCAGAAAAGGGGAACTTGAAACGTGGTAAACTAATCCATATTCCACTAGGAAAACACTCCTAGAAGCAATTGATATTTTGGCTTGTGGGCTTAGAAATTTAAAACAGATTTAAAACACACTTTTGTCCCAGATGTACTCACTGTGGCTTACTCTGTCTTCAGGAGCTGTCACGTACAGTATGTCACTTGGCTGTTCTGTAGCGTGGTAAACACTAACCTTGCAGGGGTGATTGCAGGTGGCTTTCATCTACCTTTAAGTAATTTTTTTCACATGGCGTGCATAAAACCTGTCTGAAACTCGCTTTGTGGGGAAAATCAGTTTGCGATTTTGTCTGCTGACATGAATCCAAGCATGTCATGTGCGAGACAAGCCCAGTAGTACTTAACATATAACTCTACCTCTTACCACCTCGTTGGCTGGTGAGGCTCGAGGTACCCACATCACAGGGGAAACTCACCTTGCCGGCCGCATCTGTCATTCCTTTGCTATCCTAGCATCGGAGTCTCCTGCCCTGTGCAACTCCCCTGACGCAGAGGGTGTTCCTGGCTCCCACACACATCCCGGGGTCCAGCAGCGGTGGTGGGCAGCCGCAGCCCCAAGCCCTCCTCCTCTTGTCATACTCCGCGCCTTTCTCCCTGTCTCTTCCAATAACAACTTTGGCAGGGCACCATGCTTCCTGGGGGATTTTCTGGTGTTTCCGAGTTAAAAGAGTTACTGGGAGGAGAGGGGCACTCCCGGGCAGGGAGACCCTTTGAAGGCCAGCAGGACTTAGATGCTGCCCTGCTGTTTGCCCCAGGACTCAAGTCTTGGCTCAAGTGCTTTCGGTTCGGATCTGCAGAAGGTCTGGGTAGTCGGGAGATGAGCGCGCTGTGCAGACATAAATATTCCAGCAGCTAAAGCCAGATCTCTCTAACGCTCAGCTCCTTCTGTTGCGCTGAACGAAATATGGCTTTTAACTTTTGCCAGGTCTTTCACGAAAACAGAGGAAAGCAAGTCACACGTTTAAACAGAGTTGACAGCCTGCTATTTAAATGCCAAAACAAGCCTTTACCGATTCTTAAGTGGAATTAAATATTCACTTTATATATAAAAGTAGATTTTGAACCATAACTTGCTTTGCTTATCTGTCTTTCTCGAAATAAGAGCGCCGCTCAAGTTTTCTCTCAAATGTATTTCTGTTTTTAAAATGTACTTATCTGACATTCTTGCTATCACTATAACAACAAAACCTCAAATATTGCATTGGTTCAATACTAAAAAAGGATGATCCAAGCAAAAACCAGCATTTTCCCAAAGCCTAAATCAGTAATTTTTACTCTGTTGAAATTAATGGCACTATTCAAGATTAACCATGTACTTGTTGAATTACCCATAGAATCATAGAATTGAGAGTCCATTGATTTGAATTGAATTTGGTATAGTTTTAAAAAAAATAATTTGAAAATGCAATAATAAGTGAGGAGGTGGCTTTTTTGTAATGAATAGCTTTAAAATACACATACTCCAAAAATAAAAAGTGGCGAACCGTGTTACTGCCGTTGCTGATTAGGGGTTGTGGTGAAGACTAGGACTACGAATACTGAGGCGTTGTTTAATTCTACTTATTTAAAAGACTTCTTCGCTTGGTTTCTTTTCCCCGTATATAGGTAGAAAAATGACAGAAATGTCTACATGTGTCTTGTGTATGTGTTTCTTCAGAGCTAGGGATTTATATGTAGAATGATTTTCATTTCAATAGTAGTATGCAGATCATGCTTTAAAAATTAGCTTGTGATTTGTAATGTTTTCTAAAATATCAGCTCATTGTTGCTTGTTTGCCACGATAAAAGATAGTACTGGGAAGTTTATAATTTATAATCACGTACCCCAATCATCGCTGACTGTGTTCTGACCATTTGGGGTGAGACCGAGAGCGTGAGGGTGATTTGGGTTTGTCAGTGCGTTCTTTGTGTGAACGCGTACTTTTTAGAGTAACTCAGAAAGGGCTACACCTGACCAAACCAGGCTGTGCCACAGGAGAACAGAGTGCTAATCCTACGCTGCATTTCCAAACATTTAAGCTTAGAAACGTCGAAGAGGTAGGGTAGTATGGCAGACATTCACCGACAGCAGACTGGGATCAAAACGACTGTGGTGTGGCAGATCCAAGTGAGTCTTGTGAGCAACCTAGCCCCCTTTTAAGCTCTGCTTGGAGATGCTATACCGGACCTAAAAGAGGCATAAACCTTCTCCTGGGTTTCCAGATGCATCCCTGTTTTCCCGCCTGTGCATGGAGCAATTTGAACACTGGCTTAACTAACGGCCCGGAGAGCCTTTCTGCAGGATCCACGACTAAAAATAACATCGTGGTCTCATACCATGAAGTGCTGAGCACCAGTTGAAGATTTCTCCTCTGCGTGCACCAGCCAATGCGGTGTGTTGTACGGGGACGCTTTCTCATCTGCGGTGCGCCTCTGTGGGCACAACCGCCCACAGCTGTGAAACACAGCAGATACCGGGAGCATATTATTAAACATTTTGGTTTCTCTTATTTTGTTGCCAAGTAGATGCAGCACAAAACACAACTCTGTCTCTGGAGACCGAGGCAGATTTTTATCTGGCGTGAATGTGCCAAGATGCTTGTAAGTTTTGATCCCGGTCGTGAGTTGAGGAATACGTGGGCACGCCTGGAGCTTTCTGACAGGGATGGCCGCTGCTGTTGGAAGCGTGGTTGGAGAGGTCAGCCTGACAATTGAGGGCGAATGGCTAATATTTAAATGTAAAGCAATCCCAGAGATTGATCTGCTGGTATCATGCCTAGATGCCTAGCAGACTGACATATCTAATTTCAATATGTTTCTCTTTTGGGAAGATCCTAAGTCAGATGTTAACATCTGCAGGCGTAGTACACCTTATTGATCTACGTGTAAAATTTAGTAGTCTTTAAAGCAATAACTGCAAATACTGAACCCAACAGCATTGTCGTCATATTTTTGAGGTATGTTTTCGTACATGTAATCCAGTTCCAATACGGACATATAGGGTCTGTGTGACAGCAGGTAAAGAAGGCATTGCAACACGTAACAGCCTACGCTTATACCAATACACCCCATCCTGTATCGCTCTTCACGTGTTTTTCTTAATCCAGCTACCATGCCTGCACGTAGCCCTCATGCTTACTTGCTCTTAGAACCTGCGCTTGGAGGTATGAAATGAAGTCGGGCTGTGCTTGAGTGGCTGGGATTTCACTCACTTTGCAAATGAGGATGCTGTTAATTTCAGTTGTTAGAGAGGCCCAGCTAAGAAGCGAAGTTACTGACCAAAATTGGTTCTGTTTTACCTCAAACCAGGACACCATGCCCCTGAGTTGTGATAAACTCAGTGAGAACTGTCGCGTAAGTTAGGCTCGGTGCTAATTCTGCCTGCATGCTGAAGGATCTCGGTTAGCTGCAGTGTTTTATTATCTTGGTGAGAACGGAGTAGGAAGGCAGATGTTCGCTTCAAGTGGATGCAAATTCCCTTGCTCTGCCTGCGTATTCGGTAGCACTTTGAAGCGGCTCTGTGTTCCGAGTTAAAATCGTGCCTGCCGGGAGAGGCCGCATGAGGCAGGTTGCGCGTTTGGGCAACAACTCGTTGATTGCAACTCGTGTGACAAAAGGGATCCGGATTAGCAGTTTCACTTGGCTTTTCAGAAGATGGGAGCTGATGAGCTCACTGATCTAGCTGGAAAAAATAAGTCAGCAGGGGGGAAATTACCTCAGCCTCTTTGTTGACATTACTGTGGAAAGTAATCCCAGAGTTGAGCAGCGTACATTGTTATTTTTAATACTGTCAGCTAGGAAAATTCATTGCACCTCTATTATATCATGTGTTATTACAGGTATCGTTTTGGAAAGGGCAATTCCTGCAGTATGATTCCGATCTCCCGTGTACTAATTTTGCACAAGTGCAGTTCTTGAGACCTTGCCTGCGTTGGCAGCAAGCTGGGATATGAATTTATAGCATCCTAGCTATTTCATGTTAATTCACCCGGTGTTTGTCTCTGCGGATGATATTTCACTCCACTTTGAATGTGAATCGGCTGTCCTTCACAAATTTCCACAAAGCAAGCTGGTACAACATAGCTAGCCCTCTGTAAATTCACACGCTTTTCACAGCACGCTAAATTCCTCTTGCAGACAAGTGCTCCTATTCAGTGGGATGATTTCAGGCTTAAATCAACCTAAGTGAGACAGCGTTCGTCCCGCTGAACAGATAGTGTTACAAGGATGCAGCCATTACAACACAAGCAAAAACCTTAAATCAAAATCCAGACTTAACCTCAGTAACTCCGTCAGAGCATGCATCTACTTCAGGTTCTTGCCTGCCCAGTTTCCAAGGCTCCCATACATCCTGCCATGACTCATTCCCAATTTCAGCCCATCTTTTGTGCCATCAGGGTCAGGAAAAGATTTCAGATTAAAAAGTAACTCGAAAAAAAAAAAAAGAAAAAAAAAAGATTGTTGATGTATCTAATCCCGACCATTCCTTTAGTCCAATTTAGACTGTAAACAGGTGAATTAGTACCAATGAGGGAGCAGCAAACTTTGGTAGGGGAGGCAGTGCCTGAGAAGGGGGAAACACCCCTTACCCCTACTTTGCTGCTAGAGGAATCTGCCCCCTTAGGAAGACAGTTTGGTGCTCTATTAGTCTTAATTCTAGCAGTCAATGGGCAACATACATACTGGTGCGGCATTCAGCCTCACCGAGGTGGAGATCAATCATTATTAGCGTTTTGTGCACTGCTGCATTAAAATGGGATGAATAAAATTAATTACCCCTGAAACGTGACCTTCCGCACAGAAGGCCAGAACTTCACAACCTGTAAGGGAGACTTTATTCAGAGAAATTGTACTCAGGTGTCAAACACATGCGCACACAACCTTCAAGATAGTCAGAACAAAAAGAGAGCCACAGTGTACTGTTATTCTCTACTTTCATAGATGGGTAAAACTGCAAGAAGAGAAACCAAAACCTTGTTCTCAGTCATCCCCCTTACTTTCTCTGACTGAAGAAGTCTATGTGAATACCCAAACCTTATCTTATCACGATAAGATCAAAACCTCACGCGATTTTAGTGTAAAATTGAACATATCCCTTAATTTTTAAACAATAAAAGCAGGCAGCAGCCTTTCTTTTAGGGAAGCAATTAAGTCAAGCGAAGAGAGAGCTGGTCCATGACTCCGGTGAGCGGAAGGTGACTTCACTGCCCTCCCACAGGCTCAGGGGCAGCTTTAAATCCCTTCACCTCTCTCTGCTTCAGTCCTGCCATTTGCCAGGCAGGAGCAGAGCCAACTTTAAGCCAAGGCTGCGGATGCCCATCCGTAAAGGCGTCCTGTTTGAACAACCCCTTAGCAGGGGAAAGGCTGCGTTTCTTTTTTGAGATTTTAAAATGGTACTAAAAAGAGCAGTTATGGGTGCCTGCACATAGGTAGCGTTTAAAATGAGGTGAAAAATTTGATCATTTTAAGAAACAGAAAATTTTGCCTTAGTTTTTAGAACTTCCTACAAGTGCTTGTTTTCTCTCATGTGTGCGCTGCATCGATTTTGCAAAGCATGTGTAATTGCAAGACTTGATCCCAGAGGAGGCAAATGAAACTTTTTATAGCATTTTCAGGCCACTCATAAAAGCTCTGTATTTAAGCTAGGTATGATTTATTGGTTTTATTGCTGGTATTGTTATTAGCTTCTAAAATTAAAGGTAGCCCACCTCAGCCCATAAGAAATTTAAGTTCCTCAGAAATAACAGTGACTATCATCTTCTTCATTTTCTTTGGCTGCAAAAGCCAGAATTTCTGTTCTCAGTCATCCAAGACATGTGGTAGGAGTATCTCCTACAATGCAAAGTAGTAGATAAAGAGAATAAGGAAAAAAATCTTTTGGTCCCCATTTTCTCCAATACCTTTCTCCTATTCCCGTAAGATTTTCCTTTGCCCATTCAGACCCCCTTTTTCTTAAAAAAATCCCATCTTTCTGTGTACTCCTTCCTCTTAGCTCATGGTCGTACAGCCTGACTGTAGGGCATGACCAGTGAATCATAATAGCAAATGTCAGCACGAAAAGATCTCCAGTAGCCCATTAGCTGTTTGAGTTCATACTTATTATTTATTGAATGACTGTGAATAATGAAAAAATTGCTCTAAATCATTACAGATTTGTGGCTAAATCTCTAGTAAAAGAGAAAATAAGTTAAAGCAATTACAGAATTTATTTGCAAGGAAAAAATTGCCTTCTTCTCGTTAATATTATATAGGGTAGACAGCACCAGCGAGAGGAATAGAGGCAATCAGTGCAAATTGGTTAGGGATACAAAAAATGGAAACACTGAAATGGCAGAAAAGTGAAAGAAATTCTTACAGAAATGCTTCCATGGAGCTATCTGCCCTAATCTCTGCAGGTTAGGGCATCAGTGAGTTGGACAACATTGGAAATTATCACCCCAAGTTGTGCTTGCAGTCAGTATTTAGAGGAGTAAATTAGGTTAGGTAAATCCCATTCTAGCTAAATAAGGCTAATCTTTGGACTGCCATGCCTAATTTGTGCACAAGTTTGGGCTTAATCTTTTTCTCAAAGGATACCAGACCAGGTCAGTAGTACCACTGATGCAAACGGTGTGCAAGTTTATCATTTAGGCTTGTCTTCCTAAAGGCAAATGAGAATTTTGTAGCTATTATACAAATGGACAGAGGAATCACAAGTTGCACAGCTGAAGGAAGATACCAATTCCTAGCACACAGATTGTGTAGCAAACAACAAAAGGAACCTATCCCAAAATAGAAGAGTATCTAAATGTTTTTCTGTTGGCTTTGTGGAGCACATGCGGTAACGCCTCTTTGTGCATTTACTTGAGCAGTTCTCTAAATCAGATTCCATTTTAGGGTAGCCTCGAAGATTATGTAAGAGCAAATTGTGGGTTTATGTTTCCTACTTAAAGAAAATATGTGTTATCAGGAATCATGTTACCAGCCATTAGCCAAAATCTGATACCTGTTAAGGAGTCATGCTCAGCATCATATTTAATTAGCTCTAAATTCTTTTTTTCATCATAAAGTCAAAGGCTTTCCAAATTAATGGGGCTATTTGAATATTTTTAGGCAAGAGCCTATTAACACTGAAATGTTTTTTTACAAAAACATGCTATAGCTAAAGCTCACGATGGAAGTAATTTGTAATATTCAATGACCTCATTTTATTCTGTTTTGCTTACTCGAAGCTAATGCATATGATGCTATGTGAAATTCTCCGACGAGCCTGTCTGCAGGACTTATGGGAGCCATAAATGGATTAAGCCTCTCACTCCCTGCTTTGGCAAGTGATCAGTTACATTTAAATAAAGGTCAGTCTGTCTTTTCAAAGAACACACTGAAAGCAAGCTTAATAGCGTTCCCTACTGAGCCTAGAACATAACTATTTGAAGCATAATTAGCAACGGGATGCCAGTCACTGATTGTGCTTTTTGCTTGATTTTACGTCTGGGGAGTTCCAGTATTCCCCATTAGCTTTAAGAGGGGGCACGGTGCTAGTTATCAAATTGACAGTCTTGACCTGGCCTCTGAAAGCAGCTGTAAAACATTGTTTGGGAAAATTAAGATGAATGCCAAATGCCATACCAAAACCAGGACCGTAATATTGCTACAAATGGGACATTCGCGGTCCCTGCCGTGACTCCAAATAACAACGTAGGTAAGATATCTACTATACGTGAGAGCACAGACTTCGTTACGCTAAATACCCAGTGGCCGTGATAAGGAGGTACACTAGCTGTCCTATTATCTCTTCTTATGAGCTCTGTATTTTGAATTCTTTATAAAATACCCCATACTTGTTCTTTTCAGCATTAACAGAGTAAGCAGCTGTGCCATGTCTTAACATACAGATAAGAAATTTCTTGCAGGAAGGGTGGAGTGAATCAGATACAGCTGCCGACAGTAAAAAGTACTGACCACAAAAGGGTTGTTTTGTCAAGTTAATTGACTATTGAGCCGGCATAAGGCATTTAAGAATAAACATGGTCATAGAATGGTTTGGGTTGGAAAGGACTTTAAAGATCATCTAGTTCCAGCCCCCTAATACATTTTCTGGTTCTTCAGAATACCTCGTTTGTTTGGGGGTCTCCTGACCGATATTCATAGCCCCTGTGGCAACAGTGGTAATCATCTACAGGTGGAGAGGACAGAGCCGATACAGCAATTTTGGTACTCTGCAACCAGCCTGACATTCTGACAAAGATCTGTGAATTACCTTGACCTGCCTGACCTGAGCATCAGCATCAAAAATCCACTGATTGCACTTCAGTGTCATCAGACACTAATTCAGCACTGATCATTTTATCTAGTGTTATCAGGGAATGGGTAAGAGCAAAACACTGTGGACTGACTTTGGGGAATTTCTAGAGATAATGCAAGAACAGAATGGAGAGGTAGACAGAGGACAGCAAAAACAGCATAAGAATAAGGAGGTGGAGTAATCAAAAAGCAGCACAGAGGGTGGGATTAGATGGAAAGGATCTATTAAGTAAAGATGAACATGATACAAATTACTATGAGAAGATAGTAAAGCCTTACATTTTAGGTGTGATACAAAGACTATATTTTTATGTTCCTTTCTGTGTGAAACACCAATCTGCTTTTATCTCAGCCACTCTCACCTGATAGCTAGTCAATGGCTGCGTTCCCAGCTCAGGTCCACTGTGAGAGAGCAGAGGTCCATGTCCTCCAAATGCGCCTTGGTTATCAACCACAAAACAGAAACCATAAGAGGAAGGTGACCAACCAAGGATTAAGATAAAACCATGCACTATTCCCAATTTACCTGCACTTGGGGGTTAAACACAGGATTTTAGGTCTGCAGGTCTTTATCTCCTTTAATGAATGCTATATCCATTTTAAGAGTTAATTAAATATGGTACAAAATGCAGGAAGTGCCAAGAACAATAGAACTGCATTTGGTTTTACAAGCCCTTAGACATATTAAAGTAAGAAGACCAATGCCTTAACCAGTTCCATATCAGTTCTACCGTTCCACATCTCTAAAATTTATTTGTGCATTTTTTGTTTGTTCCCTTTCTAGGATTTCTTTTTCCTGATGGAAAATTTGTATAGGAAGTGGAGAAATCAGTGACTGATTTACTTGACAATGTTCAGCTTATATGAAGGTTTCGTTTTTTTTACAGATGTTCTACAAAGCAGCCAACCAATGCTCTGCTTCCAGCCTAGGCACTTCAAGGTCGTATTTCTTTGTTTTCACCACAGGTCAGATCCCATCACCAGGAAAAACTAATTTCAAAGCATCTTCCATCACAGGCACTCCAAAATAATGAAACGAAACAGCCAACCAGAAAAAAAAAATCCTTTTTCTTTAACCCATCAACCCTACGCCAGCGATGCAGAACTGTCCTCAAGCTCTAGCAATAAGGTTTGCTAGTCAGGTAGCAAATGCGCTCCTGTGGCTTAGACCACCATAATAATTTTTCTCTTCTGCAGGATGTTTACTTCAACCATTGACAACAGCAAGCTGTGTCTCCGTTGGGTCTTTTAGCATGTCCACGTTACGTTTTTCCGCATGTTGATTCGAGTACTTTAAACACTGGCTTTGTTCTCTGTTGTAGGTCATGGGTTATATGGGACTTTTGAAATGTTGTCCTCCTGGAGAAAAACTAGAGAAGACCAACACGTTAAAGAGAGGACTGCAGCCGTATTTGCAGACTCCATGCTCTCGTTTTCTCTCACCACTGCCATGTACCTGGTCACTTTTGGAATAGGTGCCAGTCCCTTCACTAACATTGAAGCAGCCAGGATTTTCTGCTGCAATTCCTGTATTGCAATTTTCTTCAACTACCTCTATGTACTCTCCTTTTATGGTTCCAGCCTGGTGTTTACTGGCTACATAGAAAACAACTACCAGCATAGTATCTTCTGCAGAAAGGTACCAAAGCCAGAGGTATTGCAAGAGAAGCCTGCATGGTATAGGTTTCTTCTGACAGCCAAATTCAGCGAGGACACAGCGGATTCAGAGGAAACGAACACTTACGAGAGTCATCTTTTGGTGTGGTTCCTTAAACGCTATTATTGTGACTGGATAACAAACACTTACGTCAAGCCTTTTGTAGTTCTCTTTTACCTTGTTTATATTTCCTTTGCCTTAATGGGCTACCTGCAGGTCAGTGAAGGGTCGGACCTGAGCAACATCGTAGCGACTGCAACACGGACCATTGAGTATACGACTGCCCAGCAGAAGTATTTCAGTAACTACAGCCCGGTGATTGGGTTCTACATCTACGAGTCGATCGAGTACTGGAACACCAGTGTCCAGGAGGACGTGCTGGAGTATACCAAGGGCTTTGTGAGGATATCTTGGTTTGAAAGCTACTTAAATTACCTTAGGAAACTCAACATATCTACCGGATTGCCCAAGAAAAACTTCACTGATATGTTGAGGAACTCCTTCCTGAAGGCCCCCCAGTTTGCCCATTTTTCAGAGGATATAATCTTTTCCAAGAAATACAACAATGAAGTCGATGTCGTGGCCTCCAGGATGTTCTTGGTGGCCAAGACAATGGAAACCAAGAGGGAAGAACTTTATGACCTCCTGGAGACCCTGAGGAAGCTCTCTCTCACCTCCAAGGTGAAATTCATCGTTTTCAATCCATCGTTTGTGTACATGGATCGTTACGCCTCTTCAGTGGGAGCCCCCTTACAAAACTCCTGCATTAGTGCTTTATTTCTGCTCTTCTTCTCTGCATTCCTGGTGGCAGACTCTCTGATCAATGTCTGGCTCACTCTAACTGTTGCCTCGGTTGAGTTTGGAGTTATAGGTTTTATGACCTTGTGGAAAGTGGAACTAGATTGTATTTCTGTGTTGTGCTTAATTTACGGAATTAATTATACAATTGACAACTGTGCTCCACTGTTATCAACCTTTGTCCTGGGCAAAGAGTTCACAAGAACTAAATGGGTGAAAAATGCCCTGGAAGTGCATGGGGTAGCTATTTTGCAGAGCTACCTCTGCTATATTGTTGGTCTGATTCCTCTTGCAGCTGTGCCTTCAAATCTGACCCGTACACTGTTCAGGTGCTTGTTTTTAATAGCATTAGTCACCTTCTTTCACTGCTTTGCCATTTTACCTGTGATACTGACTTTCCTGCCGCCGTCCAAGAAGAAGAGGAAAGAGAAGAAGAATCCTGAAAACCGTGAGGAAATAGAGTGTGTTGAAATGGTGGATATGGATAGCACCCGAGTGGTTGACCAAATTACAACAGTCTAACTTGTTTGTTTGTTGCTTTTTTACACTAGGTCTTACTGGGGGGGGCGGGGG
>NW_009652966.1:1094585-1121140 GCF_000708025.1 Charadrius vociferus
GGGGGGGAGAAACCAGTACTAACTAAATATTTGGGGAGAGGAAGGGGTTTGGATGTTTTCCCTCCCCCGATCTAAATCCAGGAATATTCAGAAATGATGGGAGAAATTAAAAATAAAGTTAGAAGAAGAGCTGGGAGATTGTACCTTGCGCAGCTGCTATCACAGCTATTACGAGAGAATTTGCACACACATGCAAAGAGGGGTTGAATTTTAGATGCATGAAGTAAGATCTAATGAGATAAGTGGGGTTCCTAAGCAGCCCTCTGCATCGCCTGTACTGCAGATGCTGCAGTTATTGTGGCTAAGCCCAATCAGATCGAAAGGTCAACTGTCAAGGCTGAAGTAGCACTAAATGTTCGCTGGATGTAAAGGCTTTACAAACTTTCTGCACAGCAATAACTCAAGTCAGTGAGTCAGCTCTTATAGGTCTTAGCCATCACATTTAATTTTTCTTTTCTCCCCTAATGTAAACATTTATGCAAGACTGTATAACAGATAGCAAACTGTACTGGGAAGGAAGGCAGTACCCAGCAACCAAACACTTTCCAAACACTTTTATGTTATAAATCACCTTTTTTTTTTTCCTAAAAATATCATTATTTTAAAATGTAAATCATCCCTTGATACATTTTTAATCATGGTTTTATAGCTGTTTCTTTTTCTTATAAAAACAAAAAAAGAAAAAAAAAAGAAAAAAAAAATCCCAGTGACTCTGTCACTCTAGAAAGTATATAATTCTATTTTATATATGTCTCGCTACTAGTTAAACACGTAATCTGCTTTACCAACTGTAACTTTGTTAGCACTCTACTAACACGTGCGAGTGGATCTAGCAGCAGACAGAAGACGGTGTACTGAATATTTCAGCACCAAAATCCATGACACAAACCTCAAATACTAAACTGTCATCAAGAAAGTGAATGTTAGGGCTCTTTTAGTGAGAGCCTATTTCAGGCCATTCACTGGTAATGCACACTAAGAGGATTAGTGGGTAGTTTTACGTAATGTATAACTTAATCCCTCAATCTTCCTAGAGTACCTGTAAAGCAATAGACCTTGCAGCTACGGGCTCTTCCAAGAGACAGTAGACCGTGAGAGTGGTGTGGAACAAACCGACGGTTGGGACTGCGGTTTAGCAGAAGCAAGTTTAACAACGTCCCCGAAGAGCCCGTATCTGAGGGGCCTATGGAAAACATCACATCTGAGGGAAGAGGAAAAACCCTTAAAAAGATTACATTACCGAGTCTTTTTGGAGCTGTGAGTTCTAAATCAATAATTCTGTCAGCATCTGTGATGTGGAGTAATACAGATAAAGCAGCATCTTTCCTCCTCCACCCCCTCCACCTTTAAGAGTGACAGGCTCATTACTGTAAGGTTTTATCGTGCGGTTGAACCCCAGTGGGGATTCGTAAGCCAATTCTGTAGGTTTTGCTGAGAGTAGTCCGACCATACATTGCCTGTGAAAACCCAATTGCAGGGAGCGGGCTGGTGTGTCGGGCGGTCTCGTGAATATGTGAACTGTTGCTCTGTGGTGCAAGGTGACTGTATTGCCACCGGACTGCTCTTTACAGCTCGTCCGGAAAGTAAGGGCGCTTGAACAGTTTTCAGTGGTTGGCACGGTGCCCCAGTCACACTATCCGGAGGGCAAAGGGATATTGCAGGAGCCGTGGGGGCTTGGACCCCTGGGGAGTGCTGTGGCTCAGGAAGCCGCCTGTGGTACCCATGCGGTGATGAGCGCATCTGTGGTCGCAAACCCAGGGTAATGCTTCATTGCATGAAACTTCTCTTTAGCATCCAATCCCAGTGACACACACCCACACCCCCCCAAAATGCCCTGTGCAAAACCCACAAATGCCACCGAGTGAATGTTAATTTTCAAGCCAACAGATACTTCTGAAGCTTCCTCCCTAGCAGAAAATAAGATAAGCAGATATTTTGCCCTGAAGCAAAACGTTACATACTGAACAGCAAAACAAGTCAGCGGTACAGCTGGCAACATTTACTTTCCCCTGGATAAGTCCTTTCTCTGACCAGAAGGAAAGGAAGCTGTGTCCAGGAATGCACAGGCTCTTTGCTTGGACAAAAAACATTTGCTGCGGGAGCAGCTGGGAAGCTGTAACAACAGCTTCAGCCTTGGCAGAAATCAGGCAGACACCTTGAAGACAGCCAAATGAATGTGAGGTGAGGGGAAAGATCTGTTTCCCCTGTTTTCTTTAGGCTCAGGCTTGGGGCTACATTTTCCAGCCAAAAAACATTCCTTAAATATACTGTCACTGTAGATTTTCTGTTGACGGTCACTATGTCATTTAAATAACAGTCACCCTATCTCCTGGCTGTTGCAACAGGCAGCTGTAGTGGCTTTTAAACTTCCAGTTAAACTTCCAGCAAAACACTTTTGGCAGCAGCAGTCTACTGGCTTGTGGGACACCTGGAAATGGGAGATGTGTGAAAGAGGTGGTTTGTATTCTGCAGAGAGGAATACATGGCAAACACTGATTTTACACCTCTGCTACCCCTGATACTATCACTTGCAAACACCAGACGCAAGGATGGCTACCATAAACCTCTTCACATCTAATTGAAATGCATAGATAGGAGCGTCTTTAAAGAGATGTCCAAAGACAAGCTTGTAGTTTCACAGATCTCTCATTAAATCTCAGCGTGTGAGGCCTTCAGAGATCTTCAAGGAAGGTGATAAAACCAGTGATAAAATTACTGCTCTATCTCCAAACCTGTCAGAAAAAAGGATGTGGAGGCGCTCCTATGGCAAAGTGCCGCAGGACGTGCTTGGGTGTCCCCAGAAGACAGGGTGAGAAGTCATGCAGCCCACCCCCTTGCCCCAAGGGCAGAGCCAATGACATTTAAATCATTTCTGAAGGATGTTTGTCCAGCCCATTCCTAAAAAACTTTTTAAGGGCAAATTCCTCCACTAGCAGTTTAGCAGTTTCCCCCAGTACCGTGTTACCCCACCAGTAACACCTGCTGGCCACCCGGGACTGGGAGGGGGAAGAGAAGCCGTGCCCCTCTCCAAACAGGGAAGGACAGGACAGGCACGAGACAGTCTCCGAAGCATCCACAAAACAGAGGAAACCCAAACCAGAGCAAGACCAACTTATGTACATTTTTTACTATATTTCACCTCAAGCCACCACTCCGCTCCCCACCTCCAGGCTAGGCGAGATAAAGCCATGAAAATGTCCAAGGTGTACACAGCCCAGGTCCATGAGATTTCTGCCTGAATCCTGATGTGTCTGAGAGATGCACCAAATGCTCCTTCTCTACAGGTAGCTTGAATACCTCAACATGAACCAGAGCGGCACGTTCTCAAGGTTTCAGACTATGCTAACCCACTTTGGCCTTCCTCCCTTTGACTTTTCCCTCTGGAGCAATTATCTTCACCAAAGTCAATTGTCCCTCGCTGCGCCAATTGATTACCGGGTGCCGATGCTGTGCTCTGTTCTCAGTCCAAAGCACTCCCAGTGGCTAACTGTGTATAAGATTTTACCCTTACTGGTCAACCTCCGTTTTGGAAGACTACCTAGGCTTAAGCAGTTTTTTTGTCATACTCTCAAGTGGCTTTTTAGCCCAGGTATCACTGTGGTTTTGTTTGCAATATAGATGACCCAATTTTTGTATAAATTCAGTGAGCAACAGCGTATTATACACTGTCAGGCACTGACTAAAATCTAACTGCAAAAATTTTAACTAAGGCTAACAAGAATATATAGGACTGTGGCTCACTGAGCACATATATCTTCTAAAAACATTAAAATTTCCATACAGTAAGGTATGGTGTACAGTATATTTTTACTACAGGGTAAAGCATGGGGGAAAAGAACCAATCTAAGTGCATACGACCATCAAGATCAGTCCAGTTTTCTTGTAACATAATTTCTAATGTTGGCTTAGCACAAATTCATTTTCAATTTACAAGTACTGGAATTGGAGGAAAAATAAAGAGAGAAAAGTTGGTATAGCTGGAATAACTTTGCTATAAAATTAATTGATGAAGCCAGAATTTTCTGCCCAAAGCTTTAAGTGAAAATGTTCTAGTTAGATTAAAATTAGAGTTGTGAAGGCTGAGAAAAACCTGTCTGGCAAAGAAAAAGAGCTGCTTTTCCAAAGACGAGGAAACACACTTATCCTGGTCAGCTCCATGAACCTGGAGGCAAAACAGTACCAAAGTGGCCTGAGGTTTCGTTGTGCCACATGAGGATTCACATCTGCTCTCAGAAGCTTTCTGAGCCAGCGCTGAATTCAGGTAAAACGTGTACTGTAAATTGAAAGGTGTACTTTTAAATGCTTTTTTTCTAGGCTAGCTGTCCTCCTGTGAGCCACCAAATCCCACCTCAACCAACGCCTTGTTTATTTTTATTCAAAGAGAAAACAAAAGAGAGTGGTGGCACCACTGGGCAGAGCTCAGGAGAGTCAGAGTGGAGACTGTGACTTCTCTTCAAAACAGCCAGAAAGCCAGGAACGGCTCTTTAGCAAGTGGGTTTTCTGGGAGAAGACCCGGTTGTTTCCAAACTTAGCAAACCGGTGTTTCTCCTGTTTGTTAAGTTTGGAAGCAGATAGCGTGTTCATGGAGATGCAGGGAAGGGCAGCAGAGTTTTAACAGGCGCTAGCTTTGGGTGGGCTGTGGCCCCCCGACTGCTGTCGCGGCTCTGCCGTGGTGTGGAGCTGGTGGCAGGAGGGGCAGGGACGGCTCTGCTGCCGGGGCGTTGGGGACACCAGACCTGGTGCTGCAGTGGGGACACTTCCCATGTCCCCGTCCCGCAGCCTGGCCCGGTGGCTCCCACCTGTGACTCACATTGTGACAGTGCTGCTGGGTTTTGCTGAACCAGAGCTCGTGTGGTGAGGCACAAACCCTGTGGGAAGCCACTTTTTGGAAGACCCTGGTCAGAAAGGGTTACCCAGAGCCTTTTCCTCCCCTGCCTTTGGAGGTATTAAAAGCCCAATCCATACAAATCAAATTGTACAATTAGCTGCGTAGGGGCAAAGTATTTCTTTCATGGTTTTATCCTTGCATTTATCTCCAAAACTACTTGTTATTTATTTACTTATAAAGGTTTTGAACTAAGTAAGCCTTTCTGGGGTACACAGAGCTCTGATGAGAAGGGGGCATGGAGGGGAGAAAGCCCCTACCACCCCCTACCACCACCTTCCACCCACAGCCAGGCACCACACCATCGCCGCAGGGCACCCGCAGGGACCCCAGCCCAGGGCAGGAGCAGGGGAGACCTTATTCCCCCTCAACCCCTCCCCAATCTCATTAGAGACCAGGGGGAAATTTAACTCCAAATTGTGGCAGGGATGGGATGCCCAAGGGAGCCCGTGTGACATGCATCCACTGTCAGGAAAGCGCAAGGGAGAACTTCTGGTTGTTTGGGGTGGGTTGGGGTTTTTTTGAGAAAAACATGGCAAAGTCATCCCAGGAGGGGATTCGAAGATGTATTCCTGCCCAAGGCACGTAGGGTGGGGCAGAGCGGCGTGCCCTAAGGTGCCACCACTTGCCCCGCCATGGTCCTGGCACAGCTTCCTGCCTGGAGAGGGACCACCTCAGCATCACCTGCGGCTGCCTGGGGCAGCCACTTCTCAGGCAC
This sequence comes from Charadrius vociferus, assembly GCF_000708025.1. Classification (NCBI taxonomy): domain Eukaryota; kingdom Metazoa; phylum Chordata; class Aves; order Charadriiformes; family Charadriidae; genus Charadrius; species Charadrius vociferus. Next base: position 1,100,189 of record NW_009652966.1, read on the forward strand.
GAATCGGTCTGGTGTAGTTGGTGTTCTGCAAGTCATCACCTTTTTTTAATTTGGGAAAAGAAAAAGAAAACAGGGACGCATAAATAATTCTAGGTTATTTAAGCTCCAAGAAGTCTTAATCTGTGCATTAAATAAATGGCTTGCAAGATGTCAGGGGTTTTCATTTGGGCTTTTTTTAACCTATTTTTACTATTTTTGTATTAATTTAGGGAAAAAAATTGTATAATGAATCTCAATGTATAGCATAAGCCTAAAATAAAATGGCTGTCTCTCTCTTTGCTTCCTGTGCTCCCAAACTGCTACAAAAGTCCCATGCCATCACCAAGCTAACAAACTGATTTACCTGGCCTAACCCAAATAATCAGGCTGTGTGTCCTCTCTGACTCCCATCAGAGAGTAGTGGAGCAGTTCACGGTCACCTACTGCAGCACAGAGCCATCGACGTCCCAAAGATGAAGGGCATGCTGCTCCTCCAGTAGCCCCCCTTGTCCCAGGCTGCGCACTGCTCAGCAGCAAGCACGGGGAAAATGCATTCGCTTCACATCTATTCATTTCCATGTTCTTGAGAGCCAAGTCCTTTTTTTTTTGGGGGGGGGGGGGGGGGGTTGTCCTAGCTAATCCAGCAGCAGAACCCCAGCCTGAGCAGGCAAAGCAACGGCTAAGGTAAAAATCTCAAATAGATTTGACCAAAAACTAGTGTTATCTGCTTAGACAAGAACTAGACCTACCAAGATCTGGTAGGTAGACCTGAAGTACTACTATCACACAGAATTATTACTATTAAAAATTTCCTTACCAACACCTTAGCATCCACAAAGTTAGGAAGCCCCATTAACACTGAGACACTCACCTCTCCATCTCCCCAGCAGAGCCACAGATGCTGCCCCAGGATCTTCTGATGTCCATGGTCCATCATCCGCTTCCCACACTCAAGTAGACCACCCATTTACACCTTTTCCCAATGTTTTGGGGAAGGGGAGCAGCACCCCCATAGGCCCACCTGGACCAACTGCTTTGATGGAGAAGCAAGCCACCACACTGAGTGACGAGGGTGATAGTTACAGCTGCACTGTCACACCTGGTTGCAGCAATGAGACAAAAATCAATTTAATCTATAAAGTAGGAGAGCCAGACCCAAGCCCGAGTCACTGCAAACAGCAGCAGGCCTGAGAGCTGGTGGGCTTTTGGCTGCCAAGGGCTTTCAGCCACTTTACTTTAACGGGAAGTTTGGGGGTGCAATTTAAAGGTGACTTCTGTCACCTGTTATGGCTCCTGGCCTTGTCCCTTCCAGTCGTTCTTTCTCCCGTTGCCTTAAATTCAGGATCCACAAGCACTGTAGACAGCAATCCTGGCTGAAACAGAAAATCAAGTTATATCCATTTTCTAATTGCTAATCTAATATAAGAGAGGCTACATCTAAGCATCGCACAGGAACTCAAAGAGCAAAACTCCTGTACGAGGCCGGTGTGCCTCATTTGTCTACGTTAGCAAGAGCTGTTCGTGCAATTCTCCGTAGGCCTAATTTACAAAAATCAGGCTTTCCAAATGTGTAATCAGTACATTTTATTCTGAAAATTTATTTGTATGTATACCTTCAGAATAGAGGCATGTTAAGTCTGATTTTTAAATTATCGAGGAATACAGTTGAGCCCAACAAATGTTCATGAATGGCACGCCAATTCCACATGCAATTCTTGCACTGCTGCATACAAATCAGAATATTGCCATTCCAAAATACCACATTTCTTTACTTGTACAACTAATTTGCACACAGAACTAGGCAGGATTATGGACTCAAAACAGTGAAGTGTTCTCTCATTTACATTCATCCTGTAGACGCCACTTCAACATGTAAAAGTTAATGGCAATATAGAACTTACTGAGGACAATCGGATTTGTTTTGCTGATTTCAGTTTACTGATAGTAGTAAACTACCAGTTTACTGGTAGTAGTATTTCAGTAATAACTGAAATATATGCCAAGCACCTAGCCAGAAAGAACCGGGGAATAAGACATCTAACAGCCCATCAGCAGAAATGAAAGTCCACTTGAAAATTTATAGAGATGGGAAATGTAAAAGACACGTTAAAGACCCTAGTAGCTGGGTATCTGAACTATATACAACACAGTATGTTATAAATGAATACAGAATATTCTATCCTGAATCTCTTCAGCCACATTCAGTCCCTTTAAATATGATCTATTCCTGTGAAGAGACATACTTTTGAGCAAGACTGACACTTATCTTTGTAGAAATTACTGAGTTGCACAGGTGAAGTTTGCTGGAAACAAAATTTTAAGTGTATACAAACAAACTGATGCCAGAAAACACAATTTGAAAAAAAAAATATGCCTTCACATACTGATTATATTTCATAATAAGCAATCTGTTCACTGATGCTACAAGTAAAAATGATTTTATATTTGTCAGCTATATTCAGAAAAATGAGATGCCACACTAATATGTATATATAGTGCATACACCCCCATACCAATTATGTATTTTTATATGCCCAACTCAAGTTGGCTCCATATAAAGAGGAGGAAAAGCCAACCCAGAAGCATACTTGAAAGCTGGTAAGAAGAATGGTTTAGCTGTCCTGAAATTAGTAATGAATCAGCAGTGGGGGAGGAGCAACAGGGAATTTGGGAAGGAGTTTAGGAACAAACAAATGAGCTGCAGAAACGCAGAGCTGTTGAGAAAGGAAAATACTCAGGTTTTATTTTGTCAGGTGGATGGGAGAGAATTGATCTAAAAACTGACTTGCAAAGGGAAGGAAAGTCTAAGGTAGAATGAGGAGTGAGCAAAATTGTATAAGTGCATGTAAGTTTTGCAGCTGTAACATATATTAAGGCTGTCTAATAAAAGACAGGGTCTGACCATATACAGAAAAAAAAAATTCACAGCTGCCTAATTATATGAATTCAAATATAGATTCAGTATCTCATTGCTTTGGAATAAAAGGTAGATATCATTCATAATCTAATCTGGAGCCCAGAGCTGGAGACTTTAGCATGATATATATACAATATCATACAGAAAAAGAGATCAGTCAAATAGATTCTGGCTCATAACTTACTGAAAAGTAACAAATGGACCCTCACTCTTTTTTACTACAATTCTTAGCAAAGAGCAGCCGACTTTTAATGTTTCTGAAACAGCCATACCTTCCTGATAAAATACTCATGCATTGAAGGGATTTTTTTTCTTTTCTTTTGAAGATGCAATCAATTTTCTTTCTGGACAAAGTGAGCCCTCAGGCACGTTACCTACAGGGGGAAGTGGGAAATACAGGCTCTCTTAAGTTGATTCCTGAGCCAAGAACATCTGCAATTGAATTTTTCTCTTTTCTTTCCTCTCAGCATGCGATTGCAAGTTGTTCCAGACTTACCTATTGACAGTTTTACCAATCAGTTTACTGTACCCCTGGCTGCAAGAGAGTTGGGATTCTGCTGAGCCTCCTCTGGTGTTGGCTCCAGGGGCAGTGGCCACACTGTAATTTCAGGATTATTCCTGCTCATTATCCCCTCTGATGGGAGCCATTTCTGTCAATAGCTTGGATCTTATTGCAAGGTGGAGTACTGCCTTCAGCTCTGGGGCCCCCAACATAAGAAGGACATGGACCTGTTGGAGTGGATCCAGAGGAGGGCCACAAAGATGATCAGAGGGCTGGAGCACCTCTGCTATGAGGACAGGCTGAGAGAGTTGGGGTTGTTCAGCCTGGAGAAGAGAAGACTCCAGGGAGACCTTATAGCGGCCTTCCGGCACCTAAAGGGGGCCTGCAGGAAAGATGGGGAGGGACTCTCTATCAGGGAGTGTAGTGATAAAATGAGGGGTAACAGTTTTAAACTGAAAGAAGGTAGATTTAGGTTAGAAATAAGGTAGAAATTCTTCACTGTGAGGGTGGTGAGGAACTGGAACAGGTTGCCCAGGGAAGCTGTGGATGCTCCATCCCTGGAGGTGTTCAAGGCCAGGCTGGATGGGGCTTTGAGCAATCTGGTCTAGTGGGAGGTGTCCCTGCCCATGGCAGGGGGGTTGGAACTCGATGATCTTCAAGGTCCCTTCAAACCCAAACCATTCTATGATAGTATGAAAGCCAACAACATTTTGCTGCTCTGACATACCTCTGATATATATGAGTGACATAACATACATTATTAGATCTAGAAAGGAGAAACATTCAAAGCTCAGTGTCAGAACATCATATTATATTTAATATCACCATCTGTGTGGATGCTGTACAGCAGATTTGTAATACGGAGGTTGCAGAAATGGAAAGAGTAAAGAGAGAGAGAGAGAACACCAAATAAACTACTCATTCAGCACTCTCCAAACCTCTCTGTCAAAGGAAGAGTTATTGCCTCACAGTCAGTGGCGACACCAAGCCTGAAGAATCTAATTTACAGGAAAAGGTTAAAAGAATTGGGCTTAGAAAGGGGGAAATTTGGAGCTGAGATACATGACTTCAGAATTACAGAAAGGGTTGCTAACATCACTGAGTTCCTTTTTTTTTTTCCCCAACGTGTGCTTCAAAAGCCAAGATGTCAGAATACAAAATGTTTGAAGTGTGAAGCAAATAATAAGTTTATGGAGAACGTTTCATAGGTAGAAACGATAAATACATATTCAGGTGGTCTCTTCCAGCACCAGGCTGAAAATAAGGTAAGAGTTTTAAATTATTGACAACTGCAACTAACAGAGCTTTAAACTGTGGAGCCTGGGTAAGGGAGAAATGGAAAAAAATATGCAAAAGATACTCCAGCAACATACTCTGTGTACATCAACACCTCGCCACAGACTTCACAGGAGTCATAGCTAATAACACTTGTCCAAAGCATGGCCCATCATGATCCAGATGACTGTTTTCCTCTTCCCCTTGAAGCCAAAGGCTGAGTTTCATTTTGTCAGTCCCCTTTGTAAGGCAGAAGGTCCTTCTGACACGGCGCAAGTGACTGAGGACCTGGGACACAGAGGTGAACATGGACCAGCACGGGTGCAATGGGAAGCAACCCATACCCGAGCCACTACAGGGCAAAGCTTTATTACTCCTTCATCAGAGAGATGTACAAAAGAGGGTATTCATATTTTTAATGTTTTTTAAGAGCTTATAAGAAAAATTGGCCTCTCTGGTACTCTGTAGATGGGCTAAGATGTAGATGTGCTGTGGATGCCATCCAGGCATACTTATGCTTGAGCATTTCCAGCGCTTGGTAGCCCTCAGCCTTTGGCTTTACGCCATGCAGCCCATCTGAGATTCATATTGCTGGTTTTATTGAGATAATTGTTTGGTGGAAGAGAATTTTCTTAGATCAAACAAATCTTTTTAAATATGAACTCTTCTATTCACCCCAGAAGGTTTTCCACATCTGCCATCTCTACCCTCTGTTAGCACATTTGGAAATTAAGGTGGCCACAGCGGGAAGCGGAGAATTGGAAAGCAAGTAAAAGTCTCATTACTTTTGCTAAGTGGCCGTTAATTTTATGAGGCTTAATTACCAGTGATTTTGTGATCCTCATCTTCCACTACCAAATTTTCAAAAGGTGCTCAATATTCCACTCCTAATCCAGGAGGAACTACAGGTTTTCAGTATACTCCAAGCAGACTATAACTGCTGGCTTCAAAACGTATTGCCTAGTGGAAATTAAACATTGGAAAGAGAAGGAGAGGAGGAGAGAGTTGCTGGGTTTGAGATTTTCAGCAGAAAATACTGGGTTTTCTTTTTTTTAAAAAAAAGATCACATTTTTACCTTTGCTCTGATAGGAAAGTCTTACTGAGTCTGACAAATTTGAAGCATATAAGATCATTTACAAAAACTTCTGTGCAGGAGGGCAGAGACAGAAGGTGAGCTGAGGAAAGACATATCTTTTCTGACTTACCTCTAAAAGGTCTCAGCCTTGTCACAGACACAGGTAACAGCAGTATGTCCAGTATCAAAGCAGTGGGGTACCAGTGTTTGGATACAACTGTTTTATGGAACAGCAGAGCGGTAAATAGTTCCCTGGTAAGTGAGATACCCCACAAGCTTATTTCAAAATGCTGCCGAAGGGAAGGAAGGTATTGAGCTCTAACTCTACCCTCGGGGGATGATGGAGCTCCACGTGAGTCGAGCTTATCAGGAAGGCGATACCAAATGCAAACAATAGCAAACCAACTATGCATGTGGAAACACAGATTTGAATGCAGAATCTGCTAAATGTTACCAAAAATTCCCCCAGCCAGGAAAAATAAAGTCAGGGAAAGATCATCAAAGCCCCAAACCTCTTTACAGTTCTTAACTACTTCTTATGTGCAATGTCACCAGTTCCCTGGTGCTCACACACCATTCAGATCCCTAATTGTTTCTTTACACATAGTTCCCATTAATATACATTAAGTCAGCCAGTAAGCAAATATAAAGCATGCATAGGTCGCCAATCATAGATCTCAAGTAGTCAAGGGTCATCCTTTACAGCTACCCCCATTCCTATAATAAATGTTAAATATATGTGTTTCACAGAATAATGGGAAAAATCTGTACAAAATTAAAATCTACCTGAAAACAACAATTTGCTTTAAATAGGCCAAACAGAACGCAAAGTCTGTTTCCAGCAAATACTTTTATAAGCTCTAAATGTGAAGGTAAAGTATCTCTATTCAAGCCTTCTGAAGAGAATTAGAATGAATGTGAAAAAGCACATGGAGTGCAATTTAAAGAAGCAAGCAAGCAAGTCATGACCAGAGCATGTCTATAAAACCTTGGCAGTTGACCTTCAGTGGGTGAGAATAGTAAGTGTTTTGGAGAATCAGTATTCCATCAAGTGGTTGAGTATATTTTTACCCTTATCAAAATATGAACCAGCTCTTCAGGTAAAGTCTGATCATGCGAGGTTTGTCTGTTTGCCTGCTCTCAGTGAGCGTGAAAAAAATCACATTCCTCAATGAACCTGTGATCTCTGCTAACTTTGATTACTTCAGATATATTTATTTCTGTCAACTGCTAAGGGGAAGAAAATCAGAAATAAAAATGCTCCAAAGCTTTAATACATTTTCTTTTCTCGAGAATCTATCCCACCCCTCCCATTAGCTTCTTCTTTTGCTATGCCAGAGCTCTCTTATGAAATTCCCAATTTTCGGCCAATTGGCTCAAGCGCTCCCCTAATACACTCTTGCAATTGTAAGCACTCAGGGGTTCCACTAAAAGGGTGGCTGGATGCAGCTTCAGGACTAATTGTATCCTATGAGTTATAGAATTATGCACCAACAGCTAAAAGGACACAATTACAAGGTGAACTATTGTGACACACACTGTGTAATGTCATACAATCAAATGCAATGTTTAGTAAACATGAACCTCTTTGTCATTTTGTATTTATTTATACAGGTTTAAAAAAAAAATAAAGCACACATTTAAAAATATCCCTTTCTCCATTGTCTCGCTGCAGCATTGCACAACATCCCGGCGAGGCCGATGGGTAGGCAGTGACTCGGTCGGGGCCTGGGGGACTCGACAATGACTAGCGAGGAATATGCGATGCCTGCTTGATTGAATTACACCTGCAAAAGGAGAGCTACAGCCTTCCAGAGAGAGCGGGAGAGAAAAGGAATAGCTTACCAGGGGTTAGCTAGGAGCTGCCTAGGTGGGAAAACCAAATTTCTGAGGAGGTAGGAGCCTTAACTAGGTCACTGCTTAAAGGACTGTTTTTCCAGCAACGTGTTTACAGCCCCTTGTGCCAGTAATGAAACACGGAAGGGTTCCTAATGCCTGGGCACTCTCCTCAGCCACAACGCCCATGGGAAAGGGAAAGCGGAAAAAAGTCTTCCACATGCAGTTGGAGAACAGGTAAAACTCCGACATGCCCTAAAAACTGGGAGGTGAGGCACAGCTCTGCAGAAAGCCAGGCTCCGGCCAGTTCGGATCCATGGGTTGTCCCACCAAGTCTCCAAGGCAAGCCTTCGCAGACCTCCAGCAGGACTGTCCACCTCTTCTCTGGGAGTGACAACGTACGTTTCCAGACGGCTCTGTCTTTCTTTAAAGGAAGATTTTCCTGGCACCTTGCCCTCCTGCACTGCCATCCTCCTTCTCTCTCCTCATTTCTTCTCAGCCTCATTTATCGCACACAAGCACATAAGATATTCCAATGCAAAAGGGTGATCTCAGCCCATTCCCCTCCAGCTTAAGCCATCACAGCTTCCATTGGCAGAGAAAAGCAATCTGTAATTCTGGCAAAATGAACAACTTTCTGCTTTCCTCACTAAACCACAGAAACAGAGAAAGATGATCTCATGACTGCTATCCAAAATACTGCTGAGGGAGCAAGGGGCAAGCATGCTACTAATTTTTACAAACACTGTACTGTGAGTCTAGTGTAGGTACAACGAGTGCTAGAATTAAATCATATGTGGAGAGGCCATGTCATTATTTTTTTGAATGGCTATGGAATCATAGTATTTTTTATGGTAGTAGTTTTGATCTGTGCTTTGAATACAAATCAACTATGGTGTCAAACAGCACTATTTGAAAAAAAAAAATGTGACTATGAAATTTAATTGTGTTCAAATCCCAGAATTATTGTGGGACAATAGGAATTATCACATCAAATTTCATTTCCATCTCTGCACTCTATCACTACACATTTGCACTGTATATGTGTGTATGCCTGTATTTTGCGCACTCAATGTTAACCTTAGCAGACATGTGAAAGGGAGATCCCACATGGGCTGTCCAGGGCCAGCTCTATTCAATGTTTTCACTACTACCAGCATGGGTAGTGGAAGGGAGAGTATATTGATAAAATATTGTCTGTGTAAGTCAGGAAGGACTGCAGAATTTCAAAGGCTGAGAACAGAAGTCAAAATGCACTTGACCCCTTGGAAGAATGATGTGAAATCAACAATAAGAAATTCAGAAAAGGCAAATCCACAGGGGAAAGAGAAATCAGTGGTGCAAACACAAGATGTGAAAAAACTGGTTAAACAGCAGTTCTGCAGCAGAGCATCTGAGGTTGCTCCTGGTCACTGCTTCACCATGAGTGAAAACTATGGCTATGCTGCAAAGCCACCATGTCTAATCCTCAGCCAACCTATTAAAAGAATAACATACAGAAGATGTGGAAGGCTTTTTTTCTTTCCGTTCTCCTTGGAGCTGAGGCGTCTTCAGCTGAACGCTGTGGGCATGACACTTGGAAAGAGTACAGAATTGAATGAGACAGGAAAATATACCTTCTGCAGGAAAGCCTGCTTAGTCTAGTAGAGATGAATTTGAGGAGACCAACAGTAACTCTTTTCTGTATGAAAAGGATGTATAAGAAGGACAGGTATCAAATGTTTCCCATGTCCCCTGAAGGTGGGACAAGACAAAATCAGCTTAATTTGCAGCAAATATAATTCAATTTGCATATCCTAATTCCAAGAATAGGCATGCACTGGGAATATGCTGCCTAGGCTGGCTGTGGAACCATCTTTAGCAGGGTTTAAAGAACAGGTTACACAAAAAAAAACTGCTTGAAACAACCTAGATACTGATTCAGCCCTTTTTCTACAAAAATCCAGTATTTTCCAACTCAATATGGTACAGCAATTTAGGTTGCCCCAAGCTATGTCCCTTTAAATTGGCTCAGATTGGGTATTCAGAAACAGAGGCACCTAGAATTGCTTGTCATATTACTTAATGTAAAAGCTGGATTCTTGGCCTGTAGAGGCTGGGATGTGTTTAAAAAGATGGGAGATTTATGTATCTGTAGCTAATACTTTTAAGTATGGCAATTTAAAAATTTGTAGCAATTCAGCCACAAGTAAGTGGAGAAAATGTGATGTCTTCTACTGTTTTCTGACGCACTTTAATATGTAGCTGTGAAATTCAAGCTCTTTGGCTCACAGAAAAACTCTACCATAAAACATTCAGTAAGGATAGTCCAGGAAGTACAGAATAACAGCAGAAGAAAGAGACAAAATCATTTGCTGGGTAGACAATTATTGGAAGTTTAGGAGAAGAGAAATACCAGACTAAAGACTTTCTCCATTTCTTTCTTGCAACTCAGTCTTTCAGTGTTTAATGAGTTCCTATCAACCTGTGCAAATAATTCACAATGAATAATTTATCTGATAATTTTTTTTTTCTGTTTGTGGAATATCTAAAAGCAAATTGGTTTCCTCTCACATATTCATTATTCAAAATTATGTTAGCACAGCTTTAGGTGAGTGCTTTTTCGCTGCTGTTGCTTTGCTCCACGATTGCGTATTCATGCCACCCACCTGAGGCACGTGTCCCACTGGATTCCTTTTATCCCCGACGCAAGGATTCCTTCAAGCTGAATTAAGGTCCTGCTTTCAACAGGCTCTGCAGGATCTCTCTCTCCACTGATGCAGTGGAGGAGACTAACCTCCTAACTTGAGCATCTGAATCAGATACAGGCGTCTGGATTAAGTTGGCCAGTGGGAATTACTGCCAATGCCAAACTAGGGACCCTCTTGGGCTCCCACTTTCCAAATTAGCTGACTGAAGAGAAGCAAGATTAACCATGGAAAAAGAGAAGCACTCCTCCAGGCACCCCATTTCTGCCACTTATGTCCCCCATATCTTCCATAGTTTTGGCTGAGCTGTTCTCATTCACCATTATCATAGAATAACAGAATCATCTAGCTTGGAAAAGACCTTTAAGATCATTGAGTCCAACCATGTGTTATGTATATCCTTACACTTGGTTTGCACACAAGCGGTAGAAAGAGGATTATGCCCTTAGTCTCAAATCTCATTTTAATAGTCCCTATCTGAAGGAAACTACCACTGTACGGGAAATCTCCCCAGTTCAGGTCAAAGAGGATGGTAAGGTACAGTACATGGACCAACAGGAGGAACTCTCCTTTTGCTCCAAGAATTCAATGCTTGTGTGGAGAACTTTCAATTCACCTCTGTCATGAAATTTAGGGATGCCAGACAGACCAGCAAACACAGCATTGTTTGTCATGTAACACCCTGAGGATGCCAAACAATGGTAGAGAACTGGCAAGGTCCTTCAGCAAGCAAATTTTGAAGACGAAGGAAAGCTTGAACAGGACTACAGTTGTTTTTCCAGATGTATGATTTTTTGATGATCACATTACATGGAGGTAGTTCTATAAATTTCCCTGTGGAGACAATTAAGGGGTTCAGTAACTGAACACTGTGAAATATTTGTGTTGCAAGCAACGCTTGATAGCAAGACTCACTGTATCAGATGTTTAGTTTGTCCAGCTCCATCAAATGCCTTCTTTAAGCATGCCTTCTTTAACTTTTTCAGAATGGAGAATGTCATACACACCACAGCATTTGCCTTTGCAGAATCATCTTCCTCACAAGCCTACCGCAGACGACTTCTTCACCATTTCAAACTGCTAGAAAAAGTAATTCAAAGTTATCAGGAACATTTTTCTTCACAAATGGAAAGGCTCGTTTTCTTTACTGCAAAAGACAGGCCACCTAAAACTGCGGACTATTTGTTGCTGACCTATTAATGTAAAAGTGGGAGAGTTTGCATGACGGAGATAATAGGGGGAAAACGAAAGAGCATAAAGTATGCAAGGAGAGAAAGGAGATTAACAGATGAGGAAAGAAATAAGTGGAATGGGGAAAAAAAGCAGAAAAAGAAGATAAAATATACCCTAGTTATGCCATCTGTAAAAAGGAAAAAAACAGTGAAGAAAAAAAAGGATATTGGGGAAATGCAGGGATGATACCAGATCTTAAAATAACTCTGAGAAAATAGAAAGTGATGTCAAAATCCCAGTTATTGAATTTTTGCCTTGAAAGGCCAGTGACATCTTTGCTTAAACATTTAGCCATATAAAATCAAACTCCACATCTCTGACTGCATGTATTTCTCAATGAACCCAATGAGAATCAATAAGAACAGAAGGATTCAGATCTATGTTGTTTTCATTGCAGAAAAAGTAAACACAGTACTCTTTCCATACCTGCACTATTCTTCCGTCTCTCTGTAGCCTCTAACACACTCCTAATATATGTCCATCCCAAAACCACAGTTCCTCTATTGATGGCATCTAGCTGAAGAGAAGCCAGAAAAGGAGAGCTCTCATATTGTCTGTTCTTAATAAATAATCATTAAAGGATAGATCGGCAGCACCGCAGCATTCTCCAACACTTATTCTGTTTGCCTTGAGTCAGCTGCTCTGTACTTTCTCCCTATTCTTGCATAATTGAATACTACATCTAACCTTTTTTTTTCTGTGCAAGGACAGCTCTTATCTGAAAAATATTGTAAACTCATTCAAATTTCATGAATCCACACTGGGCCTAATGCAAACTAGCCAGGAAGTGGTACAGGAAAGTCAAATAAATGTGCAAACCAACACCTTTCGACTACCCATCAATAGTTCTTCTTTTGTTGTTCTTTTTAACTGCTGCCCAGGCCTGCCTAGCCTCCCCCACCCATTTTTGCAAAATTCAAGAGTAGCCAAAACTTATTCAATCATTTCATCCTCTTCAGGCTTACAGCATACCGCGTAAAGTCGGTATTCAAAACAGTCAAATCGTTACCCTGAGGCCACATTTCTTGGACCGTTGACATTTCCATCCATCCAACATTATGTATCTCATAAGAGAACCTGCAAACAGGGGCCAGATGAGGTAGCGATAGTATCATATAAGAGTTAGAGAAATGCTTCACCAGTGGCACCTGTTCAAAGATTTCTTGGCAGTTTAGACAAAAACGTCACTATCCTAAGAGCAAATGAGCTAGCAGGTCTGCTTTCAGACAGTGGTGAAATTCAAGTGGTGGTGGTGGAGGGCTGTGGGTAAGCACAGGGAGCCACAGGGTCACGGGGGCTATGGGCAGAGAGCCGATGAGGTCCATGCTGATCTGGAGGGGCTGGGAGGTGGGCAGAGGGCTGCTGGAGTTTGTGGGGGTGCCCGTTTCTCACCTTCTCATTGACCTCACAGATGCAGACGCACCATCTCTCATCTTATTTTCTCTCTCTGGTGGGGCTCTGGTCTATAACAGGGGCACAGCCCGGCACCAGCCCCCCAGCCCTGCTCCTTCGGGGACCTCAACCCATGCGCTCCAGTGGAGGGGGCCGGTCTGCCCTTGCACTGTCCCATCCCAATGGTGCAGCTGCCAGAGGGGAGCCCCGCTTCCTCCCAGACCAAATCATCTCAGGCACTCCATGCTGAGAAGAGGATGGGCAGAGGCGTTGTGGGCACCACGACTGGCAGGCTGCCCGATCGCCCTGCCTGTCCACTGACACACGAGGACATCAGCGCATTACACCCCGTGCATCAGCATGAGTGAGAAACACTAACCTTTGAAAGCACACCTTAAAATGTAATGGGCTTGGGTGTTCAAGACCATCTTGTCAGTGCAAAAGCCTAACGATTCTTCATTTTAACGTTAGTCTAGATACCAGAGCCACGACAATCCATAGGGAGCCATCGGGCTTGTAGGCTTTTCTATATGTCTAGTTTGTGATGGGAAGACAGATAATATACAATCATGTTAATTAGCCAGAAGGAGTGACTTACAGTCTCGTGTGCTATGTGCTTTGAATTCTGACCACAGCTAAGCAAAGGAACAAGTTTAGATACATTCCTGAGTGTCCTATAGAATCAAACATCTATATCTAGCCCTGAAACTGGAGGAGGATTTGTCTCCCTTTTAAAAATCAAGGTCTCCAAGCACATAATATCGAAGGAAAGAAAACTTAATATTTCCCTCTAGGAGTCTTTTAGCAGAAGAACGTGTCATGATGATGTACAGCAGGTAGGGCAAGAAAACAAATTTGATAGAATAAAAATACTGAATAAAGATTATTTTTAAGGACACTGTCCCGTAATATTTTTGGTTATGATCCAAAATCATATCTTTGATTTGCATGATATGAGCCTTTCCAGAAATACTGCATTAGTTGTAAAACGCTGGGTAGTAAAGCAGAATCATCCATCAAAAAGGAGAACAAGAAGGTTTCTTATTTAGAGAGGGATAGAGTTCACCAAAGCTACGAGGTCAGGTGAAATGAATAAGCAAAATTCTCTGGATTTTTCTTTTACCGGGGTTGTAGGAAAAACCCTTTATGAATTCTTCCCGTCTGTATGCCTGTTACGTACCTGCGCAGCTCGAGGTTTCTCGTACACAGAAAGCAGGATGCATTAATCATGAGCAACGGAGGGCCTGGAGCTGCAGTGTGCCACTCCACATGAAAAACCTCTAAAATACGCTAGTGTCAGATCTGCTTGGGCTGAAAATTATGTACTGTTCATAATGTTGCGTCTGAAAAGAGTAAAATTAGTTCTGTGCTCTCAGAAAATTTGCTGCACGTCTACTCCCAATTTCTTTCCATTTCTGCCCTACCAAAGCATCGTAATTTCAAGCTCTGTCTCAGGCGTGTTCCTCCTGTGAAAGCACCAGGCCTACACGGGTCCTGCCTGCCTTTCTCATGCAAGTTCACCTGGGTGAAATTACCGAGGTGGACAAGGCGAGCAAGATTTTCCCATTACCTCATGGGGAATTCATCTGCTGAGGCTTCATTCTCTGAAACATTCGGCTTCTGTTCCTGGCCTCTTCCACGTGGTTACGCACGTAGGCACGATGGTACTCTGACTTTTTGATGTGCTGTTTCTCTTCGTGTACACCTGCCAGATGGTGTATTGGCTCTGAAGGCGAGCACTAAGCAATAAAGCCTGCTTGTTGTCATACTGGAGCAGGAACAGCCTCGGCCACATTCCCAAGCATTTACTCTTTGTCTGGAGTTCCTCAGATATTTCGGTGCCAGCCATACATCACAACTTTAAGAGCTGAGGTGACAATTCAAAATATGAAAATCATTGCAGAGTAAATGAAGCAAATGATCATTTTTGACAAATACACATGAGTGTGGCACTCAGAAATCTGGCTTGAATGTCTCTAAATAATTAAATTTATCTACCTCAGTAGCTGCATTTGAATTGCAAATTAATTCTCCAACTCAGCTCTGCCGCATATGTGCATACCTACCGTTGGTACCCTGAGCTCTCTCTGGCTGCTATCTCTAAGGTGCACGAACACCTTTGGGCAAAGGCATTTCAGCACAGAGAGCACCCAAGGGCGAGGACCCTTGGCACTGCCTGGCAGAATCAAGTGAGCATCATTGCACGGTGTTTTGTTGGTCACCCTCCTTGCACTTTCTCTCGATGTTTTTTATCTCGGCGCTCGTTGTGCATCGCACTCATAGCCCATGGAGCAGCTGGTGGTGCCGAGCACAGGGTACCCCTGCTCCCCAGGTAAGGCTGCCTTTGCAAACCGAGCTTAGCTCCATCACCTGGGTGTTGTGGTACCCTTTAACCGCCTGGTCATACACTGTCCTCTCCACAACACTCCCGGCCTTCCTCTCTGCACACAGAATAGACGGGGCATAACTGCTCAGCCAATATTCCTCAGTGGGAGAGTGGCAGAAGACCATCCAACGCTGTTAGAGTTAATTCCCTCTATTGTTTCCATCTTTGTTCGGTGCTCCACCAATGCCTCCCCTATTACATGTTACTCAAGTTCTGTTGAAGAGACAGAATTATCCATCCCCCTACGTACTCCTCAGCATATGAGCATTTTCCCAAAAACAATGACTGTGTTCTCCCAAACGTCCTGTGAGATGAGGAGACTTCCTTACATTCATTTTACAACCAGAGGCTTGAGGCACAGAGGTATTAGTATCAACAGGGCTAACTCACTTAAAACATTTACAGTTTGACTTTTTTAGGGAACCTGGCATTTTATTGCACTGTATTTCTCCAGAGCAAAGCAGAGCTCTCCTGGTCTCCATTGGAAACTCCGAGTGTTTCTTCATTTCATTTCAACAAGTCAGACTGAAGGGCTCAGATAAGAAATCCAGAAATTGAAGAACACACAGGCATCACCTGTGAAAAATGTCAGTGAAGTGATGTGATTTAAATCCCCATGGAATTCAAGCCGCGTCAGGAAGAAAATCAAGTTCTCCAGGGCAGTATCTAACAGCCCATCCCAGGAGACTTCCCCTTACTTCATCTTATTCACTGCACACTTTCCCAGTTGCTGCAGCAGATAATGCAGAGATCCTAGAGGTGACAGCCTCTTTCTCCCCATAGTTGTGATACATCCCCCAGCCCATGTACCCTGACCCATTCGCAAGTCTGTGGGAAATGCTGTGTGTGAGCAGGTAAGCCAAGACTGCACTTGTTGCCATTTGGGAGAATAAAGTCACGTTTGCACAGGCAACTTGAAAACTGATTCGTTTTTTTTTTTTTGTCCCGTATCTCCCTCTGATGCTGTAAACAACCCCTTACAACAAGTGAGGAAGGGGCTAGGAAGTTCCCAGGTTGCATGCTGGCAGCCCCAAACTGCCAGATGGGACAGGAATAATCCTCTGCTCAGCCATCACAAAGATGCCAACCCGAGATGACAACTCTGGTTCCTTAGCAAAAGGGACTACACTCTGCAATAGCAGTAAGTGAATTTCTACCCTTACACCCCTTACCCTGACCTCTGCTATTCCTCAGGCCACGTTCAACCCTCCTGGCAGCTTGTGACTCTTGATGCCTCCAGGTCCATCCCACCTGAGCCCCCTCCCCAGCCCGCGGGGCTCAGTCCTGCCTCCTGCTCCTGCTTCCTCATTCCCACCCAGAATCACAGAATCACAGAATGGTCAGGGTTGGAAGGGACCTCTGGAGATCATCCAGTCCAACCCTTTCACCAGAGCAGGGTCACCTACAACAGGTTGCACAGGACAGTGTCCAGGCGGGTTTTGAATGTCTCCAGAGTGGGAGACTCCACAACCTCTCTGGGCAGCCTGTGCCAGTGTTCCACTACCATCAAAGTAAAGAAGTTACTTCTCATGTTAAGATGGAACTTCCTATGGTCAAGTTCATACTTGAACATACCAACCCATATCGGCTCCCACATCCTTCTCCACTGTGGACACAGAGTCCCTGCACGCAGAATGAAGTAAGACAGCAGAAACTGAAGTCTTTCAGGGGTATTTTCACAGGGAGAGTAAGGGACAAGCCCTGACACCATCCCAACTCATCACCCAGCTTTCCAGCCCTGCTCTAGAGCTCTGCCTGTGCTAAAATGTTTGGGACTTTTTCCCTCGAGCAAGGCAGTCATCTCTTTTCTAGCCAACAGCTAAGTTGTTTCAGAGAATAGGAATTGCGCACACATTTTGACAGTGAAAGTTTTAAATACAAACTTTTAAATTTTGGCAAAGTTATAAAACATAGACAAACAATTCCATGACTATTGCTCTATCCTAGAGTGAGGCTTAATTATGAGACTGTATTATTTAAGGAAACCTTCTGCAAACAGAAAGAATATGCACCTGGGCTTTGGATAACCAGATAACCTCAGCTGAAAACCAGTAACTGTTGACTGCACTATTTAATGTAATTTTCTCTGTCAGGTGTCCAGTTCTCTGGTAGTCCAGAGACTGAGTGGTAAATTCTCTTCATAGTGCCCTTTCTCTGTATCTGAAAGTAAAACCCAAAGCTTTTTAGCAGCACTTCCAATTTATCCTTTCCACTAACAAACAGCACCCCCTCCAAAATCTTTTCATCTCTCTCCACAATACTAAATTAAACAGACATAATCCCAACTGAATCAGATGATTGCGCCCGCCTGTGCTGTGGAGAGACTTACAGACAGCTTTGCTCAACATCAGCAGCGGCCATTCTGCAAACATCATACCTGGTATCCATACCTAAAAGCAGTTATAACTGACTAACAAATGTTATTTTTGTAATGTTAGCCCAACTGTATGCTGTTTATTTATATTATCTGGATTATATTTATGTATTTATTTATAATTAATTAATAGTGTATTATAATAACATAATATTAAATTATACATTATTTTTATTTATTTATTTAATCAATTTATCACCTGTTAGCCCAACTACAGATATAAGTGTATACAAAAGTGTCAGGCAAGTGTAGGCTACCTGGTACCATCTGTCATAGTTCCTGATACCTAGGGTGCTGCAGAGATCACAGGTAGCCTTGGGAAGGGGAGGAGGTCCATGTGGGTGAGAACCATGAATTTTTAGAAGGAGTTTTGTCAAATCTGTCAAATCCATCAAATGAAAAAGGGATTCTATATCGTTTCCGAGTGCCTCCGTTACTGCAGCTGGGTACGAAGTGCCGGGTCGCCGCACTGCCTGATTACGGCTCACAGTCCTACATCAGCCGGGTTGCAGCATCACCTTTCAAATGCAGACAGACTCGGCTTTCCTCCACACATCTAGGTTGCCATTTAGGCCCAAGCCTGAGGTGCAGGGCCAGAAGCCAGCCTGCCAAGGCTCCCGACTTGCTCTGCTGCTCCGATGGCCAAACTAATCAACACCCACCTGGCTTAAGACGAGCCGGTGCTCCAGCTGGACCCCTTGTGCCTGCAGCTTCAGGTTGCCTCCAGCAGCACAAGCGAAGCTTTGGAAAGCGGTTCGAGCTGGGCAGATGTTTGTCCTCAAAATAACATGTAAGTTGAAGGAGCTGCTGTCTCAAAACGGAGCGGCCTCTCACTCAGCTGGGATGCTGGGACTATCGCTGAAACGGCCCAAACAGCTTCAAGCTCCTTCAAAAGCCGGTGCCTACACCCCAGGTTCACTCTTGACTGGTGTGTAGTGCCCCGGCACTGCAGGGATGGTGATTAAGGAGAGATTTCAAACTCCATGTATGTCACCAGTGGGGCTGGTCCAGCAGGAGTTGGACGGCTTCACCCATCCAGCAAAGACCCGCAGGCTTGGGCTGGCAGTCTCAACAGGAAAACAGATGTGGGGTCTGGACCCTGCTCCCGAATGTGGGGCAGACTTGCAGTGCCTATTCCCCTGAATGATTAATGTAGTGGCTCCTAACGCCAACTATTAATAGAAATAATGATACCTCATCTGTGCTTATTGTATGCAACAAATATGCATCCCTTAAGGCTGACCAGCCCTGGCTCTGCCACGTTTCTGAGGACAGCATGGAGGAGAACTTTACCGCAAGAATGGTAGTAAAGCCCGAGACGAGCTGTGGTGGGAGGAGGGTGTCCCATGTACCCTGGCTGGGCACATGAGGTTTCGGTGCAGGAAACCTCTCTCAGCTCCGACAGGGTCAAGAGCAGGCATCTGGAGCTGCTGATGCTCTCCCAAGATTCGTGACTGCCCATTCAGCTCAGGGAAACCACCCCAACAGCCCCACACTCACAGAAACCACACACCACAACACGTAAGATTCTCCTTCAGAATTACGGGATTTTCAAAATAGAAAGTATTCATCATCTTTTACGCTTTAATTTCTGGTCTTTGGAGTCCCCCATCCAAGCTGGTCTCTTTGACTATGAAAGTCTCCTAATCATGCAATATAGTAATGTGACTTCAGATAGGGCAGCCACAAGGACAACACCAAAAGCTGCCAATCCTGCAATAGAGCTGCCGGAGCAGGTGGCACCGGGAAGGCATCGCAGGCAGACTCTCAGCACGCCGTTCACCGTGGGTCACCCTTGGCCCTGGTTATCAGGCCCTTCTTTTTTCTTCCATTTCCACTCCACCATCTCTCATCAAAGTGAAAGGTGTGAGACCATGGATCCCAATTAATGTCTGTTAACTGCTTAGATGGAAGTTGACAGAATATGAAAGTGTGTTATTAAATGCATCAAAATAACCAAAGGGAGGCTGAAGTGTATATATATAATTATATATTTAATATATTTTTAAATATGTAAGAATTTATTTTTATATATATATATAAAATTATATATACTTATATGTATTTTTATACATACACATATATAAAATATTTTTTCTCAAGAAGCCAATGAAAAATTATTTGCTTTTATTCCCTCCTGAGATTGTTACATTCTTATTAGGTACAATTATTCCACTGCTTGTTGTATGAAACACTAGAATGTTTTATATGCAAGTGATGCCTTTCTGAAAATAATTATCCTTTCGACATAGTCTTATATATAGGCTTCCTTGTTTAGGCATCCTACAGGTTAATAAAATCAAGAGCTAGATGCCTTGAGCCAAATTAGCTATTTCCTGTCAATAAAATGTAATGCTGAACACTTAATTTATAGGAAACACTGATGCCATTAAATGCTTTGGGCTACCTGGGATACTCATCCCCATGGAAGCGCTGTTATTATTGCAGCCCTGCTACTACATGGAGTTAGTCCATAAGCATAGAAGGGTTTATCTAAGAGCCGTAAGCAATATAAGATGGATCTTTTGTGTACTGAAAAGATCCATCTGATTTTGAATTTGCTTAGTCAGTCTCCAATTCATTCTTCATCTACAGGATTGACTATATTCACTTATAAAACCAGGACATTTCTACAAATGTTTGAATAATGACAGTGCTCTGCAGCAGTTTGGCACTTCTTCTGAACTGGCATTCATGTTGGTGACAATCCCGTTGATGAGACTAAATGTTCCTCTAAGCAACGACACAGTTGTTAATAGAAAACTTGAGAGAATAAAAAATTCTGAAAAAGTAAAATCCCACTATTATCTTGTATTTTTCTTGCGTATTTATAATTTGTATAAGGGTCGTTCTCTTCTCTGGGCTTTGGTTAAGAAACATTCATGTTCCAGCCTAGTTTGAAATAAGTCGGTGAGATTCGTTTGCAACTGGCACAGTTAATTTTGGAAGACCTGTTGCCATGCCATAGTTAAGCTGCATTATGTTTTATCACAGAATCACAGAATGGTCAGGGTTGGAAGGGACCTCTGGAGATCATCTAGTCCAACCCCCCTGCCAGAGCAGGGTCACCTACAGCAGGTTGCACAGGATGGTGTCCAGGCGGGTTTTGAATGTCTCCAGAGTGGAGACTCCACAACTTCTCTGGGCAGCCTGTGCCAGTGCTCTGCCACCCTCAAAGTAAAGAAGTTCCTCCTCATGTTAGGATGGAACTTCCTCTGGTCAAGTTTGTGCCCATTACCTCTTGTCCTATCACTGGGCACCACAGAAAAAAGACTGTACCCATCCCCCTGGCACC
>NW_009652966.1:1122322-1161814 GCF_000708025.1 Charadrius vociferus
AGGTATTCAGCAGCTCTGCCTTCTCTGCATCCTCTGTCACCACGGCACCTGTCTTGTTCAACAACGGGCCCACATTTTCCCTAGTTTTCCTTTTGTCTCCTATATACTTAAAGAAACCTTTCCTATTGGCCTATCGTGTTGTTTAACATGCAACACACACAGTATCACACTCAAATGTTTACCACATACTCTTTTTAAAACTTGACATTTATGAGGTGTTTCAAGAAAAACAGTAATTTAGGCTCTAAATGCTAAGTAATCAAAAATTAGTCCAAAAAAAAGCCCATGTTTTGAGTTTTGTGATTTTTTGAAGCTCTTCTACCTTGACAGAGACAAAACAGAGAAAGAGAAAGCATGCAAATACTGAAACTCTGATGGCTTCTCAGTGATTCTGTGCTTATTTTACTCAGTAACAGCAGCCTTCAACATTGAGACTTTCAGCAGTCAACCAACAGAAAACAAATTGTCTGACAGTTTCTCCCATTCTTCAACAGGAGAAACCATCTTAACCAGATCAAGAGAGAAGTATGGTGGGACCCATTCACACAGGACCCTCGCTAAGGCGTCCTGCCTCCAAAGCCAAGGAGACAAGAACCTCTGCTGGGCTTTTTTTTTTTTATATCAAAAAATATTCTGGGGCGCATTTGCTGCCACTTTGTTGAAGACAAGGTGGAAGACCTGAACTTGCTAGCAATGGGTTTAAGGGAAACCAAGAAATCTGTTCATTCGTCAAAGCTTATGGTTCCCGTGGAGTCCCCAGCCCACACCCATATGCCTTTGATTTATAGCGCCTCAACTCAGGCCTTGGAACAGCTGGGTTCTTTGTACTCCCCTCCTGAAACAACTGAACAATAAAACCAGCCAATAAAAACAAACAAAAAAATCCCCTTTTTTAAACAATAGTGACCTTTCCTCGAGAAAATAACAATTTTGATAAAATTTTATTTTTTTTTCCCAGACTCCTGGTGACCAGAAAAGAAAAGGTCAAGTTCCCACTAAAGCATTTTTGTCTGAGCAGTCTTGAGAGGACGGAGAGCTCAGCTTGCTGAGGGTGAAGTCCCAGAGGGGACCACGTCCACCAGAGCACTGCCTGCCACCAGTGGTCCAGCCTCCTCCCTCCAGCCCCTGTCCCCACCACTGCCATCCCCCCGGGCTGCCTCCCCTCCTGCCACAACACAAAGCAAACCCACCAAAACACAATCTTGCCCATGCCACCCTGGCGGAAAGCTCAATTAGCAGGAGACGTTCTAACAAAGTGAAAGTCTCTTTTTTTTTTAAACAAAACAGAAATGTCTGATATGAACTATGTGGCTCTATAAGGAAAACTGGACGTTGGGCAAAAAAAAAATCCCAAATATTTTCCATCTAGTAACAGTTATGATAAAATGCACCCACCTGAGAAATTACAGCATGTGTACCATAAAAATTTCAAAACCACTGGTGGTCCCAGAAGGGACCTCCCAGAAGACCCAGTTGACTCCCCTTCCTCTCCCAGTTCTGCTGTGCCCCCTTTACTCCTCTGTGGATTGGGACCCTCCCTGTCCACCTCCCCGCTTCGACGCAGAACCCTCCCTTGCCTTGCGCTGGAAACAGCAACAGCAAGAGGCTTCACAGCTCACTGACCCAAGCCCTGCAGCCTGGAAAACAAGGAAGAAAAGTAGGGGTGAAGAATATAGCAACTTTGATGGAGCAAGGGAAACCTGATATTAAATTGCAGCAGAATATGAATTAAAAGCAGTTGAACCTGGTTTGGCACAAGAACTCATCCACATGTATTACCTCTGCAAAGTAATATTTGGCCAATCTGCTTACAGCTTCTGGTAAAGATTGTTTATAGGCCACCCTTTCATTTTTGCTAATGTACAACTATGAAGTGCTGAGATGTAAATTATTTGCCGCAAATGGAATTCAAATTGAACAGGATAAAGCCTCCTAATATCCCATGGAAAATGAGTTCCAAACAGGAATCTTCTATTCATCACCTCTGGTTTATGCACAAGTTGCAGACTGATGTGCCTTGGCTGAGAGGAGAGTCCTTTCTACTGTTGTACATCCACTTTTTAGGGTTATTAGAGGAAGGAAAAAGCTTACCAGTGCATTTAACCAAATAACTGGAATTTGTGTATGTGAATGCCCTCACTAGAGAACCCACTGACACCAGTCAAATCTCAGTATAAAGAACACGTACGCAACCCAACAGGTTGATTTCAGAAGCCCAGTATACAAGAGAGGAATGGAAAAAATATGCATATTTGCTGCATCTTGTCACAGTGTTCAACTTGCTTCCAATTAAGCTCTCAGTTTTAAGGAAAATTAGAACAGGGTTTTAATTCAATAGCATCTACGGAAAAAGATTTCTACTTCATAGCTTCATATTTATCATGTCAATGGGTAAAAACAAATGAGCATTGTCACATTCTGTCACTGAATAAAATGTCGTGAAAGTCAAATGGCACATTTAGAATTTACAAATTTTTATTCCAGGAGAGAGATAAACTGTTACATACGTCTAAGAAAAAAAGTAAAGAAATCAAAACAATGAAATTGAGGGGGTTTTGGCTTTATTACCTCTAGAATTTCCACTTCTATTTAACAGTAAGAGAAACAAAGACCTGTCATCCAGTATCTTCACAAATTACAGTCCCACCTGTAAATACAAACTGAGCACTCAATATGACGTTGAGGTGTTTCTGTTTTCTATTTAATACTGTTTCATGTATTTATGTGCCAAGAAAGTTCACACTAGAAGACCCTTCAAGCTACCCTCCACACTTTATCTGCCAGAGCTATAAAAGCCAGAGAAAATTGGTGCATTTATATTGTGAAAAGAGAAAGACTCCAAACATTGTAATGAAATAGGGCATTTCTTCTTGTGTATCATTTCAGCAGCAGTTGTTTACAACAAAAACATTTAGTCAGAACCGGATTTTTATGATAAATCCTCATGTGTTACTAATCTTCTGCTGACATCAGACTGATTCCCCTGGATCTTTCATTTGCTTCTGGTGAATCACCCTGCTCATAAAGCAAATTGCCTTGTCCTGACTTTGATTTCCATGTTGATGTTTAGTGTGGCTTCAGGTATATGCTGCAGTTTACCCTTGAGAAAATTCAGCATAGTCATGCTACCACAATCTTCCTCCTGAATTAACATGCACAACCATTGTACAATGAACAAAATAAAATTAAAAAATGGGAGGAATTCTTTCTTAAACACTTTCACCCAAGAACAGCCTCTTTACCTTAGACTCCAAAACCAGAAACAGATGTGAAATTAAGTACAAGATAGCCCACATAACCACAGATGAGAAGCAGGCAGAAGTTTCTATCAAACTATCTGCTTATACCCCTTGACTCCCCAGCCTTGCCTTCAGCCTCCATAAAAGATCAATTGCTGCTCCTTCATACCAGCCCCTTTTTAACCCTGTCAGTAGTCTGACGTACATACCAAACAACCCCTCTGTGGAGTCCCACAAAGAACCCATAGGCAAAAAAGCAGCTGACTAAAGTCACCTCTTCAGATCTCCACATCCTTCAAAAGATAAGATCAAGGTCATGAACATCAATGGTTGGTTTGGCTGAGAAGGAACAGATTTGGATTAGGAGTGCCATAAGGAAAAAAAATAATGAAAACCTTTATAATACACAGACAAAATCTCACATTGCCTTACGGAGAAAAAGCCAATGAAAAATATGGATAGAGAGAGACTACAAGTGTTTCCACTGCTTCACCTAATAATGTTTAGCTGAGATATAAACGTGAACTAGCAAATCTGGATGCATCCACTGACCAAGCTAGAGAAAGAGTTATCATTATAGAATAAATGGTATTCTTCTTTGGGCAGAGATGGTAAACAGCAGTCTACAGGGAAGCAAAAAAAGCAAGCATGTCCATTGCAAAGGAATTACAATAAAAACCCTGTGTGTTACTATAATGTTTCATGATCACACAGGATGAGCCAACACCAATTAAAGGCCAAATTCTGCTGTGAAAGTACAAGCTGGTCTCCCATTTACAGCAGCAATCATAGAAGAGGCAAATTTTAGCCATGACCTCATCTTTTATTAACATCCTAAGTGCCAGAAACCAGATTTACAAAGGTATTTTTTGAGCTAAAATTGCATATGGACCCATTGACACAAATACAGAGATTTGCAGAAAATCCTCACAGGATGCCTGAAGTGGCTTTTTAAATTTTTAATCACAAACAAATGAATCATGTTAGAAAGAGTACACAGAAAGAGAACTACTACCATCACCACCAGCACGGATAGTTTTAAGAAACCTAAATTGTTTGCCAATTCTAGACACTGGTTCCTTCTCCCTGTCATTTGTATGCACACACACAGTCTGACAAAGCACCTCCAAAATTAAAACATAGACTTTAAAAAAAGGAAAATACACAATGCCAATTTTTAGAAAAATCTGCCATAGTACAGTAAAATTCTTTCATTATTTTCTCATCTTTTCAATTTAATCTGAAAAATGCACATCACATTAAGCCCTTCTCTCAATGTTTTCTACACATTCAACGTGCAGTAGGAACTACTTTTTTTTAGAAATTTTAAGATCTATAATCAAGGCGAATCTGAGTTTTTCCAACATAATTATTCTGAACTACTTGCTTCTTTTTTCATAGGCATATATCGACTTAAGTTGCTTTTTGCATTTGAATTGGAGCCACTGAACTTGGAATTGAGCAAAACACTCAATTTTCTTAAAGCAACAGATTCTTTACACTTTCCAAATATGCTTCTATTATTTTGGGGGAACAATGTGAGCTATCCTTACTAACTCAGACTGGGTCTGGTAATTTCCCTGTATGGCAGGCTAATCAGTGCCTCTTCAGTCTGGAAAACAGCTCATCTTTTAAAATATTGAGTTTAGTTCTTTGAATGATGTATTTAGTCACATCACGCTGGGTTGGGTTTTTTTTTGCTGAAATGTCTTCCTTGAATGCTTTTTTACCTAAGTGGGTAAAATGTAGATTATCTAAGTGTCTGCTGTTGTCTGCATCACCCTTCTCTATTTACCGTAGTCTACAGACCTTGAGATTCTGCATTTGACAGCAGTGCCACCATCCAAGCCACTTACAGAAAAGACAAACACGACACTACAGCAAGATCTCAAACTCATGTGCTAGAGGGTTTCTGCATTTCATAATTATTATTGTCCTTTGTTCTGAGGTGGTGCCTACAGTTCCCAACACCAAACTGATCCCTTCTAGGTACCAAGTGACGTGTAAAGAAAACTGAAAAGGAAGCTGAGAACAACAACTTGTTGACTGGTATTTTTTTCCCCAGCTGTCATTTATGCCCACACCCATGCTTTCTTTTCTTTTTCCAAGTTAAATGTTTTAATTTTGACCCACCTCATGCTGAAATTCAACGCAAAGCTATTTAAAACACTTAGGGTCCAGTCTAACTCCTATTCAAGTAGATGGAAAGAAAGATTGATTTCATTCCTCTAAGAGCTGGCTTCAGAATAGAAAATGTTCCTGTATTTCTGCTAAGACAAAGGCCAGAGCAATATGTCAAACTGCTACATTCTGTCATGTCAGAAGCATTCCCCATGCATGTCTTAATAACACGGCATACTGATGAACCCAAAAGCCCTCTTCCCAAGAAACAGCACCACACCAGTCCCATCCTAAGCTCCTCCTCACTCCTTCCTGACCCGAGCCAATTGCTCAAAGTCTTGCCCACATTTTTTTCTATTTACTTTCCTTATAATTACTGCCCAGTTTATACTGGCCTTGCAATGAAGCTGGCCAAGTCATTCCCTTTTGTCTTGAGAACAAGGTGGAATTTTTTTATATATATAGATCATTCTTACAGGTACAATATTGACAGCCGTAGAGAAGAACTGAAAAATCTACTGTAAGGACTGAGCAGCAGTTCTTAAATGAACTTGCTTGGTTTTATTGCTGGTACTTTCTTTTTCCGTTCTCTTTCCTCTCTCACTGTCTCTCTCACCCGCACCAACCATTTTCACTCCTGACATCACACTGTAATTTAAGAAAGCTCTTGTTCTATAGTTTAAAAAACTATTTTTATGACCGCAGCTATTCAGATACATCTTCTTCAAGTCTTTGTGCTATAGCTATTGAAGCAAGCAGGAGTCTCAAAAGTCTGTGAAAAGTGCTTATTAAAATTGTTATATCTGAAAAAGACTTGCTAAGAAATCTTTTCACAGGCTTTGATTCCATGAAGCCGCCATGATCTTCCTCCAAAATATGCTGATCAGACAGACAAAAAAAAATATTTTGAGACAAATCAACAACAAAAAAAAGCCATAATACAGAAAACACTACCCTGAAGCAGAGTTCACATCCCAACAAAGAAAAACTTGAGGATTGCATAAAATTTACTAGGTTGTTGTTGGTATTGATGTAAAAATGCACATCTTCAGTGACATGAAGGATGGTAGTGCGAGAGAAACAGGGTGGCACCTGAGTCCTGTATTTTAAGCACCGACTTAAGGATTTCCCTGAACCAGACCTGAAGCCAGCAGGGCAGCCCAGGGAGCCTGGGAGACCTTTCTCACCACACCACAGTAAGGGATCCTTTCCACGGCACAGGAGAGGTGTCCTTTGAGATACAACAGCAGGAAAGCTGACTGTATCCTCTTCCATGAAAAAAGTTAAGTTCTTTTGCAACCGCCCTATTACATGTTATGAGCTTGCAAACCGTGTATCCCTACATGTCAAGAATAATAGGGAGCCAGACTCCTGTGAAGTAGGAGGAAGAAGCCGACGGCACAAGCGTTCCGCAGCCACAGTCTCCCCACATCACCAGAGCAGCTTCTTCTGGCTCCCAACCCAAAAGACAGGACCCCAGAAAGAAGACAAAGTGATGGGAGGCAGGATCTCGAGGAAGCTCTGCTTCCAGAGCAGACCAAAGCATCTGGGGAGCTCAAGGCAGGACACCAGGCAGGTCTGAGTCCCCACCTGCTCTGTTATCCCTGCACGCACGCTGAAGGAAATCCAGTGTTCATGGCTGCCTGTGGCACACTATCCCCCACTCCCCTCTGCAGCGGAGCAGCTTTGCTCTGCCCCTTGCAAAGCCTCATCTGAAACAGTTAAGTACGATGAGGTGTAATTTTAAGTTCTATCTGTAACTCACACTGAGCTATTATTAATTACTTGTTAAAGGGGGAACATTATCCATTTGATAAATGTTACATGAGTAAACGAGGAATATGAATGAGTGAGATCTATTCACCTCAATGAGCACATCTCTCCCGGAGACCGGCAAGAAGCCACAGGATGTCCCCAAGTTTCAGATTTGCATTCCCACCTCTGAGTTAGAGGAGAGGCTTGCGAAAGCATATGTATCTAGATAGCTCCTTAATGACTCTGCCTCTCAGGGGAATTTTGTGCATTGCTTATTCAGGAGAAAGACGGCAATAGGTTGTACTGTGCACACTTACGGATAATAATTGCTATTTAAACAGCTGTTTTCTTCTGCAAAAAAAATTAACAGGCACTTACTATCAATCCTCAGAATGAGGGAAAGCTACAGATCTTCCAAAGATGCAGACAGGGAGCTGTGGGGTAGCAACTGAAGCCATTTCCATAGCCTAAGGCTGCGTCTACATTGCAAATAGAGGATATAAATGGAGATAAACAGTTGGTGCTGAGGACCTAATGCCCACATTATTAAAAAAAAAACAGGGAGGGCAGGAAGGGGGAGGGAATTTACTTCAGATGAGCTCTTATCTGGTCTGATGGACAGAATGGCCATTAGTGGTGGGAGCGCTTGTCTCAGTTTCATCCAGGAGGAGCAGAGTTCTTGAGCTCTGAGACCACCCTGTAATGCAAACCAAATGATGTTAGTGCAGACAACCGGGAGAGCTGTTTCAAAATGCATTTCTGATCTGAACAAAACCACTAATGCAAATGCGCACTTCTTCATCCTGTTCCTCAATGTCTTTAAAAACACCGAAATAAGTCACGCACAAAGGCACAACTCAAGGAGAAGAAAGGTTGCACAGTCATTTCGCTTTTGCCCAAGCTCTTACACCTTCCATGTTGCTTTGATAACAAAGAGAACATAAGTCTGAGCCAGAGCTATTCAACTAAACTACACCCCATTGCCTAGTTCTGAAGAAGGAAATTTCAAGCTTTTCTACCTTACCTATTGAGGTATTCTAAGACAGAAAATTTTCTATAATTTTATTTTTTCTATCTTTCCTCTGCATTAATGAGACACTTTTCATTTTATTTCTCTCTGAGAATTCAGCAGTTTTCTCAAGATAACCGTTCCATCTCCAGTTTCTTTAACACACCTATTCCTGCACAATCGAAAAGAATGAGCTGCTTTTTCTTAGGAAGCATCTTCCCAGTGGACGCTGCTGCTGCAGTGCTGAGTACTTCTCACAGCAACACCGAACTCTCCTTCATGGACCTTCAGTGCCAAAGTTGCAAATTGATTTTGCTGTGCCCATATTTAATGCTCGCAAAGCATCTTCCCTGCTGCCTTGACAGGGGGAGCCCTGCTCTG
This sequence comes from Charadrius vociferus, assembly GCF_000708025.1. NCBI lineage: Eukaryota > Metazoa > Chordata > Aves > Charadriiformes > Charadriidae > Charadrius > Charadrius vociferus. Next base: position 1,130,828 of record NW_009652966.1, read on the forward strand.
GGGCAGGATCCGTAACAAGGGTGGGCAGAACTGCAGCCTCTCTCTCCCAGTTACTTCCAATCCTTCATTTTATACCTTTCTTAAACTGGGAGTTATTTAATTAAAATAATAATTAAAAAAAAAAAAAAACACTGAAAAACCTAACTACTTTTTTCCCAAAAAAGGGGAACAAGTGCTCTAGAGCGAAAGCTGGTTACAAATCATGCCCACGCTGCGGACGCCATGCAGCCATGCCTGCTTTCCCCGGGGCTGCCCACATGTGTAGGCAGCAAGCGGCTCCTCAGTGGCTCTTCCCTTGGGAACTGCAGTTTGCTTCCAAAGACGCTGTGGCCCCAACCTCATCCCCCTTTTTGGTGTGGGCGGCTCTTTGCTCCTGTGCTAGTGAAATAGCTCAATTCTGGTTTTACTGTTAAACCTCTTGTCTAACAGGTCTCCCGGGTTCTGGGCACCATCACAAAACACCCTGGCTACATCACCAACATTTTTATGCTTAGCTATATTAGAAAGTAAGGTGGAGAGCAGAGCAACATTTTCATCTAGGAGTCAAAGGAAGGGACGCACTTGGCCCTGCTGTGAAAGAAGGAAAGGATTCACACCGCCCTGTGACCAGTTCTTTCCATGATGCCAACCCAAGCTTCGCGAAGGAGTGAGGAATATCTCCACCGGCTTCACACGATCCCACCTCAGCATCTCAGTTCCAGCTTTTCTATGCTTTAAAAAATAAAATCCGTTGTATAGGATTGGTCTGTTTCTCCTCCTTTGTGATATGCATGGCAGCAACACAGCAGAAATATAGTACATGCCCTTAATTTAGTCTCTGTAAAGCTCTCGTGTTACTGCTTAATGTAATCAATTACGGAGTAATCTAAACTGTGCCCACAAAATGAGCATAAATTGGCATCAAAGCCAGGACAATGCAAGCGGTGTTGTTAATTCCCAACCATCTATTGTAATCCTGTATTCATTGGAGAGATTTCTCTCTTGGTAAAATTTAAAAGCTCTTTACACAAATGACTGCTTTCCTTTGATGCGGAACAACAGGAAACGTCTTTTTAGCACTAAAACGATACAAAACATACTATGCATATATGTACAAAAGTGGAACAGAACAAACAGTATTTATACAGATTCTGGACTCATTTCCTTTAGCGGATAAATACTGTGGGGTTTTAGGGAAAGCCCATATACAACAGTGCATGGCATACCCACATTATACACATTCCTTCAGTACAGAAAACTCCTTTATGAATTATTTAGAACTGCACTTCGCATTAATTACCAAATAAGCCACATCCACTCTTGCAGATGACAAAACAGCAAAGAGGGAATGAATTGCATTATTGCAAAGCAAGGCAAGGCAAGCAGCGCGGGAGACCCGCTCTCCTCTTAGCTCCAGTTTCTCTGTGGGAAGGAGGGAGCCAGCGATGTTGGGAAGATTTCACGGCCACACTCAGGCGCTCCCTACTCCTCTCGCTCACCCCAGTCTTTTCCTTCTCACGCTGCCGCAGAGCTTTCCAAACGAAGAAGCTGTTTCCATGACACCAAACCCTTAATTTGAAGCATACTTATAAACAGCCTAGGACTGTAATCACAATGCACCATTTCATATTTATTTTATTCATTTTTTTGACTCTGCTTTGGACAGAGACAGGCAATCCTTATCAAACCCAACATAAGCATTGCTGGTTAGAACCAGCAAGTAGTTTCACCTTTAGTGTTTTACAAATACCCTGATTTTGTTCTCTAATAAATTTCTTGTCATGTTTAATAAACCTAAGAAGCAGACTAGTTGATTAATCAGACTGCTTTGTGTTTGTGCTTTGTACTTGTGGCCAGATCCATCTCCCTGGTGCTTTTTTCTTTTGGTGGGGTGGTAACTCGGCGCATTCTTTCTCCTCACTTTTTACTTTTCCTCAAAAGCTATTTTTTGGTTGCTCTCTTCTCCGGAAACTTGGTTTATAGTCTTCTATCACAGCAAACATACAGTAAGAAACTACAAATGTAAATATTCTCTTCTTTTACTTAACTAAATATTACTCTATTTATCTAAAAGGTAAATAAAATAACATTCTTCTTGCATATAAAAGCTGTACGAAAATATGAGCCACATTAAGAAAGACATAATCTTGAACTGAGTAATGAGTAGCACTACCATCAATGGAACATACCCCAAAAAGCCATTTTATTTTTTAATTCCTTAATTGTGCCTACTTAACCGCACAGATTTCTTTGTTTCTTAAAGGAAGACTGCAGTCAAAATACCATCTGATGAAAACACTGTAGTTGTTTGACTCCCAGTGGAATGGAAGTAGAAAGTAACTATGGCAGGAGGATGAAGGTTTTGTGCGTCCATAGCATCCCCTCTCTCACCCAACTACTGCTACAAGTGAACTGCACTGGCAGAAGCATCGTGCAATAGCAGTTCGGTACTATTCATATCCTCAGGTTCATTAAGAAGCCCGAGACACCTACAGCGTGTACACCCACACACGTGTGAAGTCAACAGGGAGGGAGAGCATGCATTTGCTGAATGCATTACTTCCCATTGCTCGGCGCCTGCAAGGTAGTCGCCCGTGGGATGCGGTGGCCTCAGCTGGCTTCTCAAATACAGCAGCGCGAGTCCCACTGCTACAGGGTAGGAGTTACACCATAGCTGCAATTCACGTGGCGTTCCTAAATATGCGGGGGAGGGGGGGTGGCACAGGGAAAATGACAAGGTGGCACGTTTCCGTCTGGCCTTCATTGGTATGCTTGTGATGGAGCAGCAGCTTGTACCTTTGGGCCAGATGTTTCACTGTTCTGGAAGACATGAAGCAACAAAGAACAAAAACATTGGGAGCAGCATTTTAATATGGAGGCCTGGAGACTGCTCCCAAAATCAGCACAGAAAAGACAGCGCTAAATAAAACAAGCGACTCAATGTGAGAGCGAAATCAGCACTACCCCTTTGTTTGTTCCCATATTATCAGAGAATCATAGGACCATTTATGGTGGAAAAGAACTTTGAGATCTGCAAACTGCGCTCGCGTGAGAGCACAGAAGAGCCAGGCTCAAGCCTGCTCCATGACAGGTTTCCTCTGCAAACCTCAAGTTTTTCAGTCATTTGCAGGAGAGGGACAACAGTGGGGCCACACATCACAGGGACGGGGTGAAGACAAATATTTGGGAGCACACTTGAGCCTGCAGCAGCATGTACCAAGTGATGTGGAAACCTCGAGAGAAGCAGAAGGTTTGGGGGTTGCAGCATCCCCATCCCTGCCTTCCAAAAGAGCTACCTTACTGTTGGAAAAACCTCAAGCAACAAGAGCATCAAGCCTAGAGGGTGAAGTGCGACCCAAGCCCTGCTGAGGGGTCTGGATGCTGAGACGTGTGCTCAGGGCTTCTGCATTGCTTGCGGAGAGCAGGACAGTCTCTAAAGATAATTTGGGATGTGACAAGGAAATGAGACAATGACGCATTTGCAAGTCATCTGTAGGTAAGAGACAGGGTGACTAAGGAAGGACAGAGTTATTTGCTGGATCACACAGACAGGACAACGCTGGAGATAAGTGATTTGAGCTGCAGAAAAGGCCATTTCAGTGGTGGGGTAGGGTTTATACCATAAGGATGCTACCACTCTGCATGTTATTCCGAGGGCTATTCGTGAATCTCTATCTTTTAGTTGAATGATATTTTTTCCCTTTAATAAACTTGCTTATTAAGTCTCACTATCACACCAAAGGAGTAATTTGGATTTAATTTATCTCTCTCTGTGTGCTTTCCGTAGCTATTGCTCCTTTTACTTTTTCTCCCCTATCTGCCAGTCTTTTTAATTCTCTGTCTTTTGTGTGAGCCTTGTAGGGCAAGGATCATACCTACTTCTATTTTTGGAAACCACCTACAGGGAATAAATTATGGTAATTAAGTCTAGCAGAATTAGATTGTAGTGACTGCCAGACATGGAATAGTCACCGTCAGATATTCTCAGAACAAGTTAATCTCGTTTTTGCCCTCAAGGAGGAAAGAAACAAGGAAGGTGCCCCAAGTCAGTATTACAAAAGTGTCTCTGTCTCTAATCTCGGGAAATGCTGCCTACAGCCAGGGAATCGCGGAGAGAGCGTCAGGCATTCGAGTTTTACCATAGAAAGGATGCAATGATGTTAGTGACTGCTGAATTTAAAACTGAATTCTACTAAAGTTCACATTTGAAGCTACACTTATTCCCTTGCTCAAGGCTCTGGGGGAGGGTGGGGGTAAAAGGGTGGAAAAAAGCTTTGAATGCAATTTTCATTTTACACATTTCTGATTTTTGAAATGTTTCAAAATGATTAATGCTTTACATTTGGCCTCAGTCCAAGCAGTGGCTTATCTAATATTATGTTTATGAAAAATTTGAAAAGATGAAAATACTATTTCCCATATATTCCAGCTCAAATCTGTCTATGCAATAAAAAAAATGGCCGAGCATCCTAACATCAAAGTAAGTGTGTGGCACAGGCCTCCCAGAGGAAGAAAAATAGGTTCCCATGTGAAGATGCTCAGTTCAGTAGTTTTAAGGTGAAGGATGCTGAAGCTGAAGTAGCCACACACTTTGCTGAGACACTTCAGGCTGAATCGGTGTAATGTTCTAGAGGTAAGGCAGTTTAAGCAGACAAAGGTGCAGCCTGAATTACCCTAGCTTGCTCTTGACTACCTTAAGCACTTCTCCGCTACTGGTGCTTCTAAAGGTTAAAGATGACCTGCAAGAAGAAAAAAAAAAAAAAAAAAAAAGAAAAAGAAAAAAAAAGGTGCTTGTGCCCTTTCCTTGCTTCTTCTTGGTGTATTAAAGACAGCTTCAAGAGTTGAGGTTCTGGTTTGTTTGTTTCCTGCTGGCATTCTGTATCAAGGATGCGGGTTTTGTTTCTTGTATGAGCGGCAATCATTTGTAACCAGGGCCATAAGAGTCCCAGCGACTCTCCTGGAGCCTGGCTCTCACAGCTGCAGAGCACACTGTCGCCCAGCAGCCAGAGCATGTCTGGGTATCTGCATATACGAAAATTAGATTATTCTGGATATGTTTTGCCTTTTTGTCTAACTGAAGCAACCACGATAATGTGGATTAACATATCCATATTTGTCTTCCTGTGAAAAGTATCAGTATAAATTGGAGAGCTTCACAGACTTTTACCATAGTGGGTTGGTTTCTGTGGCCTCTCTTCCCAGGTGGATGCTCTTGAGTTAAGGAACTAGTATCCCTGGAAGGCCTTTTCTTTCTAGTAACAAACCAGTCTGCCACAGTAAGAGGAAACAGGAATACTCCAACTATTTTTCTCCATCCTGAGAATCATGATACTCAGGTGACTTGATTGATGAAGCATCAGGAGAGCAGAAGGGAATAGACCTTTCACGTACGTGCCAGACCTTCCTTCAGGCTGTTGCGTCGTGAGCCTGCCTGGGGTGTTTTTTAATTCTTCCTCAGCAGTATACCATCCCGGAGCAGCGGAGCTCCTCCATGTGCAGCGCTCTGAATGAACCCAGGGAGGAGCGGTAACCACCTGGAGTCCTCCCAGCTGAAAGAACCTGCCAATATCTGCCTAAAACCTGAATGTTTCTAAATAAACGTCAGAACAGACCATAGAATCATAGAACAGTTTAAGTTGGAACAGACCTTGAAGATCATCCAGTTCCAAACCACCTGCCATGGGTAGGGACACCTCCCATTAGACCAGGTTGCTCACAGCCCCATCCAACCTGGCCTTCAACACTTCCAGGGATGTTTAACAAATGGGGAGATGCATCCGTTTTTAGTCAGGACTCACATTCTCTTGAATTCATATTGCAAATGTTTTGTTCCAATCAATCCCTTTGAGATTTCTGTGATGGCTGAAATAAAAAAAGAGGAAATAAGGCCCCTGTTGAAATCTGGGGCCCAAGCCCCATAGTGTCCAAAGGGCCAGCACCTTCCCCTGTGAACCTGTGACTGATTGCAGGTATTAACATCTCCTCAACCACACATAATAGCCTTGAGTAAGGAAGCATTTCAGGACATTAACCTCAGTAATTAGTCTCCTGTATCACCTCCTTTAAAGGACATACACTGAGGAGGCAATAAAGAATTTCAAAGAAAGTAGCCCTTTTTTCCTATATCTTTTCTCTTTTCCTCAGGCTGGCCCTAAGGAAGAGAGAAATTTCGCATTGATGGCTGACAGCCCTCTGATGGTTGAGGTTTTGGTCATCTGGTCTTTTCCCTCTCTTAAGGAGAAGCTATTTTTTTTGGCACTTGTGTGAGATGTTGTAGTTGTTTCTTTCAAGATCTCTTGGCTGAAATAGCCCCCTGACGTTTTCACTCTATTCCAATGTGCTTTCAGAATAGCTTTGTGTACACTTGGTGAAGCAACGTGTACAGCCAAGCAGTTTGGATAGCTCTGCCCAGTAGCCCTCTCTTCATCACCACTTAGCATGGGGAAGTTTCCATGATATTTACAAGATATCTATCACAAAGATTTTTACCTTTTTTTTTTACTGTCAGGGTTGGTGAGTAGTTTGGAGGAAAGCAGTCAAGGCTGCAGAGTCCAATAAAAACTCCCCAGTTTAATGACAACTTCTTACCGATCACAGATTTCTGAATCACTCAGTTTGTTCTGTCTTAATCCATCTTCTGGCTCCACCTGAGCCATCACCTGATGAGCATCACCTGAGCTAAAAAAGCCCATATTGGGTATGAACAACGTATATAAGCAACCAACACATCTTACTGTAACACCATAGTTTGCACATGATTAAGGATAAGGAGCTGCAAAAAACATGGCATACAATTGGTAAGAAAGCAGCACCATCCCTGCACTGTATACAGGAACACACTCCCTTCAGAAACAGGAACCCCTGAGATGCCATCCCGTGAGGAACCTACATCTCAGGCTCTGTAAGAAAACAGTGGGAAAATCTGTTTTCTCCAAGAAGCTGATACAGTGTCACTCCCATATGGAGCTACTGAGTGGCAGCTACCTACCCGGTGAGCAACACCAACTGCATTTTTACACTATGAAACCATATGTCTTTTTAATCAAAAAAACGTTGCCCGCTTGAGGCTATTTATATCCATATTTCCTATGCAAATTTTAATAGCCACACAGCAAACCACTAGATAAAGAATTATAATAGAAATGTTGACAGAACTCTGAGTGTAACATCCTAATCTGTGGCATTACAGCAACTGTGTAGAAGTTTCTACGCCCACAGAATTTCAGTCCCAGACCAGCTCTTGGGACAGCTGTATTCCACTTTTCAAAGCAAACGTAACACTTATCTGGATACTGAAGGATAAACCTGGACAAGTTACATGAACATTTTAATTAAAGCACATCTTGACAAAAGATCAAGAAGAGAATAGTGAGGTAGCATCCATTAAAAAAGTGCGGAGACAGCTCTGATATATTTTCCAGTCGCAGAAAAGGTAATTGGATGAAGTGAAGGGGAAACAAATTCAATGTGATAAATGTAATAGATATTTATTGCTACAAAGGATTAGCTGAAATTACCTTCAAGCACGAGCTGGATGCTAGATATGATAATTTGATAAGTAGAAACTGCCTTTCCCTTTCATATTATATCAACTTCTTTTATTATGATGTACCATAAAGGGAAAAAAATCACATTATGGATTTGCTGGCCTGTGGGATAACCTTGAAATCATGCCACTGAATTTCTGCATCTTTTTTTAGATCTCCAGGATGAGACCAAAATAGCGTTGAAAGTATGTGGAAGATTAAAGTGAGGAGGAATGCGGGTAAATACAGAGTGTGACCTTTGCTTTGTGCAGAGAAAGCCCCTGTGACCTCCGCTCATTGGGAGTCAAGGCACAAATGAAAGTGCCTAAAGGGAGGAGAAAAAAAAACATACACAGAAAGATAGCAAAATTTTCTCAGCTATAAACATTCCTTATCAAATGAGAAAGTGTTACTTTAAACTATCTCTCTGTACATATTACGTGTGTGTAAATACGGGTGACATATCCATTTCACATCTATACTAGTTCCTTGCCACAGGTTGCAATGAAGCACATGGTATTTGCCATTGTAAATAATGACTCATGTGCTATCTATAGTAAACTAAGCAGAGTACAATAACTACAAATACGGAACAAACGTGTGGTTTTTATAATTTCTGTCTTCTTGTAACTGTCGTCTTCTGCTCTCCCTCAAGCAAAAAATCATAAGCGGCAGTTTTGCCTGAACAAGGAGTGTTATAAACAAGTGTTATAAACAAAGAGCATTATAAACAAAGAGTGTTATAAAGAGTTGAGAACCTATATTTTATCTGCAAAACAGATTTGCTGACATCTACAGCATTACAAAGTAACTGGGTTCTTTCTAGACTGCAAGTTGTGCAGAGGTGGGACCTGTGTCTGTAAGACTGTTCCTAGCACAGTGGGGTTGCTACTACAATATTAATAACAAATTATAAAAATAGCCCAAAGGGTGGGACCTTTTGCTTAAACTGAAAAAACCCCTCTGAACAAGTATATGACACCATCAGACAGACTCACTCCAATTTGTTCTAACTCAGTATTGACATTTTTCTCCATTATCCATCACATCCATAAGATTTTAATATAATTATTTCAGAACATTGCTAAGCTCTTGTCTGCTCTTGGAAATATACCAAAATAGCTACAATTATTCTGAGATGGTTTATTTCAATATAAATCCCAAAGCGGGCACTCTTATTCCAAAATAAGAGTTCCGATTTCCAATTTAATTCAATCTAGTTCTAAAATATCCTCCTGGGAGCTTATTCTGGAATAGCTATTTTGGTCCGTTTCCAAATGTAGGCAAGTCCAAAGTCAGGGATTGGAGATAGGAGTTTCTTGAAGAGAAAACTCTGTTTCCACTTTAAAAAAAAAATCCAAACCAAATAAGCTTAAGAAATCCATCCATTTCAGAAATACAAGCCCTTATACAAAAAGGATAGAGAAGCTATTTCAATAATAGCAGTTGCTTAACTCTGCACAATTAATTAATGTTTCACATCACAAATCCTCACCAAAGGAGCCACTCACAAACCTCCACCTCCCCTTTTTTTTCATCTAAATATCTACTGTCAAAGCAAAAGCAGAAGAGCAAATAATAAGAAAGTTGGAAAGTAAACCAAGAAAATAATCTAGCTCAAGCAGCCTTTTGATCCTGAGAAAAGAGAAATGCCAAAATCCCAGCTAGCTCAGCCAAGGGCTTCACATCAGCTGTTAATTTTACACAGAGGGGATTCAAATGCTGAACTGCTAGGCAGTATACCAAATCTGCAATAGACAAACTTTAAGAGAAGTAGAATGAAGCTAGTACACCTATGTGGGGAAAAAAAATGATATTTGTTGCTTTTGAACACCAACTGCACCTTTTACTATGCTGAAGACTAAACTTTCTAAAATTTCTAGAATACAAAAAGGATCTTGGAGAAAAATCTCCATTTTCTATACTAGCAGAAAACTTTTGTGCTAACTTAATTTCTCATCCGACCCTCCTAAAGTCTGTGGAAAGTTATAAGATATTAAATATTTTGTACTATTCCTCTGCAATTTCTGCTATATTGCATACTACAGGCATTTAAACAAGCAAGCAAAAAAAAAAAAAAATCAACACAGCTTCCTGATTCACTAAATGTAGACATTTGATCTGAGTTATTTCTACTACATCTGTCCCACAGATGTCATTAAAAGTCATGGTTTATCCTTTTTGGATTTTGAAGACTGGCAACAACATGGGGTTTTTTTCTCATTTTCTACTCATCAGCCTAACAAGAGAATGCAAGGCTTTCTTATTTTCTTTAGAGCCCTTTTTGCAGCCTGACCATGCACAGAACATGCACAGCAGCATTAGCCAACACTGCCACCCGCATCCCACAGAGCCAGAACACATCAGATCTATCTTGCATTCCATGGTCACCTTTGAAATATGTCCCGGGTACCACTGACATGTGGATCTCCTGTGCTGTGCCTGTGCCTGTGCTCTCCTCTGGGATTTCCCAAAGCCTACCTTCACCCAGCAGCTCCATAAGGTCCTGCAAAGGCAGTGGTGCTGTCCTTGTGAGCCAGCCTTCTCAGCAGCCTGGCTTCACCCTGGGTCACGCGTCACGGGCAGCCAAAGACCTCGGAGTCAGGGAAGGAGTCTTCTGCTTGGAATGATGTCCCCTGCGCAAGTCAAACATGTGGAAAGGAAAGGGGTACAAAGAGCAGCTTCAGGTCCCTTCGCCAGTCCCTTAAATATACCAATGACACCTGCAGCAGCAATGCTTCAGGTCCACAAAGGGAACATGTCATGGTCTTGGCTCCCCCTCCTCTACAGGCAAGATTTGTCCCTTTTTCCTCCAGCTGCAAAGGCAGAGCAATGGTCATCCTCTCCCCCATGATGCTGAGCTGTGTTTCACAGGCAGAAGAGAGACCTCAGCATGTCCTGAGCTATACAGGCCAGCTCTGTTTGAGATGGAGACCAAAGAGCAACAAATGGCAACAAAAACTGTAGGTTGCCCCACGAGTCCCGTGCGACCCCCTCTAATCAATTCCTTCCTCGGGATGTCACCGTCCCTCCTTGGGATACCTTCCACCCAGAGTTACCACCACCTCGCGGTACCTCCTCACCTAAATGTCACAGTACCATCACCACCACGACGAAGCTGTATGGGGTACAAAGAGTTGCAAAGTGAGCAAATACCCCCATCTAGCGTCCCTGAGTACTAAAGAACATATCCTGCTCTTTTCCATCTCTTTCATCCTTTTCCAGACATCCTGATTCTTAGTGAGAAGGAAGTTGGTGGATTTTTCATCTCACCAAATGGGAGACTGAAAATTACCACTGCCCACCAGATGGGCATTGTGCAACCTCTGGGCATGCAGACAGTTCGGCCAGTGCGTGGCTAATTACATTTCTGCAAGTCTAGTCTGAGCTTTCTCTTGAGCAACAGCTGCTTATTATTCCATCTTGCTTGGTCGAGCTCTGTGACGTTTCTTTCTTGGCTCCGTTCTGCTAATCTGACCACAAGGAATTGGCAAATTAGTTCTAGAGGATCAATCAAAGTGGTTTTCATGCAGCCCTTGCCCCCTTTTTTGCATACAGTGCTTCCAGCTGACGACTGTCTCCTCAGTTCTTCTAGAAAAGCACTCTGGCTACAGTAGCATGTTATTTGAGGGTGAAATGCATTAGCCTCTGTTTGCTCCAAATTTAATTCATCTATTTAAATAATTTAATACAGCATCCATCAGTATGAAAGCTGGGCAAATTGAATCCAAAGGATTTGAAGACACATAGATTAAATAAACTACCTTCAAATCCTGGCTCTCAAATTATCACTGTCCCTGGATTAATTCTACCTTAATTAGACCAAATAATCTTCTCAAACTGATTAAATTAGCAAAATAAAGATGAAATAAACACAAAGCAAAAACAAATGGAATATAAACAGCCAGAAAGCAGAGCCTCATAAAACAGAGCCTTAAATCATACACTGAAACTCATTCAGTTTAGATTCTCATTAGAGTTCTATAAAATCATGAGTGGCATGAGGGAGATGAATAAGGAATTTTGTTTTTCAAAATACAAGAACTAGGGAGGCATCACATGAAATCTTCCATCAGGGCTTTAAAACAAGCAAAAGCGAGGACATTCTGACAGAGCAAATCATTAAATTGCCAAACTCATGGCTACAAAATGCTTAGGATGCTAAAAGCATAAGTAGGATTTGACAAATTAATAGAAGAAAAGTCCACAAAGAGTTATTAAACACAAAGATCAGAAAATCTTTAAGCCATAAACTGCTGAGGGGTGGGAGAGCATATTGGGGAAATATCACTCAATACATTCCCTGCCGTTACACCCTTTCCTTAATTATCAACCACTGTCAGAAACAGGATACTGAGCTCGATGGGCCTTTGGTGCAGCATAATGGGGCTATTCTAATAATCTGACAAGTCATGAATTGGATATATGTTGACACTGGCTTCAGAGTCTTAGACCAGAAGGTGACTAAAGAGCATCCAAGCTAAACTCAGCTAATGGAGTTTAGGATAACAATTAGTCTCCCAGGCTTATCTAACTTGCAAGAGTTGTTCATGTTGCAACTCCAGTTAATTGTCAAATCCATTAAGCATCACTATTGTAAATGCTAAGGCAGACATTTTTCTACGGCAATGGCTCATGATGACAGCTAGTCAGCATGTTACAACAGAAAAGACAACACTGCTCTAGAAAAGGTCCCAGGCAAGCAGCTTCATTAACAACAAGGACTTTTAGGACCAAAAAAAAGTAATATCTTCAAAAAAGACCCCACAATTTGGGGTCAGGATTGAAATGTTTTACAACATCTGTCACACCCAGGTAGCTCGAACGCACAGTCAACACTGCCTTGAAGTTTCTGGATAGGAAGAAAGCATGGAAGAGCACATTGTCCTTGCCCCATCCGGGCTGTAATGAATAACAACACTTAGAGATTGGGGTCAGAGAGATGTTCGCCCAAACCAGCCCCCAGAAATAAGGGGCAGAGCAAGTCACCACTCCAGAAGACAGTGTGGCCGCAGTGCTAAATTCAGCAAGAGGTAAAGAAAAAAATCCATTTTTATACACTTGCAGTAAGTGGTGCAGACCCATACCCCACCATTTAACAGGCACCACCACCTGGCAGACTCATCTTCCCCTCTTTGATCACAATGTCAAAATTTCAGAGCAGTAAAAAGTCAAGTCAGCTCAGTTTTAAGCCAGCCGGCCTAGATAACACTAGCAGGAGAGTTGCCGGGACTCTGAGAGCTTGCAGAAATACCTGCCCTGCTTCTGCAGTCTATGCAAAGTTCCTTCTTACCATGTCCTCACCAGCTGTACCTGAGCTTGCCGAAGCACAGACTTATAACGAGCTCCAGTGTGGACACATCCCATGACCGAGCTGCAACCGGTTAACCTATTTCGATCAAGGAGAAAAATACGTTGAATCCAGAGAAGGCTCTGAGAGGAAGCAATCCATGCAGTGCTCCCTCAAACCACAAAATGGCCTGAGAACAAGTGTAGCAGTCGATAACCAATATTGCCATACCCCAGGTCTCCTGCCAGAGCTGGATCATCACGTCAGCTGTATTTTTCAGTAGAAAAAAATTGCATAGGGAAAAAACCCTAGACTGATGCAGCTTGCAGGCCTGATTCAGCTCTCATTGTCTTCAAGAAGACCCCCGATGCCCTCCCAGGACTGGAGTGCAGCCTTCAGAGTCACCTGGAAACGTAAAACCCAACAGGACCATTTGGATAGCAAAGCCTCTCTCAGAGGCCAGGCAAGGACAGCCCCAGGCCTCCACCAGGCTCATGGAGAAACAATCATTACCAGGAGCGGCAGAGTGAGCTCACCGCCTTTTTTACCCACATCAAGAGCCCTCAAAAGCCAGGCAGATGGGTGCTCCCAAAGGTAGCAGCGGGGCACACAGGCTGGTGGCGAGTATGGGGTAAGCACCTCACCACTCTGACGCATTTCACAGCGGCAGCAAAACAAGCTCTTTTTCACAGCTTTCCCCTGTTCTTCCTCCCTCAGTTCTCCACGCAAGGTCTGGCCCCATCTTCTACCATCACCTTGCCATCGCAGGGACAGCCAAATACCTTATCCCGGAGTTAGCAAAATATAATGCCTACCCTGCTGACTGTCTCTTTGCATCTTCCTCTCTCGGTAACAATTCTCAGCCATACTCAGACATTTCCTCCACCAGACCAAGCACCACTCTTACTGGTACTGACCTCTACTCTTGAAACAGCCTTCAAAACCCTTATCAAAGGCTTCCCTCCACCAGTCACTGTCCTGACCCGTATTCACACAGCCTTAAAATGACAAAGCCTGGATCCTTGCCAACTCTAATAATGCAGATTCAAATGACTTTAAATCTCTCTTTTTTACTCCCTGAGCTTTCCATCCAGGGTGTTAAGACCCACAGAAGGAAACTCTGTCTCTTTGCATTTTTCTGTAATTGCAATGCCACCCACCAAATGGTACAGCAGAAACAGTTAATCATATAGGCTTGGGGTATGCATAAGCTGTGCTGTAAAGGTGCTAATAGATATATTTGAATTCAAAAGAGATCCAAGAGGCAGAAAATAATACCTTATTAGTATGCTAGATGTGTGTGCAAAGCAGCAGCCTGTTCTCTAAAATATGTGAACAAATAGTAGAACCAAAGCCTTCAGCCTCTTCTGTAAGAACTCATTAAAAACAGTAATCTTTATCACTTTTCTATTAGCATTATTAAATCCATTGATTTCTGTATCACATCGTTTTGTACCATCACAAAAATATTACACAGAGTAAAATCTGCATTTCTATATGTTCACTACTACTCAAATCTATTTCTGGGTCCAGCCTCAGGTATCAGCATCCCACTGTTTCCATACAACTCACAGTTTGCCCAGCATTTAGAGAAATGTGCTGAACCTGGATCAGCACAGGAATTGAGCCATCAAAATGAGCTGTTAGTTCATCTTCTGAATACGGACTGAAAGAACACAGCACAGGTTCATTTTCAACTTCATTATCTTTATTTCCGAGAATAGATATTTTCCTCAAATAAGCTTAATTTATGTGAACTCCAGTTTCTGTCTTCAACACGCTTCTGGTTCGCAGGTTATTTTCTCCTATCGTCTTTGCTCATTGTATGAGCGACAGCCTTCACAGGACATATCCAATTGCATGTAGGACTGAGCCTCTGTTTTCAGTGGTCAGGGACAGAAGTTCTCCATAGAGCTCTGGGAGAATAAGAACAGTGGAGCTCATGAATTATGGTAAGGCAGGATCATAAGTAAAAAAATTAGACAGAAAAAGTATACCCAAGCAACTAATCCAAGTTTCATTATGGCTACTTAATGTGCTCTTGTTGGTCAACTCAGTACATCTATCGCATCCATCATATTTACATCTCAGCTACAGGGTATGGAAATGATTCTGCAAGATACAATTTGGAAAAAAAAAAAAAGTGATCATTTCTTTTTAAATTTTGGTGCCTGAGGGGGAGAATATATACTAGGCTATTTGAACTTAATGAGAGTGTTTTCATTGACATAGGGAGGCATAGGATTTCAACCTGTTCTCTTTTTAAGCTGAATTTCACCATGAAAAATGGATTAATGGGTTGTGCCACCCACTGTCACAGCACGCTGTGGGCACCAGGGGCATGACTGAATTAAAAAAAAGCATTAGGCAGGCGCAGCCTCTAGATATTCTCCACCCCCATTCCATTCTCTAACGTACAAACTGGCACAGTGAAGCCGAAGCACAGTGCCGACAGAGATCATGTTTCCATGAGCAAGAGGTTACTCTTGCAGTAACTCTTCATGGTTAATCAGGGCTCAAACAGCAAACCCAAGGGAAACGAAGGATGCACCCACGGGCTTCTACGACATTTGTTGTACTTTCATTTATAGCTAAATAAGTAAAACAAAACAAAGCAAATCCCTTCGGGTGTGATGCTTGTTCCTGGCCAAATCCAGCTCCATTTGGGCTGCTCATCATCTGATCTCCCAGAATCTTTAACACCATGAGTAAGGCTAAGCAATCTCTGCCAACCAGGATGGCTGGGAAGCCACCTTCCTGAGCATGGCAGGTGTGAGGTGCAGCTCCAGGGCCTGCAGGGGGACACAGCTGACCGAGTACCACTTCAGACGCATTGAGCATGGAGGACAAACACATCACTAACACCACAGTTCCACACTGGCTTTGCAAGCCCTGTCTTTCAACCTACCATTGCCCAGCTAGTTTGCCCAGGGGAGCTGTGGATGCTCCATCCCTGGAAGTGTTCGAGGCCAGGCTGGATGGGGCTTTGAGCAACCTGGTCTAGTGGGAGGTGTCCCTGCCCATGGCAGGGGGGTTGGAACTCGATGATCTTCAAGGTCGCTTCCAGCTCCAACCATTCTATGATTCTATGATACCATTGTCTTGAACAGCAAGCAGTTTGTATCCATGTTGCATCCGGCACACTAGCTGCCTCAGGGATACCAAAGCAAAAGGGTAAAAAAAAAGAGAAAGAAAAAATGTCTGTAACAAACACTTCTGCAATCACAAAAGCTGTAGAGAATTCAGAGCTCTAGAAAGTGAAGTTTCCAGTTCATCCGCATTTCTTGGGAACATGGTGGTGCTCCAGCAAAGCATACAGCACGCTTTACATGAAAGGCAAAGTCAGACACTAGATGGATATTACGTAGCATGTGCATCTACCCGGTTCTCCAGCGATCAAAACATCCATTCCCTTCTCCATATCCGTTTTGTAAGGATTAATCATGCCTATAGCTATTGTGTTTGCATTAGTTAACACTGAATCTGTCTTTCCTGATAGAAAAAAAAACACAAATTCATTTTTAAAATTGTGATGAAAAAAACTACGGCTCTTCTGCAGGACATTTAAACCTTGCTTAATCACGTGCAAATCTCTAAAATTAACATTTATATAATGCTTGGCTCATCACTTTTTGAATTATTCAAACAATAACAAATTGTATTCTTTTTATACTGGGTCCTTTGCATCACCTTTAAAGAGTATTCCACAAAGTATAGGTGGATGTATATTCAAAACATACTTGCATAAGGCCTACAGTGCAAAACTCTCTAAACTTGTTCATGTACATACGGGTTTTCAAAGTTGAACTGCATAAAACCCCAATAGAAATGCAAAACACGGAAGACTTGCTTACCATTTTTGCATTAGTGCAGCTTCCAGAAAGATGCAATATTTTCTGTTGGTATTTTTCAGTTGCATCTTTATTAACATTATTATTTTGCTGACACTGTGTATTGGTTATCACATGTCCACAAAAGTTTCAACTTTGGGTTTATGATTTTTAATGGTAAAGCTAGAAATTGTAGGGTTCTGCCTGCCACAGATATCATGGAAATTATTTGACAATTTGGGGTTCTTCTTCTATCCCTGTGTTTACAGCACGGGCGGCTTCACCACAGAGTTTAGGATCTCCTCAAAAAAAGAAATCTCTTGAGTGAAAACTATCACTGCTGGGGGAGCTCAGTGGGTAACAGACACATCAGGTGCTGCTAAACACTCGGTTCAGAGTGTGCATCAGGCATAACTGGAATTGGAAATAATTAGATGAATATTTCAGTCCTGAACTGTGCCTGTTCCTCTAATCCTCTCTGTTGCAACTGTGTTTGCTGCTTAGTGATATCAGTTTTAATACCCGGTTCCTAATTAGCGTTATCAAGCACCTCTCTCTCAATTCCATTATGCAGAACTGGATGAAACGTTAGGTCAAGTGTAACCCCCAGGTGAGCTTATATTACAGTTTCCCTCCTGGTTTCTATGCGCGCTCTTGATGTTCCACCTCAAGCAATGGGAGATTCCTTGTCAGTGCTGAAATGGTTCAGCTGAGTCCCCAGGGCACCCCGAAACACAGCAGACATCACACAACAACTGTCACCACCTTGACTTGAGACATTTAGCTATGACAGTGCAGCTGACAAAAGTGAGTAGTCAGCCTATTAGCCGATAAATGCCACCTGGGTTAGCTGGGAAGGAAAGGTAGTTTAAGTCAAAAAAAAAGGGAAAAGCACAAATCATCCTTCACTTAGTGTTCTTCCCATTCTTTCCACTCTCTTTCCTGACATACACTTTGAAATAAAAGAAAAAAAAAATGAAAGTTCTTATTTCTGTTTCAACTTACATAAGCAAAAACTGGTAGTTCACGTCCACGGCAAATTATGAGCATGAAATATGTGACAACTTTACCTATTTACGAGGCTTGGAGGAGGCATTCAGATCATCAGGAGCCTTAACCACATGTTTTTTAATGTGCGTTTCTAACTCTCATGGATATGATGAGAAGTGTTTTACTGCTGGCTGAGCGCTAATGGATTTGGAGCTGTTAACTGCAGTCCACAGGCAGCCTGCAATGGTGAGCTAACATGCGTTTAATTTTGCTCACTTGGTTTTAGCAAAACCAGGTTTAGCTATAACACTGTAGTGTCAGCACCAGCAATCTGGGGGTTGAACACTGTGGGTGCGTGAGCAGCCAGTGAAACCCTCTGAGAAGTGGAAATTCAAAAAGAAGCAGATGGAAAACAGAAGAGAAACAGGCAGGGAAAAGAAATAGGAAAAATTTGGAGAAACAACAGCAATAAAAGGCAGTGGCAGAATAAGCCCCAAAAGGGAGTGTCTTGAATAAACATCCACAAGTCTTGTTGCTGGGAAAAGACCGGGTGCTGCCGGGCACTCTCTGAAAACATCGCATTAATATCAGCGAACTGAGAGACGCCAGCATCAGATCTCAACCCTCAAATAAGGATTTGGGTACTGGACCCTCTCCTGGAACAAGAGCAATGCTGAAACCCTTCAGTTAGTCCTGGAAACACTTCAGAGCTGCATGGCCATTATATCTCAAAACAAAAGAGGAGGAAATGCTTTTCAGGGAGGAAACTTACCATTAGCTACTCTGATATTTCACTGTGGACTTTCACCTCCAAGTTTTGCAAGTAATAATGGGCCAGCAGGATGTCAGCACAGGAGCTAAAGGATGACAACCCTGAGTGTCAACGGAAAAACAGAACCATCTAAGGCTGGCAGGAGAGTTGCTATCACCAGGAAGAGAGTCCAAGGAAGCAAAAGGCTAAAAAGGCAAAAGGCATGAAGACTAGAAGACCTGAGCAGCGACGCCTCTTCCGCAAACCAGGAACATGACCCCCTTCCTCAGCTCCAGCTGTGCACCTCAGGTACATCCCAGCTCATACAGACCTGAAACCCAGACCCATGTTCCCCAGGAGAGGAAGGATCCAGCAGAACACAAGCAGAAAAAGGTGCCTCCCCATCTACTGCAGGGCAAAGGGAAAGCAAGAGTGTATACTGTGTCCTAGGCTGAAGGCACTAACCAGCGACCAGGTCAACACCAGTTCGGCTGACTGGCACCAGCACAGGGCAGCATCCTGGCAGGCAGCCCATGAACCAGCCACAGGCTCAACAGCTCTTGGCATTAACAAATGGAACAACAAGAAAAATTCACAATAGTTTATCTTCATCCTTAACAGTGTTGTTACTAATGATTTCACATCGGTTTGAAGAGGCCTTGCATAGCTTTTAGCCTGGCAGAGCCTGAAGCAGGGCCAGCTCCGAGCAGACAGGAGATATATCACCCTAATTTTTAAGACTAACTATGTCATATCATTTTGTCATCACCAGCAACATGACCTCTCCCAACAGGCAAACCTTGGAGAGCCTGGGGGGAACATTTAGAATCACATAAAAGTATCCCCTGTCTTTACCACCGTCCAGAACTCCACCATTTTTCCTGTGGGAGAGTAAAATGAAGAAAGAGAAGAATCCACCATCTCTGAGTGACTCGCAACAAGCACCATTTTAAGTAATGTCAAACATGCAAGTGTTTACCTGGAGTGTAGATTCAGAACCTGCTGGTAAATTAATATTTAATAGGAATCTCAGGACATCAGAAGTATGCTGCACAGTACAGCCATTTTTTCTAGTAAATAAAAGTGTCTAAATACCAGCTGAGGTTTAATTATGCGTTCATAGACCTACTTACAATGGGACATTTTTGCAATGCACCTGCATACCAAAGTGTCGTAGCCGGTTACGCCAGGTTATGAGCAGGGTCCACAACACAGGTGTGCTGCCCTCCATCACGCTGGAGCTGCTTCTCAGCTGGGTGAACAACCCTACCTGAAGCTGCACACCGCTGGGGCAAAGCTGTCTCCTGTGCCGAGTCAGCTCGTTTGGCTTGGGCACCGTGATGGTGGTTTGCAGTCAAAATTGCAGGCAGATCCAAAAGGATTAGCGGCTGGAAAGCGGGAGTTGAGCCGAGAAACTTGCTCCTCCTGCCAAATGAATGTAGCAAATGAGTCCTGGGGAATGGGAGTCGAGGGTGCCATGAGAAAGAAATGCATATCGCCGTCTCCTAAAATGAGGGCCCCAGAGGATTGGCTGCACCAATTAAATTAAATCAACTTCATAGCCAGTATTGCACTACTACATAATCATCTGTAGACAGCATTATTTAAACTAAGAGCATTTTCTCTCAGTTTAGATTAAGGCAGTTCATAGTAAATTTTTAAAAAATTAATATAAACCATTGCTGGAGTGAGATCAGAGCCCTGACAGCATACCATTGCTGATTTCATGCAAGCCTTGAGAAAGCAACTTCTCAGCAAGATATATAAAGTTATTAACAAGGTTTTTGTTTCTTGTAGAAGATTTATTATTACCACCATTATTTCTAAAATTCATTTCTAAAGCATTTAAGACATCACTTTAGCGTGGCTGGCTTTTTGCTTGAGTGCTGCAAAGCAGTTTGTCTGAATACTGAAAAGTTTTTTGCTGATAAAAGATGCTGAGAACTTACACCCTTTTAAGCTTGGACTATTAAATGGTCATTGAAGATTGACCAGCTTACAAGCACAGTGTTTTTAAATCAACTTACGAATTTGTATGACCAATCATTAGATAAGATTTTAAAAACTTCTAGGAGAATTTTTTTTTTGTTATTATAGGAGAAAGAAACTCTTGAATGGTGAAGCCAGAGAATGGTGTTGGTAGGTGAGACTGTCCACCAGAAGCAAGAACTTTCAGAATTCGTGTTAAAGTGTTCAGTCAGACTGGCACAGATTTACTGCAAAAAGTGAAAGCGTACAGACATTTGAGTTAAACTGTCAAGTGGGAATACCTGTTGGAGGGTTTTTTTCCCCGTAGTGGGATTTTAGTGTCACCTTACCTAAGGCAAGGTCCACTCTTGGAATGTTTGCCAGTATAATCATCTCCTATGTATATATGGGGAAGGAGAGAGCAAGGAGGGGAGAGAAGGAGGAAACAAGGGAGAGGAGAAATGAGATCATATGACATTTTTAGACTTGACAGCATAGATGTGTTTCTGTTGGAAAATCACTTTAGCTAACCTCATTTGTTTTATTCATATACCTGGAATAAATAACAATGCCAAATCTAACTTTTTGCTGCTAGAAGCTTATAAAGACTCCAGCCACATTACACTACTGTAAGCAATGAAATTACTACTGCTCAAACAGAGGTTATCTGAGATGGTTTGTACATACCCTTAGTCCAGTTTAGTACAAAGTGCAGTGGATTGGATTATTCCAACTCAGACAGTTTGAGGTAGCACTGATATTGAGGCAGAAATCACCACCCACACACCCTGAACAGCTTCAACAAACAACTTGCAGCAAGCTAAGCAGTCACAGCTTCTGCACTGAAAACCTTTTGAACCAGTTCAGCTCAGGATTTTGCATTTGTCTGATGATACCATAAGAGGGCTGGGCAGTAAAGCTATTCCACTACTCTGTGTCTCCTAGAGTAGCCTGTGGCCGTGACTCGAGACGATACACCCTTAGGGCTCCATTTGCATCATTTTGTCAGGATTTATGGTCAGTTCTCCATCCCTTTTATGAGCAGGTGGAAATAACATTCCCCGAACCACAGATCAGCAAAGATTCAGTCCTCCCCCTCTGACCCTACCAGACCTCAGCTCCCTGGCCATAGGACTTCTTTGAAGCCACACTGATAGGACTTCTGTTAGCAGCTCCAGCCTCTTAGACTATCCCCTGGGGAGTTTTTCTCGCCTAGAAAAGTTGATAATATCTTTAATTCAGTTCATTCATTAGCTTTTTATAAGCAAGCCACTAAGTGGGCAGGGAAGAGCAGAGGAAAGGGTGTTTATTGAGAAGACACAATGTTCTTCACTGGCAATAGGGCAAGACTGGCACATCATAACATCCAGGGATAATAAATGCATTTCTAGTACTTTCACTAGCTACTTGATTAATAGGTTTAACATACTGATGTATTTGAAAAGTAACCTCCAATCCAGATACACAGCTTGCGTAGGTCAGGATAAGGGCAATGGAGGAGAATTCTTTAAAACTGCTTCATAAGAAATTTGACTGAAAACAGAAAGAGTTGAAAAGCGGGTTACTATTTCTGATTTTTGCAACAGAAAAGCAAAATATCAAATAAAAAATAATAAGAATAATAAGTTTTCATCAAAAACACGAAAGCAGAACTAGTAACTGTCACTTGAGTGATTCCCGTTGCCCCTGCTACAGTCCAAGTTCTGTGGTCCACCTGCATGTCCCATCATGCCTGAAGACATCATTCCCCCTTACTTGCGAAAATCATTGCTTCTGGGAAACCTGTCTTACATGGCAGAAAGGGGGCATGAGGAAAACAAATGACAGCCAAAGCACAGGTTTTGGCTGGACTACCTCTGTTTTCAATGAAAAGAAGTACCTATTTCTGCCAAAATGCCATTGAAGTCTGAATGATTATTTTATTACATTGTAATGATTGAAAATATTACTGCCTCAAATTCTGTGAATTATCCTTCTTGAACCATAGGAAACGATGATGGACTAATCTTTCTTCTTACATTAAAAAGGAAAAAATGTTGTGGAAATGTGGTTAGGAAAAAACTTGACTAATTTTGCTAGACTTTCAAATCTAATAACAGCATTCTTCATAATTGATTTAGTCTTTCTCAATTCCACTTAAATTAGCTTTCTGCTTTAATTAAATCGCAACATATTTTATGCCAGGAGAAAATTGGTCATTTTGAACTGCTGGTATAATTACGAAATATCACGACAATGCACAAGAGAATCTTGAGGTCTATAGCTATAAATAAGCTTAAGAGTTAATTTTAAAATTCCCTACAATATTTACAGCGTATTTGCGTTGCTGATACATTTTACGTGGCTATGTTTTATAGTGTTTTGCAGACAGTGCTGCAATTCTCAGCATGCAATAATAGGAATTAAATATTTATGGTTCTGTATAACTTCAATTCTCTCTGCAGTCATCAGACTTCCTCTTAGAAGTCAGCATTTGTCAGCTCGAAGCCTGTGCTGGCACCAGCGATGATTGTACTGGCACCGCCTCGTGCTACAGCAAGGACTCTCTCTAGCCCCAGCTCATCCATAATTTCAGTGTATTTCATCCCATCTTCTTCACAGAAAAAAGTTATCAAAGTCAAAAATGTTGCCCTACTTCTCAAGCCTGAAGAAGGCACAGTCTGAGAGCTAAAATTTTGCTTTGGTTTCCATGCATGTCATACACACCTTGGAGTGGAAGGTTT
The DNA here is from genome assembly GCF_000708025.1 of Charadrius vociferus. NCBI lineage: Eukaryota > Metazoa > Chordata > Aves > Charadriiformes > Charadriidae > Charadrius > Charadrius vociferus. The sequence continues at coordinate 1,153,885 of NW_009652966.1, forward strand.
GACTCCGTGTGGGACACTTGTAACTCATGCCTCTGACCAGGCCAAGATTTCAAACCTCTCTTCACCTGACAACAGGTCACATAAAACACACAAGGAATAAACATACAAGCACTCACCATGCATCCGAGTGTCGCTAGAGGCTGCAGTGAGGGAAAGAAGGAGCAGGTTTTCAGGTACAACCACTCTTCTTCCATCCAGAGCCAAAATAGGACAGGACCACAAGAGTATCCAACCCCTTAGCAGAGCCAAAACTGTAGTTGACACACACAACACTTGAGATAAGCCTTTGCCTACTGCTGTCTTATTCCCTCCTGGGTCTGGATCTCATTCTTAAAACTGGTCCCGGTGATGTTCCTGAACTGTAAGATCCTTTTCTAGCTAGTAGACAGAAAATCCGCTGAGGAATTTAGATGACACAGGACAAGATAATGGAGATGGTAACTTCAAGGAGAGACATAATCTAGCTATGGATAACTTCAAGTCCAGTTCCCAGCAATCACAGGTACTGTGTAGGACCACTGCTCCCTTCTACTCACCACGAGCCACAAAGCACTCCAGCAAGCTACAGTGAACTCCAGGTGCATAGTAAAGAAAACCAAAACCCATAAAGAATCACGTGCCCCGAGAAGTGGTCAGAAAGATCGGTACCATCATCAGTGTGAATGGCACTGGGCATTTGGGCTCACTGGCCTTGCCCTGTTAGTGGCAGGCTGCCCCACACATTTATTCTATAAATTAAAAAATTAAATCACATAATCACAGAATCACAGAATTTTCAGAGTTGGAAGGGACCTCTAGAGATCACCTAGTCCAACTCCCCTGCTCAAGCAGGGTTGCCTGGAGCACATTACTCAGGACTGAATCCAGGTGGGTCTTGAAAATCTCCAGAGAAGGAGACTCCACAACCTCCCTGGGCAGCCTGTGCCAGTGCTCTGTCACCCTAACTGTAAAGAAGTTTTTCCGTGTGTTGGAACGGAACTTCCTATGTTCCAACTTGTGCCCATTGCCCCTCGTCCTGTCACTGGGAACCACCGAGAAGAGTCTGGCTCCATCCTCCTTCAACCCACCCTTTAGATATTTGTAAGTAGTAATAAGGTCTCCCCTCAGCCTTCTCTTCTCCAGGCTAAAGAGTCCCAGCTCTCTCAGCCTTTCAATGATGACTTTCAATTACAACCACCTCTACGAGGAAGAGCAGAGGGGGAGAATGACCTCCCTCGACCTACTGGACACACTCTTCCCTATGCAGCCCAGGATTCCATTGGCCTTTTTGGCAGCAAGGGCACACTGCTGGCTCATTGACAATTTACTATCTACCAGGACCCCCAAATCCTTCTCCTCAGAGCTACTTCCCAGCAGGTCCACCCCTAATCTATACTGGTGCCTGGCATTTTTCCTCCCCAGGTGCAGGACCCTGCACTTGCTTTTGTTGAACCTCATTAGGTTCCTCTCTGCCCAGCTCTCCAGCCTGTCCAGGTCATGCTGGATGGCAGCGCGGCCCTCTGGAGAGTCAGCCACCCCTCCCAGTTTGGTATCATCAGCAAACTTGCTGAGGATACACTCTGTCCCCTCATCCGGGTCATTAATTATTAAACAAAATTGGACCAAGGAAATAAGAATCAAAATAAGAACCAAGGAAATAAGAATCAAAAATCAAGTAAGTGCTGTAAAGACCTGTTAAAAATGTCTAGACTTTTTATTCCTTTCTCTGTTCCTTTATCTGACCATCTGTGCTGCTTTAAAAGCAGGAACTCAAGTTGCCATTATCTCCACCATACATGGTTGAATGGACCTTGGTAAATCTGCAGGCCCTTCCCCACAACTTTTGCCCTCTGCTATGTAAGTGATGTTATTTTATGAAGTTATTTTAATGATAATATGATACTCTACTTTAGGCTTAATTTCCTTTCAATGGGGCCTCAAAAGAGGGAGCTCATTTACAATGTTCAAAAGCACTTGTATTTCCATATCGCCTGAGCTTTCCTAATACAAATTCTTGCAAAACAGAGTGCAACATGAATTATCTGTATCTGTATTCACTCATGAGCCTATAAATATTTGCATCTATTCCCTTCTTGCTTTTTCTCCTTGTTGGATTTGTTGTTTTCTTCTCGACATAATCTGTTAGGGAACCAGTAAATCATTTACATCAGTACATGTTGCCATTTTCAACCTTGAATGCAACCATCTAAAGGAAAAAAAAGAGGTCAAGAAAGTCAACTATTCCTGTACTGTGTGTACTCTTGTATATTGTTCCTAAATACAATTTCCATTTTTATCTGGCAGAAGCTAGGAAGGGACAGCGAGGATTTCTCTTAAAAATGACAAAAGCTTAACAAATTACGGAACAAGATTTATGCCTCCAAAGGCCTATTCACTCAAAATGCCTTATGTGTCTCAGTATGAGTAGAGTTACATGCCTTCTCGTTTGGACATCAGACTGTTCCCGGAGTGCCCTTTCTGAAAGAACATCCAGTCTGTAACTCGGACACTTATTAAATAGAAGGGAGGAAATCCTGTTTATATCCGTGTGCATATACATAGAAATCTATCCCTTGTGTATAATTGCATGTGATATTTTCAATTTTTTATACATGTGTGTTTGTATATATGTGTGTGTTTTTATATAAATACAATAATATAAAGATATTCTTAATGACCCGCAGCTAGAATACTGCTGCCTATTCTGATGGTAAATGATTTAAGAACTCTCCTGAGGGATGGTGATATTGCAGTGGAATTGGACAACTAGGGTGGACAATTGCTATGGACAATTCAGTCTTCATGTGGAGATTTATTGAGGATATATACCTTGATAAGTTTCTGTGGCAGATCTCTACCTATTGCTGCAACAGGTCTTTACAGTACAACATAGGGAAAGCCTTCAAAGCATGTGAAGATTTACAGCACTAAAGCACCTGAAAATATTTTATGAAAATACTAAATATCTTAATGAAGTAAAAGATGCTTGATGCAGTCATGTATGCATGGCAGCGTTCTACTATGTCTATCTGGAAATCTCTGTCAGTCCAAAATTAACTTGAGTTTTAATAAACATTGCAAAATGAAAACAACTAACTAAAAGCAAAGGGAAAAAGTAGTAACTTCTTAGCTTTTAGGTTCTGCCACTATGACCATAAACAAGTAGCTGAATTCAGTCACTGATCTTACTGATTTGAAATCACTTAAGTGTCACCCAGGACATGTTCATGGGATAGCTGAAGACAAAAGAAGTAAGGTGAAGAAAATAATTAAGCAAGTCATAATACATTACTGCTATACATATACAGATAAACAAGAAAAAGAGGTCACATCAGCAAGATGAAGACATAGAGGAGACTTAGTGCTTTTCCTGAAAAATTGTCTGAACTTCTCCCTGGAAATCTTATTTGGGAGCACATTGGCTTTTAAGGCCAATGATTCCCACATATCGATAATGTGGGTACATTGATTTTCTTCCGTAAGTCAGAGCTATAATCCATAAGACTGACAACAAAAGAATTCATGGTACTTTGTCCAATTTTGAACTGATTATCAACCACTTCAAGCAAAGCTGCAGTAAGCAAAAAATTAACTGACTCATTCAAAAACAGACCAAACTGCTTTTCTATCAAAAAATAAAATGTCCTTCTTTGGCAACACACTGGCAAATTTAACCAAGAAACTTATTTGTCCGTGATCTACTCAGCATATGATTTATTTCATATATTATTATTTACTTAAAGTAAATCAGTTTAAGAATTGCCAATAATCAAGTCTTGACTTATTGAGCTTTATTGGGCTTGTACCCAAAAAATCCTAATTTAGTTTGAGAGTCACAGCTCTTTTTAAAAACTTGTGCAAGTCTGCCCTGTACTTATAGAAAAGACAACCTTGCTATAATCATTTAGCATTATTAACATGAAGGAACCATTCAGCTTTAAAAATTGGCCCAGATTTATTTATACAGGTGCTTCAACAAAAATTGTTATATTTTCAGTAATAAAATGCTGTGCATGAAATGAGAAGGCCCACAGCACGCTGGAATAGGCGCTGTAAGGATTTCCAGTTGCGGTGACAGTGAGTTGGGCCAGGTCAGTGCCAGTGCAGACCATGCACTTCACTGCAGGGATAGTGACCAGACCAATTGCTCTTCTGCCGTGTGGCTTGTAACGTTTAACATCTGGCCTCCTCTGCCTCGCAGCTCCAGTTGCTCCTCCAACTGGGCCAAGATCCGCGTTTCTCACATAGCTAGAGGTGACCTTCCCTCCCATCTCCAGGATGGGCTGTGACACACAAGAGGCTCAAGTGCTCCTCTCAAGCTTAGGGCTCTCTCTGCAGCAGGTCTGGAGACACACCCTTTTGGCTTGAGGGTACCAAACCTGCCTACGGACTTCAGCAGGCTTGTGATGAGGAAGACTCTAAGCAACAAATCCCTAGCATTTGGAAGAGTATTCAGGGAAGTATCACTCTGTACTTTCTCTGATCGTCGTCTCTCACTCGAGTATGTGTTCCTGGACAAAAGGCAGGATACCTGTTTAGGTGGTCCCTGGTCTGACACAGTATGTCTTTACTTACATTTGATATCCAGAATTCAGGAAAAGAATGAGGTGACGTCAGTTTCCCTAGTTCCCCTTTTTCATTCTTTTTTTGATATTCCACGGAGTGCAAATAACTGATTATTTTTAAGAAGTCAATAAAGACTGTCGTGTCCCTGTAAGTAAATGAATGCCATTTAGAATTTCCACTTAGAAGTTTGACTATCTATCTGATTGATATACTGGAAAATTTAGTTTAGGCAAGCAGTACCACTAAAGTTTCATGCATCCAAACAAGACAGACTTTCATTTGAGATCTCCTGAAAAACACAGCAAAACGGTACGTCTAAACGTTGATAGCTGGACTAGATGATCTTAAAGGTCCCTTCCAACCTAGACAATTCTATGACTCTATGATTGCTCGACCTTGTAGGAAGCACTCTGACAGCTACTTGTATCACCCAGGGAAGTGCAGCACAGAGTGAGGCTATGCTTCCATCTGCGTGGCCTCCTCTTTGCTATACACTTCTGTATGAATGATAAAAATTGTCTCAGGAATGAAAGTACAGATTGAAAACTGGAGCCAAGTTGCTCACAGACTCACAGAATCACAGAATGGTCAGGGTTGGAAGGGACTTCTGGAGATCATTTAGTCCAACCCCCCTGCCAGAGCAGGGTCACCTACAGCAGGTTGCACAGGACGGCGTCCAGGCGGGTTTTGAATGTCTCCAGAGTGGGAGACTCCACAACCTCTCTGGGCAGCCTGTTCCAGTGCTCCACTACCCTCAAAGTAAAGAAGTTCCTCCTCATGTTAAGATGGAACTTCCTATGGTCAAGTTTATGCCCATTACCCCTTGTCCTATCGATGGGCACCACTGAAAAAAGACTGCTCCCATCCCCCTGGCACCCTCCCTTTAAGTATTTGTAAGTATTAATAAGATCCCCCCTCAATCTTCTTTTCTCTAGACTAAAGAGACCCAAGTCCCTAAGCCTTTCCTCATATGAGAGATGTTCCAATCCCCTGATCATCTTTGTAGCCCTTTGCTGGACCCTCTCCAGCAGATCCCTGTCTTTCTTGAACTGGGGAGCCCAGAACTGGACGCAGTAATGTTCTCAGAACATGAGCGTTAATAGCAGAGCAGCAGCTAGCAAAGTTTACAAACTGTTTGCCATCAGAAAAAAGCGGTGCAGAGGCACTTCAGCTAGCAAACTTCCAGGGGAAATAAGGTGGACAACAGCTGAAGAATTTTTTCAGACCTCAGGCATATATGAATAAAACCAGCCCCAGCCATGCCAGTGGCTCCAGAAGGCCACAGAGAACTACAACTTCCATCCCAGTACCCAACCATAGGTCTCACTCATCCCTGAGAAGGAGTGCCCGAGAGATTTCTGACCACTGAATGCTAAATCTAAATCCCACATTTGCAATCTGAAAAAAAAAAAACATTCCATGAGCCAGCAATGTGCCCAATGTGCCCTTGTGGCCAAGAAGGCCAATGGTCTCCTAGGGTGCGTTAAAAAGAGCATGGCCAGCAGGTTGAGGGACATCATCCTCCCCCTCTACTCTGCCTGGTGAGGCCACATCTGGAGTACTGTGTCCAGTTCTGGGCTCCCCAGTTCAAGTAAAACAGGGAACTACTGGACACAGTCCAGCAGAGTGCTACAAAGATGATCAAGGGAATGGAGCACCTCTGCAATGAGGAACGGCTGAGAGACCTGGGTCTGTTTAGCCTGGAGAAGAGAAGACTGAGAGGGGTTCTCATCAATGCTTATCAATATCTAAAGGACAGCTGTCAAGAGGATGGGGCCAGACTCCTTTCAGTGGTGTCCAGTGACAGGACATGGGGCAGCGGGCACAAACTGGAACACAGGAAATTCCACCTCAACATGAGGAAAAACTTCTTTACTTTGAGGGTGGCAGAGCACTGGAACAGGCTGCCCAGAGAGGTGGTGGAGTCTCCTTCTCTGGAGATATTCAAAACTCACCTGAATACATTCCTGTCCAACCTGCTGTAGGTGACCCTGCTCTGGCAGGGGGGTTGGACTAGATGATCTCCATAGCTCCCTTCCAACCCTTACCATTTTGCAATCCTGTGATTCTGTACTGGATCCCAGCTCATAGTAAACACATGCTTAAATTCCTGTGAAGGCAATCGGAGGTAATCCATCAGGCAGGGACAAACCTACGCGGGGAATAAGGTGTTCATTGCTTGTTGGAGAGTAGCTTTGAAACTTGGATTTGAACTAGCATTCTGTTAGACGACAATGTGATTTAAAAGCAAAAAATTCAAAAAGTAAATTGATGACTTATTACAAATTCTGATTAGACTGGAAATTGATAGGCAACTTACTAACTTGTTGAGCTGAAATTCTGTTCTTCAGCATTCTCACAGTGCCAGTCCAGCTACCTTCCTTAGCTGACTGGTCTACAGTTAAATCTCACCATCTAATTAAATTCTGAATTTTCAGATTAGTTTTATCTTTTCTTACCAATGTTCTGCCGTTTGACTGGACTTTATGACCCTGCTTATTAGGGAAAGGGTTTGACTTGAGTTTTAAATTGTGACAGCATTCTTCTATGGGACTATGTCCTGATAAACAATGCTGTGCAGCTTCCGTAACCTTTTTCTTTAGATACTAACCAAAGCAATAACAGTTTTATCTGAAGAGCATAAATACATTTGAGGTGACCCACAAAGACAAAACAACATTTCATTAACTTAAATATTCTACAAAGTCAACACAGTAAGAGTAGGTTGACTGAAAAACACATCAGTCAGTAAAGCAACAATCACAATTTCAAATCACTCAGGGAAAAATATGTTTATCGGTGCCTGCTTTTAAGAGTGGAAATTAATATAGCCAAATTTCAGAGGGGAATAAATGACCTTTTGCCAGAGCTGCCATAGCAAAACCATAATTACTCTCTGAGTTCTAGCATGGCGGCAAAACCCAGAATCCCACATGGCATCCCACCCATCAAACAGACATCAAGGAGAGGATACAACCAATTCTAGCCCCTGTTGGAGGCATATATATTTATAACTACTCTGCTATGGGCAAAAAAAAAGAAAACGGAGCAGGATGAATGTGCTAGCTCAAATCCACGATAAGGTGTGTTGCTGCATTTTCAATGAACCGCGAGTGGCAGGTCAGTTTTACCAAACAAGAAGAGAGTCACAAGCGTTAAATCTCAGGAACGCACAGGTTATTATTGCCAGATCAATACTTGATAAATAACAGTGTATCCCACACAGACCACCTATCTTAAATCAGCCCTGCCAAACTATGCCTGTTGAAGCAGAGCTAAAAATGACATTGAAATTTTTCATGCGGCTTGTACTTCAGAGTGAATCCATTCAACCCGAGGAGACATGAAGCAGGAGCAGATCCTCTCAGAGAAACTGCTCTTATCT
>NW_009652966.1:1161869-1163537 GCF_000708025.1 Charadrius vociferus
AACCAGCAGTGTCACTCAGGCGTCCCTTCCCACAGAACTGAGTCCTAATTTGACGAGTACGCGGAGCATAACATAGAGAAGCAAATCACGACAGCTTTATACCCTGTGCCCTGCTCATCTCCCCAGACACCTCCACTTTTGCTTTCAGCGCCTAGTTTCCAAACTTTTCTGACAAATGAGTCACTACCCATCCACCCGCTTTCTTTTGGCAGAAAAAAAAGGCCTTGTGCAATTTCCATCATGCTGAGGAATAGCAACACGGCTGTGAAAATGGCTGTTGCCAGCAGGTTCACAGAGAGCATGGGACCAGCGTGCAGGTCTACACGCTCTCCCAGGCCACAGCATCTGCAGACCACCACCCAGAAACCCCCCACCTCAAACAGAGGGACAGGGCTGGCACCCCAGGACACACTCTGTCAGATTTTTTGGTGCTGAGAAAGGCTCACCCATTGCAACTGGGTGGCCACGTGGAGCCAGAGCTGCAGGAGAGCTGGCGTCCACGCCGTGGCCATGGCCACCATTGCTGGGCACAAAATACTCTCAGAAAATGGCTGAGGGCTCCATTTGACATAATACCACTACTAACAATTATCTCATACAGCAGAAAGGGCAACTTTTAAGTACTTTTCCTGAACATTTGAAGGAACCATCTCCTAAATACCACTTTTCCTTTGAACCTCTGGGTTTACCCAGGTAGCACCTCACTCCATGCCTACCTCACCCTGCCTGACCCCGGTTTTCCCACCTGCATTCCCTCCCCTGTTTGTTTTCTCCATTACCACTGTGCTTCTGCTAAGTCTCATTTTCAAATTAAGTTCTCCTGTCAGTTCATTAAAGCATCTAAATTTGTTCTGTTGAAAAAGTAAATGGCATTGAGCATATTTGCAATTTCTTATGTGAGTTATAATCTGAACCAAAATACACCTCTAAGGATTTCAAAGTCGTTGCAGCTTCTTGTCACTTTATATTGATAGTAGCCCTATCAGCTAATTAAAGATTTTTACCTACTTTGAAAATGTGCGCACTTTTTTTTTTGCTCTGTTTTCTCAAACACAAAATTCTGATTTTTTTAAGTAGCACCTGCTTTTTTTCTGGAAGATGTCTCCTCCAGATAGACATTCTGGAAACAGCAGCAATAATTTCTGACCTATTATGGGCAAATCAGCAGTACTAAATGATCTTCAAAGCACTTCTGTGGATGGTGCAAAATGTATATAAGCTGCTACAGCCAGTTATCGACAAAATTATCTACCTTCTGGTGCCATTACACAGAACAGCCTAATATGCATAATTACAGTAATTACGTGGAGTACAGCACAAACAAAAACAAAATTATGTGCTGCTTCACACTGGCATTCTTTCAGCCAAATTCATTTTCACATTTACAGTATTGCAAATATGGACAACATTATTAAAGCAGAATTTGAACATAATTATGAGTACTGACTCCACATTAAATTGGTGTTTTCCATCTTCAGTAACCTGTACATAGCTGCTGTGATGTCATTTTGATGGTGCACTAAACCACCTAAAGTCTAACAACCTGTAAGACTATCTCTGATTTTCTTCCAACAGTATCACTGAAGGTTAAATATTATAGCATCTGTAGTTACCTGCTGCCTTCAAGCTAACAGTCTCTTCTCTACACAGCTCAAGGAGCCAGCAGGA
>NW_009652966.1:1163555-1182271 GCF_000708025.1 Charadrius vociferus
AGGAATTACCAGGCAAGAAATCTTGACTTTGGGGCCAAAGTGGTCCAAAATCACATCTTCAGGTAGTTCTGAAAAGAAACATCCTTTCTGTTTTAGAATTTAAAAGACACTTTTTAATTTGCCCCACAAAAAGGAAAAAGTCTAGAGAAAATATTTTAAGCACTATTATTTCATTTCAGTTCAATTATCATTATGCAAAAATGAAACCTTAGAGCCCAAGCTCTGAGACTTCCCACACCGCAGTAACAATCTGCTTGGGCACAGCTGTTTCCAGAACGTACGCCCCTCTATAACCTCTGATAAAATTTCAAGCTCCTGTTATTTTAAGGACGTGGTTATATAAAAGGAGAACCCCCACTGGGACACAAGACTGGGCTGCCACTTTGGTCGGTGGTTTGCTGGGAGCCATACCAGCCTTTTTCCTCCTGCCAGCCCCAGCAGCTGGGCAGGGCTCCGGGGCAAGGACAGGAGGGAGCTGGCAAGTAAAATCTCAAGGGTTGCTGGCAAGTATTTTCGAGGACAGTGTTGAAGGTACCTGAAAAAGACTCATCTGGCACCAGAGATAAGACACTGCGGTGGTTAAGAGTATCCAGAACCCACCTAGACAAGCGGTAAGTGATTATAGCTCTGGTGTGTGATTGTAAGCAGTGAGTTATTGCCGGCACAGAATACCTGCACTTGGAAACTCAGTAGCTGGAAGAGGAAGAATAAAGGGTGACCCAGTTTAAAGCCTCCAAGGGGAAAAGTTTGTCCACCAGCAGCAGTTATGGAAGTCTTTTTCACCTAACTATTTGGATACCAGCTCTTTCACCAGTGGTTTCATCTGTTCAGGGTTGTCATATTTGGGAGTGGGAAGGGGGAGAAAGAAGGATCATTGCAAGCAAGCTGCTGATGAAAGCAAAACTTTGAATAATTTGTTAAAGGACTAAATTAGTAGAACATTTCTCCACAATGATGCATGTTAATGATGTCCTCCTTCAGCTCAGAGTGGATACCCTGGCAGGCGTTAAAACCAAGACCACCAGGAAATGCAGAGCAAGGGAGAGTCAGAAAAGATTGCAAATGTGAGAGGAAACATGTGAAGCCCCACCGTGGGTGAGCAGGGACAGGGCAATGTTCAGACTTGCCTGGACTGATCAAGCATGGGAGAGGAGACCTTGACACCAACAGCCAGATTCCGTCAGCCACTGACCTGACCTGAAGGCCTCCAGTTCTGAAGAACTGCGTGAGCCAAAAAACACTGTTTCTTTCCAGACATTCCTGCAGTCAGCTTTGGTTCTCATTTTAAGTGAAAGCTGAAATGTTAACATTTCTTAAGGAGACAAGGATCTTGGTGTCTGCATCTGCGCCTGTTTGTCTTTTTGTTTGTATGGCTCTTCCCTAACCTTTTGTGAGCCCGTTGGCTGGTTTTGATGTAATAAGACAAGCAAGAAGAAGCCTTAAAGATATTAAGTTCCTGCACGGTTCCAGAAAATAGTGTAGGCTGAAGAGAAAGACCTCATTAATGCTGCCTGTGAGGGAAAGGCTGTTGAACAAACTCCCACTTCTTCAGAATCCAGATTTCACACGAGAGACAGAAAGCAAGCGGTTATGAATATCTCAAGTGCGGGAAAGGCTTCACTGAGTGCTGACACCTTATTAGGCTGCAGAGGACCCAGACACTAAGCCACAGGAATCCAAACTTTCCATTTTCATATGCTTTGACGTTCGGTCTTGCCATTTGGGACAATTCAACCTTTTTTAGTTTCAGGAGCTGAAACGAGAAGAGGACCAGATGTGTTTGTGCTTGGGGTCTGAGTGTGCACATCTGTGAGCTCACACAAGCTTCATACAAGTAGGAAACGCCTCAAATAACACACAAAATTACTCACGTATTTTTAACTGTCCTGAGACTGGGAAATTGCCATCTGTAATTGCTGATAATTGATGACCATTGATAAAATTGATGGAGCCCTGGTTGTTGAGTGGACTGCATTATATGGGTAGGTCAACATCTTACAGTAAAGGAAAGGAAGTGTTTGGTTACCAGAAAACAACTTGAAACTAAGATGAAAGCATTATAATGAGAGTTGTGGTTGTGGCTGACATATTAAATAAATATTCTGTTTCTGTGTGGAGATGTTATCCAGCTTTGACTCTTTGATAAAATTATCAAAATCAAATTTAGAATGAAATAGCAGCCAATTTCTTAGAAACTTCTTCACCATGAATATGTTTTGGGGCTTTTTTTTATATATGTTAGCATGTTATATTCTATGTGGTCTCTGACTGGATCTCCATCAGGCGCAAGGACTCAGGCCTTCACTTCTCTTGGCAGAAAATCTCCTACATTTCCCGTAAAATTCAAGCCTCAATTCTCACACTCCTACAGCACTCTGACTATATAAAGGTCTTCGAGTTGTCACGTAGGAGCTATGGCAACCACTTCAAGACAATGACCCAAAGCAGCTTTTCAAACATCTGCTTTTTTTATCTTATATTTCTATTAATCTTAATTTCTACGGAAACAAAATATAAGAGGATAAAAAGATTTGAAGTAGGATGATTATTTTTTAATTTAATTTCTTTCATCACAAGATTTTAAAAAATGTGTCCATTTCAAAAGAAAAATTTCCACTGCAAATACTTGGAAAATAAAATGCATTCCACAGAATGTTTTCAGCTTCTGTCTTAGAGTCACGATATTTAATTTCCATATCTGATTTTTTTTGTGGGAGTGTTCTGCCCATTTTACTTTATCCCATGGTGTTGCTACAATGAATTAATTTTACGCTTAGATCAAACCACCTCCTTAATAGGTTCATCTATCCTTGTGGCCACACTGCTGGTGCTCCAAGGCACAGTGCCAAAACTGCTGAGCCAGCACATCCAAGCCAGCTCAACACTTATCAGCTCCCAAAAAACAATGCAGCCACCACAGTACGGTGCTGCACCTGAGCCAGGTGAGGTGAAACATAGTGCTCACAGTACTGGACCAGCTCCCTCTCTGTAGCAAACATGACAATTGCTGGCTCAGACATTTCTGCACTTGCAGAACAGAAAAGGCAGATATTACCCTGGGGGAGGACAACACAAAAAAAAGCAAACAAACAAACAAAAAAACCCCAACCAAACACCAAAAACCTATCTGTGATGGGATTACATTGAAATTAGCTATCTACTGACTTCTGTAGGCACTTCAATCCAATACTGGATGCCTCAAAACCAAAAGAGTGAGGGTCGCACACACTGTCTAGTGCTACATGCCTCTCTATAGGCACCTGCATTTTCAGCCTTAAAGCTTCTCTGGTGCTTTAAGTTCAGTCCTTGAGCTTGCCCGGACAGTGCTGAGCAGATGGGGACTACCTCAAACCTTGGTTCCCACCAGGATTTACAAACCTCGGCATTTGTCCGTTCACATACCTCACTGCTTCTTCCATTTGCAGGTGGTGCCACCAGGGCCACTTGAGGATAAATCAGCCCACAGGAGTTAGGGGCAAAACAGAGTCTGAGTACATCCAGGGCACAGGATGATTGCACAAGCATTCCAGTGGGAAGCCACCATCCTGCATTAGGTCCACGGCAGGTCATTTATGGCCAAAGGCCAATCGTTCACAGTTTGCATAGGTGGCAGGTTGATAAATCCGGAATCACAGACAGTCCCCAGGGGAAAAGTTGTCTGAAAGCTGCATGAGACTTTGGTTTTTCAGGAAAAGGCAAAAAGCTAAGGATCAGACCAGTGCTCAGTAGACGGGTGGGATCACCTCCCTCAACTTGCTGGCAATATTTTGTCTAATGCAACCCAGGACACCATTGGCCTTCTTTGCCACAAGGGCACATTGCTGGCTCACATTCAACTTGGTGTCCACCAGCACCCCTAGGTCCTCTTCTGCAAACTGGTTCTTTCCAGCCAGTGTGTATGGGTCCCCGAGGTTATTCCTCCTCCGGGGCAGGACTTGCCCTTTCCCTTTGCTGGATTTCATGAGGCTCCTGTTAGCTCATTTCTCCAACCTGTTGAGGTACCTCTAAACGGCAGCACAATCATTTGGTGTATCAACGACTGCTCCGAATCTTGTGGTGTCTGCAGACTGGCTACACTTGGATACAGACGCCTCCTTCTTGAATCAGTTCAAATTTTATTAGTCAGTCACCTGAAAGCACTGAAAAAGTCTCTCGCTGAGTAAAATATCAGTATTTAGCTGTGTTTTAGCAGAAAGGCGTGAGTTTTGCCTAGGGGCACTTTTTTCCTATAAAGTTAACATTATAACATTAAAAGAAGCGGTGCTACTATAAAACCTGTATCAACTGATTTAATAAAAGATGCCATCTCTCCCTAAAATGTCACATCTTTTATTAGACCAAAATGGTTGCTGCAAGTACTCCTGCTATTGCTACTATAAAATTTCAATCTTCTTATCTGGGCTTTAAGAGTAGGTTTTACAGATTCTTTACCAGTAGTTAAAAGCCCCTGCCTCTTACCTCTGCGTACTTGAATAGATTGTCTGATACATTCTGTTAAATTATTATTAATCACATTTATTACCTGAAGATTTAAGCCTTCATGTGAGAGATCCATACAGAGAGTAAGGAGGTACACGCTGTTGGAGGGGCACGTTGCTGAGCTGTCTACCTCTTCCATTAATCAAGGCACCAAAGGAAAAATCTCCACCAGCACAGCTACACCAGTTCTCACCAGGCAATGGTCTCCCTTTAACATCTGAAAAGCATTTCTTATTTAACAATGCCAGATAATTAAATAATCAGAGAAGCATATGTCTATGGAGAATCAGAGAAGTATATGCCCATGGAGATTGTTCAGTCCCAGGCACAAGTGTGAGAATAGGTTTCTTTCCCGCTAATTAGTATTGAAGCTAATTTCCTCCTTAACTCTTTATCTGACTGCTTATTTGAATTTCTCAGAAGCATTTGTTTTGACTCTAAGAAAAGCTGCATTTCAAATACTTGCACCTTTGGTGATGTTCAGATTAGATCTCCTCGCGGAGCAAAGCGTTCCCCAGGATGGCTCTGCTTAGCAGGACGTGGGGCTCGGTATTTGTGTGAATCAATCCAGACCATTTCAGGGTCACTTTTAGCAAAGGAAAGCCTGCCTGTTACGACCAGATAAGAGTGAGGTCATTGATTTATTTTTTCCTCATTATCTGGCAAGGTTTCAATTGAAGCCTAAACTCATTATCTCTGTGGAAATACAAACATAAGTTGGTCCCTTGAAGCAAGTTAATTTAGTTTGAAAACATTTAGGGAGTTACCTTCTGAATTCAATTAGCTAATAACTCCTGATGGGTAAAGGTCACAGAAGATCAAGGCACCATGCTGGTTATGTTAAATGCAACTCCAGGAAATATCAGAGCAGCACTTTTCCCCTTCCTTGAATCATGGCTGCAGCTTCTGGCCACCATCTCCAAATTCTCCATCAATAAGAGAGACAAACTTATGCCAGAAGGCAACACCTTTGGGGATGAGAACAGCAGTAGTACCTTTGAGCCACAGCTCCTTCAAAGTCCTCCCTTTGTACAGGAAGGAAATTGGCAGGGGAAGACCTTGCCCCTTCCAACCACACTGAATAAAGCCCCTCGACTCACCTACATTAATCAGAATAATGTGTACATTAAAATCCAAATCCCTCTCTGCAGCAAGATTGCAGACAAATGCAAGATCCGTTTTCTGTTCCCAGATGTAGAGACATTTCTTACAAGGGCTGGTGCCATAGGAGAGCATGTGTTTCTGCAGAAGGTATGACACTTCTGGATCACTCATGGGCCACCAGCTGCAGAGGCTGTTTCAGGTTGGGCTGGGAAAACGTTTCCAGCTTAACGGCCAAGTTCAAAAATAACACTATGATAGAAATACCGGCAGGCTTGATCACAGTGTAATAATTGTTGGTATCGCTGTAATGGAGGGGAAGTAAACGGTGCAAGGGTGGCACATTGCAATTGTTCTCTCAAGGAAACGCCGGGCTCCGAACTACCCTGGGCAATCATGAGCTACAAGCAGCTCCCTCTTAGAGAAACGATTTTTCATCTTACAATGTGAAAGCAAATTTCTTGTCAGTATTACCTCAGGTCATTAGCTGGATTGTAATTCTTGTGTTTTTCCAAACTGATTTCCACCTTAATTTGATTTTGAGCACCTGATTAAATTTACCCTCCCTGAAGAAACAGACGTTCAATTTAACTCCAGCTTGACATTATCCTCATACCAAAACACAGTTCTCATGGTTGCACTTTTAGCTACAGAGTAATTTTGTCACTGTTTTAAAGTGGCATTCTCTAACCAACGCCCATATATTGGTGTGCTCCTGCACTTCTGCATTATACGCAAGCTCAGAAAGCAGAACAATAAACTGTACAATGCAAAAGGTGGAGCAGTAACTCTTCAGAGAACTACAAAACATTGAACTACAGGATGAGGAAAGCCATGTCTCATGCATTACTCAACACACTTTTCCCAAGTGACTCTTTTCATCCCACCAAGACGCACCACAGGACAACGTGCAAGGTGCAGCAACAGTATTCATTTTACTTCTTCATCCCACAAGGAACGGAATTCAATACTCAAAAGCATGGGTGCCTCTTTGGTTCATCACAGTAGTCCTCATGGTTCTTCCCTCCCCGGGCAGCCGGATCAATGCAACTTTCTGGATACTTTCTCTTCTGAGACTCCAAGGGGACATCCAGGCTAGGTCTAAATTCTTTAAGTAGAGATCAAACCTCGGGACCCTGTGAGTTTTTGGGGTATTTTATGTGCCTTTTTCCCGAACTGATTCCTCATAGAAACATTATTCAGAAGAATTATATCAGATCCGATCAATGGTCCAGGTAGTCCAGTATCCCACTGCTGGGAGGAGCCAGCAGCAGATACCAAGGGAAACAATTTGAAAAAGGCGTAACCACGCAGGCATTTTCTCCAGTCTCTCCTCCCCGCATCCAGCAGCCTGCCACGCAGGCTCAGGCAAGAATGTCATCTTGCTGCCTAATAGCCCCTGATGGATTTTTTTTTTTCCCCATTAATTCACCTGATTGGTTTTGGGCCCGTCTAACCTCTTGACACCCAGCAAATACTGTGAGACTGGTTCCAGTTTAATCACACGCCACAAGGACCAAGTTGTTTGCTGCTGTTTGCTTAAGCCACTACCCGGTAATTCCAACTGATGTCCCTTGTTCTTGTTCTGGGAGAAACGCAAATAATCATTTGCTACTTATTTTCCCCATGCCACTCATGATTTTAAACACCGCTATCGCCTGCCTTTCTACCTTCTCTTTTCCCATCTAAAGAGTCTATTTAATCAATCTCAATTCAGAAGCCATTCTGTATTTGTGAAAACACTTGTCAGGTTTCTCTGCCCATTTTTGGGCTCTGCTATACCTTTTCTTAGACGGGGAGACCAGAATGGCATGCAGTAATCAAGAGGTGAATGCACAGCAAAATGATTATTTTGTTTTCTGTGTCTTCCCTAGTAATTTCTGACAATCTATTTGCTTTTTTGAGCACTGCTCTGCTGTCAGCCAACATTTGTTAGAATTACTGACAGCCACTCTCAGCTCTCTTCCCTGAGTGGTAAGAGGTAGTTTAAAGCCCATCTTCAATGTCGTACAGTCAGGTTTATTTTTTCCCATGTGCATTATTTTGTGCTTATTGACACAGAATGCGGGCTGCCATTTTACTGCAATGCCACTTGGTATTGTGAGATTCTTCCATGTTTTTAAAAGCAGATTTTTGTTTTTCCTATCCCAAATAACTCCGTTAAAGAAACATCCAGGACATTGCTCTTTAGCACATTTTCCAGACCACTTATATACCAGACGTCACAGATCTTAGTGCAGATCCCTGTGGGATTCCACTTGTTACTCCCACTGAAATACCTGACCGGCTCTTCCTACCTGTCACATCAATTCCAGAGGGGATCCTTCCTTTCATCCTGCTGCAGTTTACTTCTTTAGGATCTTCCGACTGAGGAGCTTATCAAAAGCTTTTGGAAAATCTGAGCACACCGTACCAACCAAATCACCCTAATCCACACGCGTGTCACTGCTTCAGAGGAACAGCAGCGGATTCCTCTCAGACACGATTTCTCTCGACAAAAGCCACATTGACATCTTTCTAAGTCCTTTTTAAAGATTGGTGTCAAATCACCATTTTCCTTTTCTATGGTCCTTTAGTACAGTGGATGTGGGGGGAGGGGGGGAGGGGTGTTCCTGCTCCACTGATGAAAGTTGGCTGAATCAGAACGTGCTGTGGTTGCGAGGACCAAAAGTCCCTCCAGCCCTAATCGCGCTCCACTTGCTCTTCTGAATGATGCCCAGCACCGTTTCCACTCCCAGGGATTCCCTCTTCCGCGGCTTCAACAAGCAGTCACTCATGCTGCTAAAGACAGCAGTCTCCCTCCACATCACCACGCTTTCCCCACTAACAGTCCTGGGTTTTTTCTCTTCAACCGCTGGGTTCCGTGGATCTCTTCGGCCCCTTTAATGCCCTAAACACCCGCGGCAGAATAACCCTCCTCCCCTGCAGCCAGGATAACTCAGGCCCTTCTGGAGCCCACCTGGAGGGACGGGGATCTGCTTTTATAGGAGTGAGGCCCCTGTCTTTCTCCCCCACCTTCAGCCACCCCTGATGAACATTACACCGTAGAGCTGTCTTTTAAGAAGGGTTAACAAAAGCCCAATTTACAATTCACATGAGTTGCCCAGTGATGAAAATTTTGGACCCACACAACTCTAGTGGCTCTTTACTTTACAATTCTGGGTTAATCATCTTAGTGCTATGGCTACTCAGCTATTCCTCTAATAACATCCAGCTATTTGTCAACAGATCTGGTTGTTATTCCAAATTGTTGTGGTTACTCCAAATAAAATTTAACTATGCAAACATACTCTTTCTAATTTTGCTTATTTTCATGTTAACTAGCTTATTCTTATCTTCTTTTCTCTTTTCAGATTTTTCATTCAATACCTTGAATAATATAAATGTGCAAGTTTCACTGGCAACTTAGCTTTTCAGAATACGTCACGAGTTCTTAGAGCTTTATACATACAATCAATGAAAAATCCACCAGGATCTTAGGCACTGCTTTGCATGTATGAGGTGCTATCTGTAAAAGAATTCAATCAGGAAATTCATTACAAAATGTGAGAAATGGCCCAGAACCTCCAGTCTAGTGTATGCAGAAGTTTATGAAGTGGTGTAAAGGGAAAATTGTTTCCAGAAGGCATCAGACAGATAAGATAGCAAAGATAAAAACTTCCAGACAAGAAATCGGAAAACAGACCACACAGTGATGCCCAAAAATATGCCATTATAATTCCAGATACCAATGCTCTAGTTAACAGGTAGATGTGTATCCACTCATCTGAAGCAAGACTGGGGATTAAAAATGTTCCTGTCTCTGAAAACAGGTATTATGAAGTACATTAATATCAATGGAGTATTATCCACTGAAGAGGTAAAACCTTCCAGTGAAAAGAAAAATAATTAATTGGAGTTTCCTCACCGACACACATATGTGTCTGTGTGTGTACATGTACATGAAGACAGCCACGCGAGCTCACGGAGCATTATGAAAACACATTATTTGACCTTTGCAGTATTTTTAAAATTGAAAGCTGAAACAGGCAAGGTGGCACTACCTTCCTGTTGTGAAACACCCTCAAACGTTTCATTTCAGACAAAACATCTTTTGGACAGGACGATTTTTGTCACTGGGGCTACAGTAAGTACCAGTAGGCACTAACTGCTATCATTTACTGCAAAACTTAGTGTACCAAAAAATCTCCCCCCGCGGCACTCCAGAAGCCAGGAGGACACATGTATAATGAATATTTCAGTACTTAGCACTCATAAAGAAAAGAAAATCCAGCAGCGTTAGATCCCAAACCCAACCACATTAGGATAATCGCTGCACAGAAGCAGAGTTTGAATGAACAGTTTCCAACTAATTAAAACCTAACAACCATTGCAATGTTTCCAGCTCTGCACGCTTCACTAATGTTTCATTTTTTCCATTAACGTTCATTTCATATAATATTTTAGCAATATTTTTTGTCTTTTGGTACACTGCTGATGCCCTGACGCAGTTCAGCTTCCTCAAGCCTTTTTTCCATGCTAATTCCCTCAGGCACCTGGGTCAACCTTTCAGAGGTGGGATTCCTCCAAACCCAGGCCTGGCCCAGCTGTTTTGAGGTATTTAACCAGGGCGGTGGGGTCCATCGGGCAGAGTGGAAGCGGAGTAACGCCAGACTCCTCCGGGTGACGCCTGTAATCCCCCTTTCTCCAACCAGCCTCTGAAAATGGCCCTGACCCTGCTCCATCTCCCAGCAGCAGTGGCCTGCTGGGGAAGGGAGGGTGGAAGGAGCTGCTGTCCTCTCCCCCAGCCAGCCCACAGCAGGACAAGCCTGCAGACACAGCAGAGGCTGAGCGGCTGCACAGGTCCCCATGCACTCTGCCATCACAGCCACCCTATGTAAGAGCCAAGACCAAATCTGACCCATGGCAAAAGGCGGAGGGTCCTCCAGGCTCTTCTGCCTTCAGCTGCCCAAAGGCTGGGCACTGTTCTTCGGGAGCATCATAGTATTTGCTTCTTTTCCAAAAGTCCCTCCTTCAAAAGCCTCACAACTGCATGAAAACTCATCTTTAAATTTAAAACAAACCACAGGTTTGGGCCTCCGTGGAAGCCCAGACATGTGAACCCTACACGCACACAAGGAACCAGACAGGTTTAAAGATCTCCGAATCTCTTACTGTATCACTTCCCACCTCCCGACTTTTTAGCATCTGTATTTGGCAACACTGCTCAGAAGCTCATGGCCTGTGCCTCATCGTTTCCTTTCTTCCAGGCTTGGGGCTCTTATGTGCCACTGAGGGTGAGGGAAAGGGGACAGTTTCAGTCCAGAGACTTCCCCCACTGGTCTGCCAAAAAGCAGAGAGCTGCTGCCCAGTGGAGCTCATGCTCTTCAGTTGTGGGAGCACCATCACCACCGACAGCAGGCTTCGCACCAGAGATGTTCTACCTAAAAGCAGAATCTTTATAGCTTCCGAAAACCAGCCAGCGCCCGTAGCTGCAGACAGGGCAGGCTCCTGTTTTCTTTGAGTGGGCGCAAGAAGGATTCGGCAAGTTTACTGACCAGGCTATACATTCTGTCATCTGTCATTCTGCCATTTTCAAAAAAAAAAACCTTAGTGAGGAAGAACATACCCTGGGTTGCTGGTGACAGTCTTTTCCCTCCCTCCTGCAATAACAACCTGGCAGCGACTCTCCTGCTGTTATCAGAAGCGCCCAGAAGCACGGAGATGGGAATGTGGATGCGCTGAAGCATGAAGCGGCGTGAGACTATAATGAGCTACCGACCCTTAGCAATTAATGTGGTAAATATAAACAGCAGTTACTTACAGTGACCTATTGAAACATGCCCGGGCGCCGGGCGCAGCGAGCGGGCGACGTGCAAGGCGTGCTGCCGCCACCTGGGCAGGAACCCAGCACACGGCCATGGCACAGCCCAGACTGTTCCATACCCATGCCAGCTTGCCACAGATGTTTCTGGCTGTATCCATGGTTTTCCAGTAAGTAAACTGACCTGACGGGTAATAAAAATGAAATCAGCACAGAGATGACGTCAGGCATTTTTAACGAGGCTTTTTCAAAATGAACTATTCCTTGCGAAACAGTAAGAGGCTCCAGGCTGTTGGTAGCATGGCTGCAGACTCACCAGGACAAACAGCCTCGTGTCAGCCCTCTGCGAAATGGCAGCAAATGTTGCAAATGACCTTGAAGTCTGCTTTCCTACAGGATGATCAGGAGATAGGGAATCTGGCTTTTCCTTTTTTTTTAAGTGCTGCTTGTTTCATTTCCATTAAAAATACCATCTGGCAGAAATCTTATCGCAGAAATCAACACCCAGGTCTAAGAGAGGAACTCTGCCCCACAAACTATTCTGTGTTATCAGCTTTCCTAACTGGCAACTTCAGCTCACTCAGCCAACTTTTCATAACAACTATTTCAAAGCGTAGGCCTGAGGAATAACTCCATGTAGCAGCTAGCAGTGCAGCAGGTCATGTTATTTTATTTATCTCAGCAATACCTACTATGTTCAAAATCTTGGAAAGTTGTTTTTTTTTTTAAACAGGGGGAACTATTTAGCAGCGCCTCCCACCCAGTGAATGGCAGAGATGACATAATTTTGACAAGGCGGCTGCAGCTCTGGAGCAGTTCGGACATACCCATCCCCACTCCCAGGGACAGGCTTTGCTGCCTCAAGCCACAAAAAGCCCAGCCCTCAGCATTAATGGCAACTGTGCATGTGCAGAACTGCTATTTTATTTTCAGATTACCCGATGGCATAAACCAACACATTCCCTTTTCTATCCCTTTAGATTCCATACTAAAGAGTCACAGGATTTCAGTTTTCACTCTTGTATTGTGATTTAAGGGCGTAAATTGCATACCATGCTTTATTTTAGGCTTCGAGAGCAGTGGATACAAGAAAATCAGCTGCACTCAACTGTTGCAAGTATTAGTACCTTCTAAACATTTTCCTCCGTGTTTTGTTTCTGTAATGGTGAATGAGATTGTAGGGTATAAACATAAAATTGCTTTACACATAGGTAATATACTTTAAGTGTACTATCTTGAATGCATATAGTATCTTGAAATCCCTGTGCTTTCGCTTAAGAGTTTGTAAACTTGCAAACTTTTCTGAACTTCTAAGAATGATGCCCTTCTGACGAAAAAGCAAGAACGCAATAATAAATAAACTCCTAGCTGGAAACTATGGGCTTCTTTTCCTTTAATTGTGGGAAAACAACAGCACTCAATTTCAAGTTTAGATGTGGTAAATCAAATATTGGCTTTTGCACAGAGGCACGGCTTCCCAAGGCCCTTTGGAAAGTTGACTATCCAAAGCAGAGAAGGAGCTTAGACTCAAACAGAGGTTATGTTAGTATTGACCTAAATTAACGTACAGTTTACTACCAACACAACTTGTATGCTCAATTAGACTATAGGAGCTAACTGAAGGAGATTCAAGACATGTACCTATGGTCTGGGGAACACAAATATTAGATCTATTTCACTTCCACTGACTACAAAATTTTGCTTTGCAAGGAAAGCTCCGGGTCCTCGCATTAGACAAAGTGGACAAGCTGAAACAGTTGGACCTCTGAAAGGCATGCAAAATTGAATTGGAATGGATGAGGATGTTACCATACAAAATGGTAAAGTCTTCATTTATTTACAGCAACTCTAAATGGAGCACAGAGATTTCTGAAGCAGCAGAGAAAAACGAGGGGCTGTGCGCTCCACTCAGCTTATTTAAAGTAGAGATGATAGCTTCCTGGACTGGTATTTAAACTCCTAGAAAACTGTGTGCAGCTAGCAAAAAAAGGAAGCAGAAACAAAAATGCAATATTGATTTCAGTACTCTATAGTGACCAGGTTCAAATTTACCTTCTGTTACAAGTTTCCACCTCTTTCACCACAAGTTTTATGGTGTTTTTTTTCTTATTTTGTCCTCCTTTTTAAGAGACCACTTTAGTATCCCCAGCAGCTTCACTCTTAGAGGCATAATAGACAAAACTTCTTACTGAAAAATTATACAAGGTTGATCACCTTTATTGTTGTAACAGGAACTGGGGTTGTTTATGAATAAGGAACCTAGATTTCATCTTGCATTTCCTACAGCTGTGGACCTTGTATTTTAGAAAATAAAAAAAAAAAAAAGAAAAGAAAAAAAAGAAAAAACGCTTCTTATACCAGATCCTCAGATTTTATTAAATTTCAGGCAATTGGACAATACATGACTTAAATTATTTTAATCGGTATAACAGCATCTTACTGCCACCTAGTGAGCAATGTAAAAGCGACTAACGTATCAAAGTGCATGAGTATGTCTGTCAAAAGCCATTTTTCTCTTTCATAAGTCCAAATAGAAGAGAAAGGCAAATTTAGATATGGAACCGTGCTGGAAAAATAGATAATACAAAAAGCTTTTCAAGTGAAGACTGAAGAGAGGCAGGCAGGTGGGTATAAGGAGAGGAGCTGGGAATTTTTTAAGACCATGTTATCCCAGGATCATGGGAAAGCAGCCTCCTCTCCTCTACAGGTCTTGATGTGATCACCCGTGCTTCAGGCAGTAGGGTCTACTTTTTCAATGATGGCTGAACATTTCATTTTCCTCCACTTAGCCCGAATACAAGGCAGCTAGCATGCTCATAAGCTTAAGCAAGGCTTTAGTGACTACCCACAGAACAGGATACCCAGGCATCATCAACAACCATCAGCAACATCTGTCTCTATTCTGGTTTGAGCGGGCATGAAACTGGGTTGCCACAGGGTTTCTTTCCACCCATGAGGCTGCAGTGTAGGCACCTGCGAGGGCAGGATGCAGCTTCACTTTTTGTCTGAGCTGAGGTGACAAATTTTCCGCCTTTTCCCAAAGGCTGACTGAGCTCGAGACTTAGACCAGAGCGCACTAGCCTCAGCTCAGGCCTGAGAAGGCAGAACCAAGGGTGGGACTCCAAGGGCAGGAGCCTGTGGACCCCCGCGAATGACACTGATGGAGACCACTACAGTTGACACAGTGGGGTTACTGCTCTGTGGGTGACGGTGTCTCTTGGTCACCAACACCAGACAAAGCTAGCTAGGTTATTCTGGCTAGCAAGTTCCTGGCTGTGATGGTCACGTCAGCAGCATGATACCAAGGGCATGTCCAGACATCCAGCATCGGTTTTCCAGCGCAATACTTCAACTACCCTTCGTAGTCCACTGTAGAGGACAGCACACCTCTAACAGGTGTCGTCCAGTGTTGGCTTTCTCTGTCCCCACTGACAAGTTAGACTGTCCAAAAATTGTGCTAATGCTTAGAGACATTTTGGGCACTTTCTTCAAACCCGTGCTTGTCACCAGAAGAAAAAATGGGACAGAGCATAAAGACACTTGTAACTCACCCCCTGGGTGTCAGCCAAAGGAAAACTGAAAGGGCCCTGCAAGGGCTACATTATTTATTAGGTGAAGAAGGTGGTTTCACAAAATTTGTTTATATTCACAATCTTGCAGATTCTGTCAGCACTTACCGAGGCAGAAGAAAGCTTGGAACAGGCAATGCTTTAGGAACCGTACTCCCTCATCGCCCAGTGACTAGCACTATTGATCACCCTTCGTTGCCATGCTCAGTCAAACATATTAATAACATACTCGGTCCCATTCCTGTCACATAGGCCCCACAGGGTTTCTGACACAGAGACGGCTGGAGGAGAAAGGGAGAGAAATGAAGCAGAACTTTTCTATGGCAGGTGTGTTTGGAGAGGAAAACCATAAATTCATCTCCAAACACTAGCGTTATTCCCCAAAGATAGGTTACGGGAATAAATATATCTATGATACCTCTACACTACTGCGTGGCAGATTTTAAGGTGTTTACGTTTATGTTTACTCAGCCATACTGCTTCTGCTAGCTGACAATATTAGCAGCAGCCAGAAGGCAGGATGAAGTTCCTGTCAAAGCAAACGGCACCACCCAGCGCTCGTCAGCCTGATACACGTTTTCTCCAGGGACCCTTTGCAGTCAGCGCACACACAGCTGATCCCACCAGTCTGGCCCTATCAAAAGGCAAAAAGGAGAAGACTTCTCTCATTGTTAATTTTAACTATGGTCATTCTGATCCAATACCACTTACAAAACAGATGTTTTATACCCTCCTTTCTCCAGCAAAGTTTTCACACTGTAGATTTTCTGTCATGCATGACAAGCAATGCAATACATTTGTTAAAGTGTCCCTGTAAGCCATGAGGAGGATAAAACCAACTGCTAGCTTCACCAGCGCAATATTGAACATCTGCTCCATCTGTTGCAGCAAACAGCGACAGGCATCTTGCTACAATACTACTATGCTGATTTTTCCAAGGTATTTTTATATTTGGTCATTTAAATGATAGTGAGGTATTTTATTACTACAAGCAAGAATCCGCAGAACCTCCATAACCATTTCTAAACTGCTTTAGCAGTTTAGTAGAAAATCACTCCCTGCTTCCAAAATTTCAGCACAACGGTGGCAATGACACCTTGACACAATCAAGCCCTTTGCCAAAACTGAACCATCCTTGCAGGCCTGAGTACGGCATGACATGCAGGAACGCAGCCTGTAATGCAGCAGAGGAAAGGAAGGATTTAAGAGCTTTCCCTTTGCACGTGGCAAACCCTACCAACTTCAGAAGAGCTGTACAACTGGATGAATGTAGCACAGTGTTTCTCTTCTTACATATTAACAGCATCACTTAATTTCATCCATTTAAACACAAAAATTGGCATTCGGTTCAAGTATTTCATCACCGGGCAAAGAAAGAAGGCTGCTTGTGTTCTCCATTTGGACACTGAAGAATGATACATATTTCGACCTCATCTTGGATTTCATTTACAAAATTTTTCATTTTTTAATCAGTTGCAGAAGTCTTGATAGTACAGCAGCAGCCAGAAAGTCCTTCTTGTTGCTCTTTTGAACCCTGTTCCATGTCTATATATACCTGATCACATATGAACCTCAAATTAGTGCTATTTAACTAACATTATATTCTGCAGATAAAATCCATTTTTGTCCTTCAGCATTTTCTCCAGTCACAAGAGGCCTGATTCTTTTCTAATTTTGCTGCATTTATTTAATGGGTTTTCTCTCTCATTTATAGGTATCTGGGAATATCTTTCGACTGAGGGATGTTAACATTATGCAAAATGCATACCTCTCAACTGCGTGTTTTCTTAAACTTTACTATATGACTACTTTTCAAATCACTACTATTTCCTATGGTTCAAAACACCAGCAAAAAGAGAAGAACAGGGACAACCAAAGTAACTTTCTCTGTGAACTCACAGAGGCCGTGACTGTCACTTTCCTTACAAGCAGTGAGATTGAGGAAAGCTCAGTACTAAATTCAGTACTACTAGAGTTGGACCATGTAAGACAGTAATCTATATTTTAGCAAGCTTAGATGTAAGGCACACCTGAATCTGAAATCAGTGGGATTGGTTGAAGATTGTTGAAGGACTTTTTTCCACCAGATCCAGAGTGCTTAACATGAGCAATGGGTTTTGTTCATCCTCCTTTTAATGGTATGCCCGTGACAGGGGAGGGAAGTCAAACAGCAGCACTAAGAGGATAGGACTTTATCCTGCTTCCAACATTTTAGGAGGTATAATCAAAGACTGGCCACCATCAACTCACTGTGAAAAAACAGGACAAGGGGATCACATGTGCCATCAAGTCCATTTCCCCTGTAGGCAGACATTTAAGACAATATTTTATAATTTCACACATGCTGATCAAGCCCAATAGCTACATAGGCATTTTGCTTCTGTAGCCATCAGAAGACTGTTCCAGAGCCTTACCCTTCTGATCCTCAGTAATCTTCAGTCCCTTCAGGTGGGCAAATACGCCCGAGTAAGATTATTACTGTGACAGCAGCAGTATGAATGGCATTTTACAAGCATGATTCCTAGCTTGTAGAACCTAGACTTGAACTTAAAGGCAAACATGACAAGAGATGGGAAAGGAAAGGAGCTCCTTCTGGAGAGGAGTCAGAGCTTCAGGAGAAAGAAACACTAAAATCAGAGGTTAGGAAGTGCAAGCTTGCCCGCAAGGACTTGTTTCTCCAACTTCCATGAATTTAATTTTGTGAAATATTTTTTTAAAGAGTAGATTCTGTTGTAGGAAACCAGAAAAAAAATAGTAGGCTTTGTTCAAGACACACTATATAATGACAGGTGCCTTTCTAATCCCTTTCTTCTCTTACAGAGCCTGTATTCTTTGAAAACGGCCCTCAGCATTTTCTTTTGGCTCTGCTCTTTACATGCCTGTTCTTTATCACTTTTAAAAGAGGGGAATTGCACCATCCATTCCAGCATGGGTACTGTACCATCCTGAAGGTGCATTTATCACAAATCATCTGCAGAGACAGGATGCGATGCAGATGGTGGATCTCTCCTGTGAAGACAGGCTGCGAAAGTTGGGGTTGTTCCACCTGGAAAAAAGAAGGCTGTGGGTAGACCTTATAGTGGCCTTCCAGTACCTAAAGGGGGCCTACAGGAAAGATGGGAAGGGACCCTTTATCAGGGAGGGCAGTGATGGGACTGGGGGTAATGGTTTTAAACTAAAGAGGGTATATTTAGATTAGATATTAGGAAGAAATTCTTTACTGTGAGGGTGGTGAGGAACTGGAACAGGTTGCCCAGGAAAGATGTGAATGCCCCATCTCTGAAGATGTTTAAGGTCAGGTCGGACAGGGCTCTGAGCAGCATGGTCTAGTTGAAGATGTGCCTGCCTATTGCAGGGGGGTTGGAATAGATGACCTTTAAAGGTCCCTTCCAACCCAAACCACTCTATGATTCTATGAATTTAAAGGTGCTTAGTAGTCTCATTTCTGTTTAACCACGCTCTTAACACAGCCACCACGTGCACGCACTACATGGCGCGCGTTCACGAATTGCTGCCCAGCTGGCAGCAATCCAAGATCTGCGACCTAAAGCAATACGCTTTTTTTCACACGTCGCGTATTTCTTAGGCCAGAACCTACGAGATGCGAGTGGTGAAATGCCCACAGAAGCCACACTGCCGCAGATCGGAGAGATACCGGGAGGCAAATCTCCCATATTGGCAGAGAGTTTCCTTCTGCAGTCACACGCACTGGTGTACACACACGCTCTCCCCTCCAACACATCGCTTTTTCTCTAGGCACGTAC
>NW_009652966.1:1183123-1198584 GCF_000708025.1 Charadrius vociferus
TTAGGTCGCGGGTGGCCCTGAGGAGATGAGCCTCCGGGAAAGCGGGTTGTGGCCGCAGCAGCGCGCACACTGCCTGCCGGGGGGCTCGGGAAGGAGGGCAGGCCCGGCCCACCGTCCCTTCCAGCCCTGCGTTTTTGTGGTGGTGAACAGGCAGCGAGTTTAAGGTCTCACAAGCATTCAGCAGGGGCTGTGCCTCCAGAAGGAGCGAACGAGCCAAGGGAAACGCTTTAAACAATATCCAGAAGTGTTTTGTGCTCACGCTGCGGTTAGAAATGCTGAACGGTCACCTCTCGTAACGCTTACCCGGTATTGTTGCTGGGTTTGGCTTGCTACTTGCTTCTGTGCCTACGCTCGCTTGTGATTTAAATACTTCATAGCAGGCCGAGGTGCAAACATCTTCAATTGAGTCGCAGGGAGATGTTAAGGAGCTCCTGCTCAAGTCCCGACTGCAGAACAGAGGACAGAGGGAAGTGGCGTAGAAACCATCTTCGCTGTGAGAATTCACAGCTTTAAATCCTTTTCTTCTACCAAG
This sequence comes from Charadrius vociferus, assembly GCF_000708025.1. NCBI lineage: Eukaryota > Metazoa > Chordata > Aves > Charadriiformes > Charadriidae > Charadrius > Charadrius vociferus. Next base: position 1,183,656 of record NW_009652966.1, read on the forward strand.
CCAGGGCATGGCTTCCGTATTACACATTTGCAAACAGATGCTACAGAAAAAAATGGAAAACCGGCCAAGATATTTGTAACCAATACTGTTTGATTTTTCTTCCCTTTGTAATGTAAGTTATTACATCATTTGAGACAAGTGCTTTTAATCCCCCCCAAACTCACCTTTATTTAGAAAGGGCTTAAGACACAATGTATTTCATTTAATTTCTTTTCCTTCTCTCTCCTAATCTGAAGGTCAGTTGAAGAGAAAGTTTGGCTACAAAGAGATTAGATTTGGGGCATCCCTATTTTGTAAAGAGCAACATATTTGAAACATTTTTTGAGATCTCAAAATAACTTGGAGATTAATCCTTATATTCGCTTGAAAATAGCCCCATACCTGCAAAGATTCAATAAAAACCCATTGGGTTTAATAAAAAAAAGTCTGGGGTTTGAAATCTGATCAGAAAGAATTCTGCAGAAGTCTTGAGAGGAAGAAGGGCGTTTCTTCAAAAAATGTAAACTGAAATTATCAGTCATACCTCCCGACTCTCTACTTGCATTGCTGCATCCCTTGTGGGTTATATCAAGTGAAGCCAAAGCAGACTGCCTTCGCGCTCAGGGGCATGATCTGTCTGATGATTTGGGGTATGTTTTGCAGTCCTTGTATATCCTCACTAACTATATTCTACAGCTGTGGTTTGTCCTGAGAAAAGGAGAGCCCGACAATGCAGTCATCATCCAGATAATTTCCTGGAGCTGTATGTCAATGTCCTTGACATCACAAGTGTATTCAGATCACCTTGTATCTCCAGCATACCCTATTCTTTGTCTCCACATTCACATTACTATGAAAATATTATGTGGCAGAATCATTTTTAATATTTTAAATTCAAAGTTAATCCCTTTTGATAGGAGTAGTAAATACATTTCATGCATTTTAATTGGGGGTTTTTTTTAAACATAACTACCTTCAAGTTACAATTTGCTTAGGAGTTGTAATTTAATAAATATACACTACGTTTTTAGGCATTTGTCTTTAAATGTGTTGTAGCATATATTTTTCGTGGACTTGAATTCCAAGTAGTTTTTCATGGCTAAAAAGTATCGATATGATTTTGAACCATCTTATGCTTCTGGTTCACAACAGCTACTCATAACAAAATAGTGAGAGTTCCTGAAATCTTAAACAGCTGCTTCTTTGGTCTAACATATGTTCTGCCATGAGCTGGTAGCGCACACATGGTTTGTTTCAGCGTGCCCAGATAAGGTTTGCGTGGCCTTGATTATCGGTGATTCAGAGGGCTCATGTATAAGCACAAGTTGGTCAAATTATTTACTTTCCATGTGTACTGAAACCTGCATTTCTTCATCATCCTGAAACCTCTGCCAGCTGTGAACTTTTTAAAGTGGTAAGAAAGTCTCATTTTGTAACAGTGCAGCAGGTTGTTTTTCAAGCAAGAGGAAGAACAGTCGTCCTTGCACACCAGCTAGCTAATGAACACCTTGCTTTGAACACGTGCTTCGTATTCTGACTTTTAATTGAACGTCCTTTGTATTTCAGTCTCCAAGCCAGCGCCTTATTGGGAAGGAACAGCAGTCATTAATGGAGAGTTTAAAGAGCTGAAATTAACAGATTATGAAGGAAAATATCTTGTCTTCTTCTTCTATCCCCTTGACTTGTAAGTAAGACTACTGTAGACATACCATGACTGAGTGCAGCTAAACTGTACTTGTAATTAATTATTTTTTCTCCTTTTTTGAGTTTGGGTTTTTTTATTTGTTTGGTAAGGGTTTGGAGGAGAAGAAAGGAGTGACAGAAGAAAATATATTATTTGCTTTTGTGTTTTCATCATGCATTGGTAAAATTGTAACACAGTCTTTGTCCTAATAAGTGTGTCCACTAATTTGTGTCTCCACACAAAAAAGTGATGTTCAGTCTGTAGTACCCAGTCAGGCAACCTTTATGTTTTGTGTGATGCTGTAAATCGCTGCTGCTAGACTGCATGTGGTGTATCTAAGAGAAGGCCTTTTCCCTTTGAGCTCATCCCATAACAACCTAAGAAGACTTCCCATTACCTTCCTTTATTTGGAATGCAGTAACTTCACTGGTTGAGTGAAAACATCTCTGCTTTCTACCAGACAATCCCATTCTTTTCCGCAAAATGAAGAAAAGACAACAGAGATGCATAACTACCTTAATATTATAAAGGAAATAGCGTTGCTCTTGGCCCTTAGCTTCAAGGCCCTAGAAATTGTCATCTTTACCACTTTATTTCTTCTGTAGTGGAAAAAGTTCAAGTCAACATAGTTGAAATTTGCAGACATGCACAATAACAACAAATTACAGTATGTTTCTCTGAAAAAATTGGCATATTATGGTCACTTAATACATATAAAGACTGAAAGAAAGTATCTGTAAAAACACTTGTATCCAGATTGTAATCTAACTGTAGGTTTATAATTTTCTTCAGTAATAAACCGTTTGTAACTAAGCTAGAGTCTGAGGCTGGAAGATTTGTCAGGCAGCATTTTGGTTAAATACTTGAAGAAGCAATAAAAAAACCAAGTAAAAGCTGAAATCATTGATGATAAATCCACAATTTTAAGTTAAACAGAGAACTTACTTGATGTTTCATGAAATTTTGACTTTACCTTGTCTTAAATTATCTAGTACATTTGTATGTCCAACTGAGATAATCGCCTTCAGTGACAGAATTGAAGAATTCAGAGCAATAAATACCGAAGTAGTAGCATGTTCTGTGGACTCAAAGTTCACTCACTTAGCATGGTACGTATCTTATCCTTGTCTCCCACTAAAAATTACTCACAGGTCCATCTTAGCTGAAGAACTGTATCCCCAGATTTTTAGCCTATGTAGGTATATCATAATGTGTAAAAGTGTGATGCTATCGATACAAATGTTTAAAATATTTTTCACTGGTAAAAATTTTTAACCCTAGTGTGTGAAAGTACCTTTATCTTTGAAGCTTGTTTAATACATATTTCTTGAAATATATCATGTCTCAGTCCAAAAAATACTACAAATACTTGCATCCTTATGTCTTTTTTTTTTTGTATCCGTAAGTGCATCACACTGTCCCAATTCATGAGCACACGGTATAAAGCAAATAAGACCAATGAGAAAGAGGTCATTGTTAATAAATGTGGCCAAAAACTGCAAAGGATCTACTGAATGTTTTGCTCTAACCACAAATAGCATTCATCTCCCTCGTGTGCAGAACAAAAAAAAATGTTATTTGCACTAAATCCTTCTGTTTGTACTGTTCTGATTTGCAACTTCTAACTTTGTGTAGCGAATACAAATCTTTATGAGACATACATCTGTATCTCATTTCTTTCAAAGGATTAATACTCCTCGAAAACAAGGAGGACTTGGACCTATGAGGATTCCACTTCTTTCAGATTTGACGCACCAAATTTCAAAGGATTATGGAGTATATCTGGAAGATCAAGGGCATACACTTAGGTATTTTGCTTAGTTAGCGTTCTTTTTTTTTTTTTTTTTTCTGGAGTAGTTCTCTATAAAGAAGCATTTGAAATTATTTTTTGAGGGCAGTTTTTACTTGGGGATTCATGCCAAGAGACAAAATAAATATTGAAGAACACAAAAAAAAATAGTCATAATAAGGCAGAAGAGGGGTGGAGGTTTATTACCCTGTTTAACAGCAGTCATCAGCAGATAGCTAGGGCAGGGCAAACATGCAGAATTCATCAGAATTGCGGTTACTTGGGGACCTCCCAAGTCCAAGTGGAGTCAAGACTAAGGGTAACTAATGGCCTCAAGAGATCCATCTTTCATAAACTTGAGTAGTTGCTTTTGGGATTCCTGTAACATCATAGCATCTGCAACCTCCCCTGGCAGGGCCTGTCAACGCTTAGTTTTATGTTCTGCAGAGAAGTAGCCTTTTTTGGCTTTAACTTACCCTCAGCTCATGTCATCCAATACCGCAGGTAAAGAATAATAGGTTAGTGCTATTCTTAGTATTCTAGTTAGTGGTATTCTAAGGTGGTGGGTATTGTATGGTGTTTGTGGAGATCAAATTCCTCCCATCCAGCAGACATAAAATAGTGCGTTAACACAACACTGTAATTAATTCTGTTTCCTAACACACACGCACAAAATTGTTTTCACAGAGGCCTTTTCATTATTGATGATAAGAGGATCCTTCGACAGATCACAATGAATGACCTTCCTGTCGGGAGATCAGTGGATGAAACGCTTCGTTTAGTACAAGCATTCCAATACACTGACAAACATGGAGAAGGTGCTTTTTTAAATACTTTTATCTTGAAGATTGTTTTACTTAGACTGAAAGCTATATTTATAGCTTTTTGGAAGAAAGGTACTCAGTAGCATTAGAGACTAACCTCATGCAGCGAATGAAGTGGTTTGATTGCCTTGCTACACAATTCTGTGGTCCTGGTACCTCCATACATTGTTTCTAGTGTGGTAATTCACATTTTGCTCCACATCCATGAGAATGCAGAGCATAAAGCATTTCTTAGTCCTAACTAAGGCATTATGTACCATCTGTCACAAACCTAAATCCGTACGCGATATGAGGCCATGAAGAAACAGGCCCAGTATTTCAGCACATTTTGGCATACTAAAATAATTAATTGAGATGCAGGCCATCCTTGTCCTGTGTCATTCATTGAGGATCTGTGACAAGTAATTGAGAGTGCTTCATGTCAAGATACATGGTGATACTGTGCAAATTAGCCCACCATTACTTGTGTTTTCTTTACAAGCGCTACGTGATCATCTTCCCCCGACAAAGAAGCTTCCCCTGGCTTCAGGTCGTTACTTTGTCTCAGGAATTCATATTCCCCCAGTTTAAGCATAGGGTGAACTTTTAACATTTCTCTAAATCATGTGCTTTAACACACACATTCATTTATTTAAAGATTTGTTTAAATATTAATACGCATGTTCAGCAACTTAACTTCCATTTCAACTCAAGTTTCCCCTGGCATTTGAGAGTACCTTTATCTGAAGGTACAAATCATTACTGTGCTTTGCTGTACAGATTTAAAAAGGTAAATGCTGATACTTAGGCTATGCACACTTGACTAAGGAAATTTAGCCTCTCTTATTTAGTTACAAAGCTGTCTTATAGAACGTTGGTCTGCAGTGTGTTTCCAGACTACCACGTTTCTTTCCAGCTGTACCTGGAATCTTACCAGCTTTTGCATGAATGCTGAGGAGAGCCTCCCTAGGCGCCTTATGGGATTCTTTGCACAGAACAGGAAAAAGAAGTTTTCCACAATTCCTAATTGCATTTGTGGTGTTTTGTCTGACAGCGTGCCTTAAAGCAGCATAATACAGCATAACTCAGTCGGAGAGCTCTGAATAGATAAGAGCTTTACTCCAGAATGTGCAACTGTACAGTTGGTCAGAGGGCTCTCAGCCGCACTGCGTGTTAAGCGCGTGCTGTAATCTCTTTACTCCTGAGCAAGGCTTCAAATAAAAATCAGTCTCTTGGGGAGTCTTTGAATTGATTTCTTTGCTAAAAAAATTTCCCCTAGCACTGGTTTTAAAGAAAGGTACGTCTCTGTGTAGTCACCTGAATTTTAGAATGAAATTTTCATTTCTGCTAGAATAGGTGTTCATCTCAGATACTGCTTTGACAGTACTTTGTCTAGACGGGCACAAGACTTAAACCAAGGCATAGACATCCATCCAGAGATAAGCAGTTTCCAGTTAACAGAAGTGGTAGGTGGTATCAGGTATAAAACATCATGACACCATCCCATGTATAAAGAAAACTGCATATATAATAGTTTCAGATATTTACATGTAACACTTGTGTGCTGTTTTACTTCAAGTTCAGAAAGAGAATATTAATTTCACAAAAGTAAATGTGTATAAAAATACTATTACTAACTTTGTCTTTTTGTTTTTTTCCAGTTTGCCCTGCTGGGTGGAAACCTGGCAGTGAAACAGTAAGTCACTCTTTATATTTAAATGCATGTACTACTAAAAAACACTCAGTTATCATTTCCACTAAAGGCAAATCCACACTCTTTGCAACTTTCAATGAGATGGTGTGAGTAAACTCACATTGTTATAGTTACAGCCTTTGGATTACTACTGATTTCATTTCCCTCACACTAGACATATTCCAGTTGTTTCAAATTCCATGTGTATAAACAAAACTCTTGAGGAGCAATGAGTTCATGATCAAGAACATTTTTTCCTGTTAACACCTGATGAGAGGAAGTTGGAAACTCTTGAGTCTGCCCTGTCTTCTCTGTTCTTGGTCCATATCAATTCTTAGCTGTCGAGTCTTCCTATGGACCCTAGGCGCTACCCCAAAAAAATAGATACAAGTTCCCAGGCTGCTATAGTATCTGACAGAGCCACTGTGCCACTGTCAGAACTCCCAGCAGAGAGCACTGCTTGGCTGCGTAATAGCTCTTCCTCCTTCGTTACTACTGGTCTACATGTGATTACAAGCAGAAGAGCCAAGGGTTCAGATAAACACCCACTGAACTTGTTTGTGTTCTCTGAGCTTGGATCAAGCCTCAGCAGCATAATGAAACTTTCACTAGAGGCCTGAGCCGCCTAGTTCAGATGAGATCACTGTCATTTATTTGAGCATGTGGCTTGCTTCTGAACCATCCGGTGATGACAGAGCGTTGTTGTTTAAGAGCTGGCTCGACAAAACACGGGTCCCAGTAGGCTCTAAGCAGAGTAGCGAGCATTGTCATTGATAGTTAAAACGGTGGGATGTTAAACCATGTTGTTTTGCTGGATGTGAAACCTTCCCAGGATGAGTTGAGGCTAGCAGTCACCTCTTTCAAGCTAGCAGGAGAGTGTCTTAGTGGGGGAAGCTGGATAGTAAGATTGTAAAATGAAAGAGGCATATTTTGGCACTGAAAAGTTCTGCCCTCCATAACCATAAATAATAGCTAAATAATACAACATTACCATATTTTCTAAAAAAGTCTTACAACGTTAAGATTAACAGCTCCAATACTACCAATTTAAAGATCAAAACCAATATGTAAGCGTTCTCTTTCTCCTCTGTGCAAAAGATGCAGAGACATCATTAACATATTTTCTAAAAAACAGTCTTACAACATTGAGATTAACAGCTCCAATACTACCGATTTAAAGATCAAAAACAATATGTAAGCATTGTCTTTCTCCTCTGTGCAAAAGATGCAGATAACTTAAATAGCAAAGTAGTTTAAAAAGACTTTCTCAAAGATGTAGCCATGCCATCTAAATGTGTTTGATTTAATTAGATCAAACCGGAGGAAGCCATGAGAGTGTGGTGGCCAAGGGAAGAACTGTAAGTAAATTCTAAAACTCTTGATTACAGATCTTAATTTATTAAAATATCTTGCTTTTGGGGCAAGCAACATAATGTATGTGCTCCCAACTGTCAACATTCTTCCTTTGGTAGGCTGCACTCTCTCTTCCACCAATTAGTTAAATCTTTCTGCTACTGCTGTTAGGTATCTTCAGAGGTAAATAGTAATCTAGTATCAAGTTAAGTGATAAATTACTCTTTGGTGTTGTTTGTGGGTTGGCCTTAGCATCATATTACAAAATACTATGCTGTTCTGGTTTTATAGTTTGTTGCATTTGCATGGTTTTGTTTTTAGACTAACATTTTCATTTTCTTTCTTGCACAGATAATTCCAGATCCAGCTGGAAAACTGAAGTATTTTGATAAACTAAACTGAGGCTTGCTTCTGCTGAATTACATAGGTCACATTCAACTTGATTTTTGCCAATAAAATTTCATTAATTTTGTTACTTTCATGAGTTTGACTACTGTGTAACTGCAATAGACTGTTAAAGGACTTGTGGCTTAAACAGGAATCTAACCTGTGTGAAGCGCAGGTACCTCATTAGTTACCAGAGAATATTCTTGTGAAACACATGTTTTCCCTGTACGTCTTGTTTAGATGCTTGGTTTTCACAAAGTCTTCTTCTCTTGGCATCTCAGGCTTGGATTCATGACTTTTGCTATTGATTACCTGATTTTTGCAGAAATCTTGTCTGCTTGGTCACATTCTAGGAGCTACAGCTAGAAAAGAGCCACTTCATTATGATACATTAGTCCGTCATCCAGAGGCAATAGCAGCTAACCCAAAAGCCAGAAATAGTTACAATTGCTGAATTAAATTTCCAGTCTGCCCAAAGCTGGAAAACATTTTTAAACTACTAAGACCATATCCTACGCTACGTAAATCAGTACAACTGCACTGAAAAAAATACAGCTGTACCAGTTCATGTGGTTCAAGAGCTGAACCAGTAGTTTTTTCCATGCTTGTATTTGTAGTGTATGTGCTGATGAGATCGATTCCATTTCACACGATCTGCATTTTTTTCCCCGGCCCTACACTGTTAACAGATGCATGTAGTGGTTCGTGTCCTGTGCTGCTCTACTCGTTAACCGTGGCTCCTAGCTTTAAGGGAGTAATTGTAGTCTTTCCCAAAATTAGTATTGACATGTCCAGTGACCATCAGAAACTCTTGTAGCTCATGTACATTAATTTCTTCTTTCAAGGGAAAAGAACGTCTCCGTGTAAGACATACTCAATACTTGTGTGCACTGGAGATCTCTTTCATAACAACATCTTCTCTTGCTGCTTCCCATCTCTCCCTCTTTTTAACATGGTGTTCTAGAGTCTGTGCAACTGGAAAAACAGCACTGGAAGTCAGTGTCAGTCCTTCACCAGGGTCATCCTTGGACAGGCCACAGAGAAGGCTTCCCCCTTGTTCCAGTCCAGCACTGCTACGTTACTACTCTTGGTTGGATCCCACACTTGTGAGAACTCGTTTCCCCTTCTCCCACCAGACCGTAAAATTTACCTGATTTTTCTAGATTTCAGTGAGTATCGAGCAGCTCTCCTGGTTAGTCACTGCAGACAGAAAGCAGAGGCGGCTGCTCGACTTTTGCTTCAGCTCTGATGCAAATGACACCCAAGCACATGCCTGGGGCAGAGGGAACCACAGCCAGAGCAAGCACAACTCCTCCAAGCCCCAGCCCTGCGGTCCCTTTGAGGCCTGGGAAAAGGAGGAGCTCCTGATCCCATCCAGAGGGAAATGGAGGCACAGCAGGACATGCCAAAGGCTGGTAGTATGCTGTTCCAGCCCCTGCAACCTCCGAGACCAGATGGCAGTGTGTAGAGAGGCGGTTTCTCACATTACTAGGCTGTAAAAGCCACTTGAATTTTACTCAGGATTTTTACAGCCTTTATCAACCCTGAAACACCAAGAACATCAACCCAGAGAATGTTCAAATAACGCCAAGCAACTGCAGCGTGACAAATGCAGGCCCAGCTGCTACACAGATGTTCATAAGCAGCCCAAAGTTACCAGATAAAGAAGCGATGCTGTGAGCAGGGACCAGAACCCCTACGACTGCCCTTTCCGAGTGCCCCAAGCACCACTCCCCAGAGCCACACTTCCCTCTTCCAGCAGTCTCCCATTTCTGCTACGTAACAGAAGATAAAAATTAAAAGAGCAGCCAATGCCCAGAAGCGTCTCCAGCCTCGTGGACAGGAGCCCTGCAGGGACGAGGATCCCCTGCTGTCAGGGCGAGTGCTCCAGTAAATCTTCCATGCACTATTGTCATCCAACTACACCTTCCACAAGAGGAGTCTCCAGTTTCTCTCTCGTGAAAGCTGAATACTTACCCTTTTATTTTCCTGTTAGCTAGTGCTTAGCCCGTGAAAAAATATTCTCTCCCACACCTAGTTAAAAATGCATTCAGAGGAGGACCAGCAATCAAACAAGTCTGTCCCCAGACAAAGGCTGGACATAATGTGCAGTAAAACCAATTAAGCATGCAGTAAGTTTAGAGCGGGTTTCTGAATTAAACCTTTACTCAGTGGCCCATGCTGCACCAGCTCCAGCAAGCTTCTCCCCAGAATGCTGTACACCACGACGTGGCTGCAAAGGAATCAGACGTGCTTGAAGAAGGGCTACCAGAGGCCACTACAGTAAGTTTGAGTAAGTAACTTTAATATTTTGGGTTTTTAACACAGAAAAATAAAACCATTTAAAACAAAGTGCTTTTTCGGGCACTAAGCACAGCCAGTCCCACAGAAATCTCCTTTGAGATCACCATTAACTACTGAGCAGGTTAGGGGAGGCAATCCAGCCACCACAGACGTCCTCTTCCTCGCTGCATTCCAAGACGCGATGGGCACAGAAACATTTACTTCCCACTACAGAGCCACAGCCAATTACACAGATGGGTTCACTATAAATAAAAAGATTTCATACCAATACCTTTAGGCTTGTGTGGTAATGGCTAGTCACAGCAGTGACAGGTTGGTCATTAAGCTACAATATAAACTCAAAATTAATTACTATGCTAAAATATTTTAATTCTGAATGTGAGATCTGAGAACAATTTTATCTGACGCGCAAAGGTATACAGTGACATGCATAAATAACACCCTTGAACAAAGATACATTTAGGTTATTATCAGAGAGGGTGACAACTTGAAGTTACCTTCTCAGAGTAAAAAATATGTGAGCACATATTCTACGTCTTTCTGTTTATTACTATACTATATATATATATATCTTTTACATATGTATCTATATATACATTCTGTATGACTGTACATACATTTCTATAACTACCGTGATTGTAGTATGTGATTAAGTTATCATGAACTTTGCAAACACACTAATTCTTTTAAGCATCTCCATTTGCGGGATTTATTTTCTTCACTGTCTCCAGAAGTTTTGACGTCACGCCTTGCTCCCTACTATATTACCTCTTTTTCTCCTCCCCAATCCCTTCCTGAAGGCTGAATTTTAAAATTACGATAAATTCATATTTAAATACAGCTGCAAAAGCAGTAGCGGAAGAACTTGGTACCCCTTTAACTTACAAATGTAATACAAAAGCAATGCAGGTAGGACCACCAGGTCAATGATAAAAACCTGCAGATCGTCAGGAGTAATACATAGTTCCCTCCACTTCCTGCCTTCCTACTTATTTTTTAATAGCCAACAGTGATCCACCCAGCGAGGGGAGAAGAAGCTGGGATAGAATTTCAGTTCTTTGTGTGGTCAGTCAAGTATATTCAGCTTCCAAAGGGTTTTAAAAAGGAGAAAACCAGAAAATACAACACGCATCCATGGTATCATAACCACTGAAGAAAAGGATTATAACATCATACAGCTGAATCAGCACTGGCGTGTGGCTGAAGAGAGAAACTCTATGTTAGGAACGGAGACCTTACAATCACTGCAATGCATTAATCCAACCCGGATCAGGCAACACCCCTGTGCCTCCACTGCAAAACTATCTAACTTAGAAATACAGGCAGCCAAATCCTCGAAAGGAAAGGCTGATCATTGTGCTGGGTATTACAATCCTCTCTCGCTTCACATGAAGAGCAATCAGCTGTTAGGAGCCATGAACTTCATGCTACCCTAGGACCAAAGGCAGCTGGTCCTAATTATGACTTTCTCAAACTTTCTTAATCAGAAATAAAATTTCAACATGTTGCTTAATTTTATCAATCTGCTTCATGCATCTGCGCCGAGTCACATCATTTCTACTTGCTGCTTCCTGATTTCAAAAGATTTTATACCTAGCAGGGAAGCTGGAGTCTCTCGTGTATTATAAAACATAATATTTCATCCATTTAACCTACCATTGAGCCCAACTACTCCTCTTTGGGTGTCTTGATCAGACAGGACACCAGTCTTGATTTGAAGGTATCAGAGGTCCAATGTTGTCCTTGTGACTAATCATCCTCACTGCTAAAGGCTGATGCCTCCCATCCACTCACTTTCCTAATTTCAGGATTTTGGGCTTTATCTGCCAGATGTTGGAGATTATTAAAACTTTCTCCACTACATTAGAAGCACTTCAGTATCAAGTACTTTATTCCTGTTACTTATATGCCACAATTATGTCCACCGTTATGTCCCCTCTGTGCTGGGGATTTACTCTGTCCTTCACAGATAAACTTTACAACCTTTAAAGCTGTGCGATACTCATATTTCATTACAGTCTACCAAAGAACCAGAAAAATAATCCACCTGAGGATGTTGTCCTCTAGCTGTACCACCCCTCAGTGGGATAAAAATCCTTCCACCATTCAGCAGCTGACTTGGAAGCTGCTCAACACAGATGCTCTGGACCCCTAACTCCAGCATCAAACATAACCATTACCGTTTGAGAAGCATTTTACCTTTTCTGCTCCCAATCCCTAACAAACCGAAACATTCTACTCTACAATGACATTTCCCATTCCTACTCAGTCTCACCAATCAGATCTCTACTCTACAGGCCATGAGAAATAATTCATTAAGGAACTCACTTACAGTTCTAGCAAAAAAAAAAAACCAAACCCAAAGTTAGAAGAAGCTGGCAAGGACTGACTGTACACAAACAGAATGCCAGAAGAGAAGACCATCTGGCTACCTCATTTCATTGCAAGAATCAGTTTCCTCCCAAATGAACATGAAACCATCCAAAACAGAAGCTGTAACAACCTTGTAAAATCCCAGCTGATGGGAAACACCTGCTTTACATTGCATTGTATGCATACAATTACATACAATGCATTACGTTGCATGCACACTAGTAACTTCTGAGCTTATGCTGCTGCCCAGATACACGTATCCTTATTAAAAAAAATAGGACCCTAAACCTAATTTACACAAGAACTTAGGTCAAATGGCTTCATCTCTGTGTATCTACTTATTGCACCTATTTTTCTGATAGAACCTCTATCCCTTATCAGGGAAACAAAGAGCAACTAAGGGAAAGAAGGCAGATGGTGACAAGACAGCAAAGGTCGTAATGAGATCTCTCAAACCAGACAAAGAGAAGATATCTAAAGCTTAAGATTGCATTTTTTCAGCCTTTTTTCCTCACATTGGCATGTAAAAGTAGATTTCAACAAATCCTAGTAGCAGAGAATAAAAAATCCAAATATATGCAAATACATAAGTAGCACTAAAAAGGTACTTTTTGTTGTGGGGTTTGGTTTGTGGTTTGGTTTGGGTGTTGTTTTTTTTGTTGGTTTTGGTTTTTTTTAAGTATTGCAAGTACTTGTCTGTTAGCCATCTCTGGTGACAACTCTTTCCCAGACAGCATGCTGCTACACTGCTGATGCAGCATTCAGCGTGTGTCAGATTTCTTTCATGGTTGCAGCAAAGTGTCGCTTCCCATCTAAATACAACATGGACTCTGAAATAAGGTGAAGAAAAAGAGAGAACCACATTAGTAACTCAGGGTCAACACCAGGCAACTACACAGAATGGTAGGATCAAGAAGCAATCCACACTGTCATCAAAGCATAAAATAAATACGGTTTGCCATGAAATCTTGCTAAATTATTGAAATGCCAATAGTTCATCTATTAAAACAACCGATGTTGCAATAGAAAGAAAGCCATCCTGTCTACGGAGTTCCGATGACAATGCATTAATTGGATACTTGCCTCCATAAGTTTTGGGGACAACCCGTGGGACCTCGTTTTCTGATATAAATGTAAAATGGAAGATATTGGTTGTCTGGTGCTCCCTGGTATCTGCATCATAAACCTCACTGTGTACTCGAACCTGGATGTAGTTTTTTTCTGTGTAACAGACCTACATAGTCAAGAGAAGAGTTTTAGTTCGTGATTTGTCACTGGCGCTGAAGAACTGTAACAGACTTCATTGCACTGTTTAACAAGAAGAGTCACACACTCTCCTAATGCCCTGTTCGTTATCAGCAATTAACAGTGACTACAGCAAAGATATGTTTTTCTCCTTTTCAAAAAGAAATCAACTCATACCTGTCCAGAGAGCAGTAATAAGGATCCAACCTCAACTGGCCTCTGAAACATGATATCATCGACAGATACGATAAAAGGTCTGGAACCCCTGAGCAAGAAAAAGAGAAATTCCTTCTCAAGAATAATGAGAGCATTTGGAGAAATTTAAAATCTTTCATTGGCAGAATTTTAATGAAGGGTTACTAGAAAATAGACCTCTCTCTTAAACACAGGCCACAGGAAGTACTAAAGAATTATGTCATCACCCATGACAAAAGTAACTGGAGGAAACCTCTCACACGCATAAAAATACACACTAAGGACACATTATTGCATCATTTTTTTTTATGACTTACACTTGCTAGGCAATCTTCATGCCATCATTGCTTAGGCCTCAGTTTTCCAAGCACTGACATAAAACACTTCACTTTCTATCAGGCTATGCACGCTTCATTGAAGTTATGCATAGAACTTTGCTGGGTGATGACCTCAGTCACACTTTCTAAGCACAAGCAGTTACAAGAAGTTCAGAAACCATTCCTCTTGTGTTCAGAATAAAAACATGTAATAAATACTTAACAGAATGTCTATTTTACATGGTTACAAAGAAAACGTATGTTCAAAATTCAATCTGAATAGCTTGGTAAGATAAAAGAAAACAGAAAAAGGATGTTTCTATCTTGACATGCAGTGCTTAAAAACCAAGCTCCAAGGAGCAAGACGCTTATCTCTTCGCAAATACAACAGGTGCTCTAAGTAAAACAGTGCTGTGCACTAATAGTGCACGATTCTACTAGACACCCAGGTCTTTTCTGCTCAGAATGTCATTAGGTTGGTTAGCCTGGCTTCCCAACCTATGTATATGTGCACGGTGCTCTGGACTGTATAAATATTGCAGGTCTACGGCTCACCCATAGCTGCAAGCAGTTGCCCATCCCAGTTCAAACGCCTTTCTCATGAGAAAACCCCCAAAGATCCTATTGAAGATGTTCCGTTCCTGTATGTAGAAACAAAAATGAAACTGCTATATTACATATATTCTTCTCAAAGCATGGTGTTGAAGTCTGCACTTCAGTTCACAGTATTTAACAGCACTCCCAGCATCTGAATGTATAAAAAGCACTACTGAAATATATATGCAAAAGTGCAAATGGCTGAGGCAT
>NW_009652966.1:1198639-1200307 GCF_000708025.1 Charadrius vociferus
AAGTTGTGTCGGCAACCAGAAGCCCAACTTAAACACTTTGCTTCGTAGTGGCAATCCATACAGATAATAGAAAAATGGCAAAAGAAACTACAATCCAAATACACTACAAGGACTGCAGAACCAAAACAAAATAAGGGATTGACTAGTCGCACAAGACAATTCATAAGTAATTGTTTCTGTAATTCATTAGTATTTTTCAAAATACCTGAGGATGGCAAATCTGTAGGCCTTTTAGCTTTGCATCTTCCATCCACACTGAATTGGGTGGTAATTTACGACTTCGGAAACTTACTGTCCTTTGGAAGAGACAATAAACTTTATAGCCCACACTAGCAGAATTCAGCAAGTCAAAAATGTACAAATAGCAAATGCAGACACACACTAAAAAAAAAAAAAACAAAACACACAACCAACCAAAAAAAAAACCCAAACCAGAAATGCTATGACTAAAAGCTGTTCCAACTAACCTTGAAGCCCTGTCTAGAGTGATACTTTGATTTGTTACTGCAATAAGCCTACACTCCCGATCTTTCAAAAACTTCTGGTAATGTTCAAGCTTATGTGAATTAAAAAAACTTGAGAAAGGTACATGAAATAAAAGATTAATCACAACCATGAAGCACACACTTTGCCAGAAAAGCCTTACTCTGTTTTTTAAGTCATAACATGAGTTAAAACCACATAATGAGCTAATAGAGTAATTCAACATCAAACATGCAGATGGTTTGAAATTTTCAAATCCAGACAGAAGGTGTACAAAATACATCTGCTAATTTTAAGGGAAGGTATGTCTCACTTTGGTAAACAGCTTTGAAAATAACAATTGTATCATGTTAGTGAGTTAAAGAAATCATATATTATCCACAAATGTCATTAGGCATTGCTCTATCACCATTGGCACTGGAAATTTTGCACAAATCTCAAGTGTAAGAGACGTACGCCAACACTAGTCTCCCTCAAATAATGTTGTCAGATGTTATATTTAAAACACATTGCAAGTTTGTCAAATTATGGAGAATTCCTGCCCTCACAGGTTTTTTTTCTTGGTATCATGGCAGAAAACTCATAGACCCTGCAAGTCACATGGCTACAAAACCATTCCATTCCCTTATTTGGTTAAACATCATTAACCTTTTTCCCCAAGATTATTCATAACAACTTGCTCAGAAGCTCTTCATACTAGCACTGTCACTTTTACCACAGCTAACGCTCTTGAATAACAGAAGACGCTTAAGAGGCATAGATGTCATATTAAATTTTGTGCCTGTGTTTCAAATAAAACACCCCAGAGTTTAAACTGCAAAACGGAAAAACAAAACATGTGCGTTTATCCCAGACTACCCTCTTATGAGCAACCACTCAAAGGCACATTACTTTTCCCTCTCATCTGACTTCAGGTCTCCTCCACCCCTTCCCTTCTTGCCTTGTGTCCAATGTATTAAGGAATATGTCGTGAACAATGTTTCTTTCTTCTGCAGTGGGAGCCATTTTCAGTAAGGAGGCAGTGCTGAAATCAATCCTCTTCAGCTTGTTCACTAAACATTAAAAAAAAAAAAAATCACATTAGAGTTCAAAGGAGAAAAAAAAAAAAAAACACCAAACACATTTGGCTTGGCTCTGGAGATTTTGACCTGGAATCAGCTGTCTCTTTTTTTCTTCCCCCCCCCC
>NW_009652966.1:1200333-1217637 GCF_000708025.1 Charadrius vociferus
TTCCACAGATTCAAAGAGAAATTTGGCTTTTAGAATTGACTGCATCAAAGAAAAAATAAGCGGAAGTTCACTGTTACCTCACCGATGTGATGAGGACCTTTTATATGTATATTATGATACCCGCCCACCCCTCCTACAGAAAACTTAAGTACTTCCCTCAAAGTACAGAAAAACATATCAAACAAATAGGCTTCTTCAGGTTTTGCCAATGATACAAGAATGCAAATTTATGATAGAACTCATTACCATAGGCCACAATGATTGAAATTTTAGCTTAGAAAGATCTTCTGTTCAGATTATTCAGTCTTCAATGTTTCTCTAATCCTCTGCTTTAAAATTCCAGCTTGAAATGAAAGATGGAGTCACACACTCCTTCCCCTGCTCTCCCCCTTTCTTTTTCTGAGTTTCTTTCCATAAAGAACATGGGCACCCAGACAGGCAAGGAGCTGTGATGCACCCGGCAGACCCACCACGGGGGCAATCAATCAGCCAGAGCATTAGGAAAGCCTGTGCTGCGCTCAGGTCTGAAGTGGAGCGAGCATCCTGGAAACAGAGAAGTCATGGAGGGGTGCAGAGCACATCAGCAGTGCCGTTTGTCTGTCAGTTTAGCCAAAGCATTTGCAAGAATGTGACAGCGGGCTTTTAAACTCTCTTACACTACTGACACACGAGACAGAATGGAAAACTGGTTTTAAACAAATCAGGAGCATTTCTAAGCAACAGAACTTCTGAAGTCTACTTCCTTCCAGCTCCTAAGTTTAACCTGAGGCAGATGCACATACTACCAGGAGGTATGACATACATTCCCCTTGCTTGAAGATTTCTTCTTCCTCAGGGGTCTCAGGAACGAGCGGATTAACAAATGCGGGCCTACGGACAGGAATTTTTTTTAAGTTACAAACGTTGTAAGAATTTGTCCCGTGAATACATTTTAACAGTCTTCTATGTTTGCTTACATACACATTACATGTTGAAAAGACGTACACTTCAGATTACGTGGCAGCTGCCAAGAGAATATCCTGTTAGCTGTAACTCTGAAGAGGCAGTTAAGTGATCCAACCACTACCTAGTGTAACTGAGAAAGAGTAAGCCATGCATCTATGCTTCTTAAAGAGCTAAAACTGTAGCCATAAATTATAATGAAGATTATTCACGCAGAAAGCTGCTTAGAAACTCAGCAAGTGAAGATGTGATGATCTAGGATAGTCTAAAAGAGACACACAAAACTTGAACGGTATCATTCCTACTGGAATAGAAAGAGCACAGTGCTGCAGATAGCAAGTGTTCTTATAATCTACACGTTCCCATGACAGCCTTATCAACAGCCAAAAGCTGTTTACCACACGTACTACTTATCAAAAAAGATGATATGAGGCCGCCTTGAGTACAAATTTGTATGTTTATTTTACTGCACAAATAAGTTTACTTTAACTTAATTACATAACCCTTATTTCTTTTCACAAGGCAAGGCAAATTATTATTTTCAAGAGCCATTCTTCCCCATAATTTCCAATTATTATTTTTCCAACTATTATTTTTGCTGAAGAGTTCACCTCTGTTCCAAGCCTTTACTTGGGCTGGTGACAAGAGACATGCAGAGAGGACCTTTTCACTTGGAACAAACTGCTCTTTCCCGGTTTGCTAAAGCTCTGGATTTTGGAGACACACCAGCTCCTTCTCCACAGCAGAGCTCACTCTCCCTCTCCTCAGCTCAGGACACATCGACATCAGCTCTCCTGCCCAAGCCCCAAGCTGCTAAGATGCAAGTTTTCCGTGGCTCAAAAGCCACACGACCATGTTTCTGTGGCACTATAACCCACCTAACCTACTCTGTACCTCTCTGAAACGTTTTTACCTCACATAGAATAAATACCCTGCTCATATGGACACAATACTTCCAAAACACAGCTGGCTTGTGGCCAGCTGGCTTGAAAAACACCTACTGAAGTTTGTACCTATCTGCACAAGTCCATATAGGCTTGTCCTCAGTCAATCTGCTAGTCTATGATTACATCAGATTTGATGAAATTCTTTTGCAAAGTAAGTCCTTAAAATGGAAACCATAAATACAAGCATTTTAAAAAAATATGTACTATGTTAAAGGGTTCTAAAAAAAATCTCATAAATCTGAAGGAAACCAACCTAATAACTACTTACAATATTACCAGGACTAAATAATTATGTCAAGCAAACCCCCTTCATTAGACATACCCCTCTTCATTAAATACAGGCAATTATTTAAACTAGTTAAAAACAGAAAATTGTTTATTACTTTTGCAGGCTAGATGAGAAAGTGGTAAGAAATACAACCGTTTTTTTCTAGTGCTATAGAGTCGTATAAACCAAAACTGAAACTGAGCAGCCTGTTAGTTTAATGACTGAGGAATTACAGAGAGAGTGAAACCAGAAAAATAAGAAACTTACTTTTGTTTTAGTTCTCTGAGAACACTTATCAGTTCCATGTTACTTGACCAAGTTTTACGCTGTTATTCTGATGACACCTATCACGTGTCTATTCGGGAATTAATGGCATTAATGGCACTCAAAGGCTATTTAACCATTGAGACTCAATCTTTTAATTTTTTTAGGGCAAGAAAGCAATTCATTCTAACAACTACTGTAGAACACAGGTGGCTTTTTAGCCAACCCATTCACTTCTACATTCATCAGGCCAGTCATTCAAACACAGGGAAAATCTCTTAAAGAAAATAGTTAGAACCCAAGACTAACAGCAATTCCTGGTATCATCTGACTGCTGAAATCAATGCTCTGAAGCTTGCCCCAAGAAAGTAACACTTGCCAGCAAAAAACATCAACTATGTGACTTATTTACCACCTATGCAACATGATTTCTACACAAACATAGCAAGCTGCCACTTTTGCTATTTTTACCATAGCGGGAGTCTGAAGACTCTTTTTCTGTCCTACAAATTACCGTTTATTTTCTGGATCCCGGGCCACCATGACAAAGGTTGCATCTAACACAGGGCTGTAATCACCATCATGTAGCTAAAAGAGACAGGAAACAATTGCATTTTTAAACTCTAAATTTGTACATATGCTTAGCAAGCTATTCAGTTGACATCAACTATGCCATAACACTGTTAACGCTGCTTACTTTCACTTTCCATCATCCCTTCCAGCAAATAACAGAAATTGAAACTCCAGTTTCAGGAATTCTGCAATTTAAGCAGTAAGCAGGGAATGCTTATTAACTACTAGTTTCAATTGGAGAGTGGGGGGAAACCAACACAGGCATTGTAGAAGGACCCACTTACCCTTTATTCTGAGAAATGCCAAAACAACAATTTGTCATCAAAACCAAATTGCTGCTAATGCCAGCATCAGGAGGAGTTCAGACAACAAAGATGTAACATTATCTTCTACATCAGAGACCTTACTTAAGGAGACAAACTGAATCAAAAAATATTTACCTGTCTATCTGAATTATAGCCACTAATATCACTTAGGTGTTTATAGCATATCTTTGTTACTCTAAATAATTAAATTACTGAATTAATGTTTCAGTTAACTAATCAAGTGACTGTAAATATCCGATAGAAACACTAAGGAATTTTAAATTGAATTATTAATATTCCTTCTGCTTCCTACACAATGTAGCCTGGTTACACTCTTCATTTAATTTTCTATTATTTAGTATTTAAAATCTTATTACAATAACTATGCTGCACAGTAGATAAGATGAACACAAGAGATACAATTTAATAGTGAATCTGAATACCAACATTAAAATTTATAAATCTATAAAATGCATGGATATAAGGAAAATAAAGTTTTTCAAAAGCGGGGAGAAGCTTCTTTAAGAAAATGCAGAGCACAACCACCTAGTTATTCTGTAGGAGTACTGTGTTCCAGTTTAATTACAAAATGCTGGTTAAGAAAAATGCATGTCTTGACAGAAAGATTAGCCACAGAGTATCTTGCTGTACCTAGACCATTGGAAGGCATCTTGGTCTTGAAACACTAAGGCTGTTTCAAGCCCTTCAAAACTAGTTATTCTAGAACATATAATTTAGACTGCTAATGTCAGCATCCAGAAGCACCTCACGACTGTTGTAGGATGGAGAGAAGTCACAGGAACTAACCTGCAGCATGTGCATCTTCACTTCCATTGAGGTCCTTCCAACCCAAGAAACATTGCCTGTGAATTTGATGTCACAGTCCGGATATATAATCTTCTTGCACAAATCTACAAGACAGATGTTAGAGGTCACTGGACACATCTAATATTAGAAAGACTGGATTCTCTAAGACCCTTTTCTGTTCTGTAAGTGGCAAAACACACAAAGGCAACCCAAAAAAAGACAGCTGTTGCAATGGAAGACACTGCCAGCCTCCAGTTTCTGCCTTATCAGACTTCTAAACCCTGAACAGGAGGAGGAAGTAGGCATATAAATGGCAGATGGATGGCAGACCCACAGAGGTGTCTAACAGAACACGTAAGACAAGCAAGGTCCAGCTCCACCAAAACAAACACTGCTCAATAATGAAGCTACGAAAATCACGTGCCAAAATAAAACCGAACTCAGAAGTCCAGGAAGCATTAAAGTCATATTTTGAAATGCAGGGAAATATGAAATGCTGAAAAGCATCTACAAAATCTTCTTCCCTTCTCCCTTCAACAAAAGTCACAGTAATCAGAGTTCAAAGTCAAAACAAGATGACGTGAACTAAACAGGAGAAGGTGGAAGGTATCCTCAGTAACAACCATGGGAAGGCAGTAGCTGGGGAAAGAATAAGACAAACAGATGAAACCATTTCTACTGATCAAATTGCCACTTACTGATTTTATCCACCAGAGCTGTAACTATTGATAAGGGAGACCTTGGCTGCATTTCCTGCTTGGTGTGAGTGTAGCAAATTAGAACTGTGGAGAGAACAAAAAATGGGAATCAGCTCTCAGTTCTCCTATACTTTAAGAAAAACTTTAGTGGAGCAGATCAAAGCGATATTTGTGAAGCATGAGAAGTACCTAACTAAAGTATCATATTGTAAGAGTGCACACAACTTCCACATTTTCATGTGTGTAACTCACAGGATTGCTATAAAGAAAACAGTGATCAAACAGCTGTCTTAGCTATAAGCATATTTACGTACTACAAAGAGAAATTTAGTTGAGCACTTTATATCAATCCATTGCGCCTCTACTTCAAACCTCACTTAATCTATTCCCTTTACCCCTGCAGGCCACCGTCTTGGATCCTTCCTACCTCCTGTTTTGACTTCATGCAGGTTGTCCAAGGATACATGCTATCTGGGGACTTATTTTCAAACACCGATTCATTTAAAGAGGTGTAGATTGGGTAAACTGTGCCTTACAGGCATAAAAACATAGTCAGAGGTATTTATCACACTGTAATTACTACTAGCCAAAGCACTATTTAAATTAATTAGCTCTGCTCACAAGAGCACATTCAAGCAAACAGACTCCTTACAGTAACACAAGGCTTCAAAGACCTTTTTTCTAGCACTCAGATGACTTTCACCCAACACAGATTTCCATAATCAAAAGTTTGTACTTAATAAGATAAGAGAGAAGGAAGATCTCTGTCCTTCCAGGTAATCTAAGATTTTCTAAAATTGTGACTAAAGTCACAATTCCGAAAAACATTATGCCTATCAAGTCATGCCATCAATACGATTACTGAGTCTGAATGGGATTTATCAGAATCCTATTGCCAAAGACAAAACACTAGAAGTTGATCAGACCTTTATGTAGTACATTCGCTGAGATCACAGAATATACTGGGGGGAGGATGAAACGGTACATTTTCCTGTGAAAACTGCTGACCACCATCCTGAATATTGGGTAATTGGGACAGAATCTTGATTAATGCAAAACAATAGATCCCCAGTGGAACAGACTGAAGCCCAAGATGACTACAAACAAGGCAAAGACAGGAAAAACCCAAGATCCTCACGTAACTCCAGGGAAAATAAGCAAGGCACAGAATGAAAAACAGACTCATCTCATGTACCAATGGAAGGCAGCCAATAGGTTCAAGTGTCCTTTTCTAACTCAGGGCAGGTACTGAAGCCAGTATCTTCCACATCCCAGAAAGAAATATCAATCATTTTGTCTCTCTTCGATTGATACGTGACATGCATGTACTTGCTTCTCTGCCTTCCCCAATTTTGTCCATCTGGACCCACAGAATGTCTGTCTTTTCTCCCAAAAAAACCTGATCCATTCAGAACTTCCCCTTAATTATTCTTTGTCAAAAACCTCCATCAAAATGCTTCCAATCAGTTACAGAACTTTGACACCTGGTGACATTGTAAGAGACAAACACCTCCAAGTTATATTAACAACCTAGCAATTATTTTAGCTGCAAAAAGTCAAAGATCTTGAACTTCTGAAGATCAAGAATAAATGAAAAGGAGAAAGAAAATAAGAAAGCTAACTCATTAAATAACCGAGTTGTTTCTACCCTTAACATCAATTCAGAGACAGAACCCAAGAATCTATACCATGTGTTTGTCATCTGTTCTCAATGGATACATTCTGTCCTTTCCATATTATACTTTCTTCTCCATTTGCCACTCGCTATCTGCTGGGTTTTGTGTGTTGTTTTGTGGGGTTTTTTTAGGAGAAAAATCGTATGTTTTACTTTGAAATAGAGCACTCTGCAAATTTTCTCTGATTTAACACTCAATGCAGATTCATAACCTAGGATCGTTTCTCAGCAAGTTATTCTTGTAGCTGGTCCTTTGCAAAATTGGTAGAGGCAAGAAGCTGAAGCTGAGCAATTTTGCTTCTGTCTGTTCTTTATCATCCTTCATTCTCTTTCAGCATCAGTATCTTTTCTTTTTTTCCTTTCTTTTCAAGGTAGTGTATTGATGTGATTCTTCCTCTGAGGTCATATTATATTATACCAAACACCACTCAACAGTACTCAGGCTCACTGTGTCTGCATTACTTGTGCATTCTTTACAAGAGCGTAGATACATACCTCCTAAACTGTCAAGATCTTCAAGTATCCTTCCAAACCTGTAAGATACAGGGAAGGTCACAATTAACTACCTATATCCATACGTAGTAAATGAAAGTTAACACTTTCCTGTGTGCGCTTTGTTACCTTACGCTGTTGTGTACATTCAGATACTTTTCTCTTATTTCAGGTTGACTTCCTAGAGGCAGAACAACTTCCAAGTAGCTATCTTTCATTCTCCTAGGAGGGAGATCTTCCTGCTGTTTTGCCAGTAAAGTATGAAGAGCTTTTCTTTCTTGCATTGCTTGCACGTGATCCCTGGTAAGTTAAAAAAAAAGCAAAACCACACTCTGGCTGGAGCATGATGAGAGCACTGCAACCCGAGCTAAAAGATGTTGCACTGAAGATGATCAAAATGAAAACAAAAAAGTACTAAAAATAGCAAGACACAGTAAGCGCGCCTTGGAAAGGAAGTGAAATGTACTTAATCAGATATGCGAAACAAGACTACTGCAGAAAAGTTTTAAATAGTTGTGTGTATGTGGCAAGCACATACTTCGCACTAAAGAGATGAACAAAATTTATCTAATTTTGAATGCTACCAAAATGGTTCCCCGTGAAAAGAACAAATCAGACATAATTTAACATACGAAGTTTTGTGCATATTCATGTCTTCCATAGCTACTGTATCACAACTCTCCCTACAGTGACAATTTTAAAGGACTGACTGTCAATTTACAATCTCTCCCAAGAAGTAAAGCAGATGTATAGTGCTGGTTAGAAATGAAAAGTTCCCTCCCCTTAAAAGTGCAACCTGACTGAACAAAACAACTATTTGGTAACATCCCTACAATCACTAACAAAGCATTAAAAACCTAAGGGTTAAACATGCAACAGTTTCAGTATAAAACCAAAGAGTATGCAAAACTATGAATCCATTTCATAGAGCAAGAGAAGGCATATAACACTAAGTAACCAAATTTAATATTAAACGTGTGGATATGTGCCATTCATCCAGTACTGCATGCTGCATTGCTGAGATGAGTGCTGTTGTGTTTAACAAAAACAATTAATAGTACTGCATGCTGCATTGCTGTTGTGTTTAACAAAAACAATTAAAAAAAAAGTGAAAGAAATAAACAGAAAGAACATTTTCACCAAAAAGAAAACTTGTTTTAAGTTTTGACTTCAGATGAATTCTGGGTATTAGCCATTTAAGATCAAGACTTTTTTGACTTGAGTTTTATTTTTGGAGAGGAGAGGTACAAAGCAGTCACGCTTCAACATGTTTATATTTGCTTTTTTCTGTTTAATAATTTTTGGTGAAATATGAATAATCCATGATCAAAGAGAGTAAAAGCCTAGCAGAAAATTTCAGCTAGTTTTTTGTTTGTTTGTTTTAAATATGAAATATGGTTTACCTCATCTGGGCAACATGACTACTGCAGAGTTCAGAGAAAACTGAAAGATAACAACTCCTCCAGAAGGTTAATGTTTGAAGTTAGGCCACTGCATACAAATAGAATACACTAGCTGAGTAAGGAAAGAAGCAATGTCCAAGACGATGCATCTTTATGCTTTTTACAAGATCTACTTCCAATGTCTTTCAGTGAAAGGTTTAAGATAAATTAATAAGAGAGTAAATCAGGAATTTATCTACAAACACACAGAAACCAAACAATAAAAATTCAACTATTCTGTTTTCACCAGTCTCATCCTGGCTCCTCTGAAGTCAGCAGCAGAACTCTTCTTGACTACAGCTTCAGAACGTACTCTTCTTTATACGGAAATATTGGGTTCAAGGCAATAACACTTTCCAACAGATAAATACTGTTACACACTGCAGTACCAGTCATACAGTAACAATGCTTAATCTAAGTATTAACTAACACCTACCCTAAACATTCTGAGAAATGACTTTATTTATTTCTGAAACAGCTACAACCCTACCTACACTATAATTAGCAATGAACAGATTAATAGTTTTAATTACAATTTAAGTACAAAACCAGAATAAATATACAGGCAAGATATTTCTTTCTAATACAAAATGCCACTGGTCTTTACAAAAGAAATCATGAACCAAAGTTTCCTTTTAGCAAAATTGATGGCCAAAGGTGTTCCTCCAACACGCATCTCTCCCGTCTCCCAGCAGTCCAGAGGTATGGGCATCAGTCCTTCCCCAGTTCCCATTTCAGGACCCCTATCAAGCTATTCTCTTAGGTTTGTCCTCTTGAGATAGTCTGTGGTCTAACTCGATTAAAGC
The DNA here is from genome assembly GCF_000708025.1 of Charadrius vociferus. Taxonomy (NCBI): domain Eukaryota; kingdom Metazoa; phylum Chordata; class Aves; order Charadriiformes; family Charadriidae; genus Charadrius; species Charadrius vociferus. Next base: position 1,209,553 of record NW_009652966.1, read on the forward strand.
AATGGCTGTTCAGTCTCTACAGGTATCAAGTCTTTGTCACTACATTTTAAAAGTGGGATCTCAAAGGCTACATGATCCATGTCCTCCAAACTTCCCCATGTTAAACTCATCATTCTCAAGCACTCCCAGCTATGGGCTCCCCAGCTGTACTTCTTCATGGTAATTGAAGCATACAGTACTCTGCAAACCATTTCTGCTACATTTTACACAGCACAGGAGATGTACATATCTAAGAAAAATACTGCTGTGGTGATCCTGGCCTCAGCCTGCTCTCCTTCCAGGGTGGGGACAGCGGGGGAAAAGAAATGGATGGAAGATCAGACTCAACCAGAGCCCTCTCAAATCTAAATCTTCAGATGGTATTTCCATATGGTATGCTTCCTCCCCAGCCATTCTGGGCTGCAGGAAAGTTTTTTTAAAAAAATCAATTTCTAAAGCCCTTTTCAGCTGACCTACCAAACATTTCAAGCCCCCACATGCTTAGATGCTAGTATTACTAAGCACAAATCAGCTTCCAGATTTAGGCATTTTCTTTAGTGCGCCTATAATCCAGTTTAGACAAACCTGGTCAGAAGGCCTGGACACATCAGACACTCCACTCAGGCAAGCCTCTCCATTTCTCCACCAGTGCACAGAGTGTGAAACAAGAGCTCAGCAAACACAGCCACAATAAAATCAACAATCAATACAATAAATATGGGACCAACCAAGAGCAAAATGTAATTTCCCCAGACTGCTACACTGACTTATTCAGAATTGTTAACAGTAGGGGATTATAGTCAACTCTGGCTTATTCAATGTAATGGAGGAGGAGGAAGGTAACTAGCACAAAGCCAAAACATCAATGATTTAAACGATATGTAAATTTATCTAAAATTGTCACAGCAGAGAGAAGAAATGCCCAAGATGCTCCTGACTAAGGAGACACAGACCTCACGCTGACAATTTTCCAAAATGACATAGGTGCTGCCAGGCCATTCATAATGCAGCCTGCTTCATGCTCAACCAGCTCAGTTGCCTCTGAATCCAGTGCAGGACAAATCCACCATGTGGGTAGTCCACCAACAGATAAATCAAGAAGTAACTGCAACATAACATTTCCAGTCAGACTCTACAGCTTTTAAACTTCCATCAGATTCAAAGCTAATGGGAGAATCTTGTAAGCATCAAGATCGTGTATTTTATTCCTTTGGTGCTAAAGATCTTCTGCCAGAGAAATCTCAGGCGTTTGCAATCCACAAATTAACAATTCAGAAACCTTGTTTGCATTGTTTTTCAACTGGCTCTTTTTTGTTTGCCAGTCAGCAAACTAACATCCACTACCACAACCCTCAGCTCTCTCTGGGTTTCACAAATAAAGTATAACGTATTTAATGTACACTGTACCTCCAGTTGGTAGATGCTCCCACTATATCCCTCAATCTGCTCCGCACTGAAAAAAAAAATAAAAATCAAAGCAAATCAAGCTTAGCTCTGCAAGTGATGAAAAGTGAGGTTATCTGGTGCTAAAAGGCCCAATCCTCATCCCAGAACAGGAAAATTAAGCAAATTCATGCAAATAGCAGCCCAGAAATAAAAGTTTGGCCAAATTCACTGATACTGTTAGTAGGCATATCACAATAATGGGTTGAGTAACATGATTCCGTAGCTTATTGTGTACAGCCAACAAAGAATGCATCTTGAGTGTTTGTTAATGCAATCAAACACCTGCAATGCTAATTAACAACTGAAAAAGACAGCGGATCAAGATCAGACTGAGGAGCTTTGATGTGAAAATATCTCAGCCTAAACACAAACAAACTGTGGAGATAACACAGATCAGAAGGACATAAAATAACATTAAAAGGAAGGGTACAGCTGGGAGACAGGGAATGAGGAAAGAACTTTTTACTTGGCCCCACCCATGAAGGGCAGGTAATGTCAGCAGACTGGCTGTTGCCAGCAGGATTTGATACCCTAAATTTTTAGCAGCCTCCAAGAACAGTGTTAAGACACTGAAGACAGGCTTATAAACTTGCTTCCAGCACTGTTTGCATTATCAAGAGTTAATACTAGCTCTGCACAAGTTTTTCCTAAATTTCAAGAATAAACTGCATAATAAGTTTTTCTACTCTTTCCTCAGATGAGGCTATTAAGTGTGCTAACGTCCCATCAAATCTATCAAACTACTCCATCACTGTTAGGCAGATGAATCTATGCTATTTGGATGCATCTGAAAACAAGCAGCAACAATTCCCACTCTCAGAACAGAAGAAAGTTGAGAATTGCATCGTAGCGATTCCCTGCTTATTTACAAAGATTTTTATACAAGGGGGTTCAAATATTAGGACAAAATAGTTAGGGACAGACACAACAAGGAAGGGCTACCAAAAAAAAATCCAAAATTTCACAGTGAAACAGAGAGAGGGCTGCTGATCACTCACAAGCTGATCCTTCATACTTTTAGGTTATTAGACATCATCAGGCTTGGCACTTTTCAAGTTAAATGCCCAGTCAGGGTATTCACAGTGCTCAGCAAGCTGTCTGTGAGCCTTGGAGTGAGCAGAGCCAAATTCCCTAGGTATTTAAATCACATACCCCTCTCAGGCAGATCCACCTGGCTCTGCCCCCCTCCTCCCATACAGTCACTTCAGGTTTTGCTGCTTTCCTGCCCAAGTCCTCCACACCTCCACCACTGCAATACCCTTAACCTCCCCTTCCAGGAACCTTTCCCTGCAAGATCCTCAACTCCCGTCCCTACACCCCCAGCCTGCTTCTGTTTTGCCTGCCCTCTAGACAAGCAGCAGCATGAGCTGTGGTTGGCATGGAGCTACGCAAGGCTGACTGCTGGCCAGCACACAGACGCCAGTCACTCACCAGCCTCCAGCAAACACCACGGTCCATGGCTGACCCCAGCACTATCTCTGACACCCTAATGAATCTCCGATTTGGAAGCTGATTTTCACAAAGCTTGTGGAAACAGGGTTCTCTTCGAGATTTGTGCGCATCCATTTTGGCTGACATCAAGCAACAAAAGATTCTGGAAGAAGAGGGGGAGCAAGAAGATAGGCAGACAAAGACAAAAAACAGATTGTCTAGGCCCCATTTTTTCAGGAAATTAGGCGAAAATCATGTTTTGAAATTAGAAGAGTTCCACTACTAATTCTAAGAACAAAAAATTTTCAGTGAAAGAAATTGATTGAAAATCTTAGAGGGTTTTTTTTTTTTGGAAAGGGGGAGTGTTTGGTTCGTTTTTTCTTAAGAAGGGCTAGTTTACAGAATAGGTACTACTTTCCTGTTACTCATACTCCACCTGTGAAGCTGCCATAGCATGCATTTGATCAATACAGTGTTAGCAGAAACACTGTTACAGCTTCTAGAACACAAAACCTCAGTTTTTCAACAGTGTGCAGACTGTGCTGGGATGGAGGGGAAATAAACAGCACTTTCTCTTTGTTTCAAGTAAGTTCATCATTCTCAACTCTGAAGAGGTAAAGAGTTCTGAAAAAAATCTCATGTCCAAACCTGCAAACATGTATATACACTGTTAGTCCCATTTAATACTTCTGATTTCAATTTTAGGCATACAAGTAAACATTTGCCAGGCTGAGACCATATAATTTTTATTTTAACAATAAAAGGGACAAAGTGTAAAAGTGTTTCTAAAACATTGCCAAGCTAGACCTAGTCCATTTTACAGGCTCATAAGTACGTAGTTTTGCTCTTTCCCCCCTGGGAAAACTATATTGCTCTTCTAGATATTCGTTATCTTACAATAGAAAATTAAGTAATTAAGCAAAAATCCATAAACTCTTTCTCTTTTCTTATTTGGTAAAAGTCTTAAACGTGCAAAACAATTACAGGAAATCGGGTTTACCCATCATTATCACGTTGCATATTTCACAGTATCTCTTAAACAGTGGTAAGTGGATCATTAATGCCAGAGCCACAGGGTCTGTGTTTTTGCATTGTGCTGTGACAAAGGACATGAAGGCAGCTGGGCAAGGTCATTGCATTCATCTCTGCCAACGAGATCCATTCCCCCTTGTGCTGGTGCCTCCCTGGCTGTATCCACGTTCAGGTAGACCGCTAGGATGTATTTTACCACCAGTTTTGGAATAGAGCTTGGTCTGGACCTCAGTTAAAGATGCAGATTCAAATGTCTAAAATGAAGCTAAATACTTCAGGAGTTGCTATGTGAGAGATTTTGTATCCCACAAACCTCTTAGAAACATGTTATCCAGCACGCCACCAGAAATGCAGTGTGCTGACAGAGATCTAGTACAACAGTGCTGCCACAAATAAGATCAGCGCCATTCACTGAAGGCAAAGAGGCTTTAAGCAAGTCGACAGAGAATAATAATAGCATTTCATTTTTCATGAATGCTGAAGTAAGGAAAAACAGTAGCTGAGTAAGTTTAGTGTTATAGCAAATATTAAAATATGTACAGATTACCACAACACACCATTATTCACATGAATGGGTAAGTGTCCTGTGGAGTGGAAAACACAGGTTAGATTAATAATTAAAAGAAACAATGCAAATTACATCTATTAAGAGGTTACCTGATTATTCTACCTGCTTGAGTACCATTTACACACATGTTCCTTAATTTTAGTAAGCAACTGTAGGCAACCTGTCCTTGCCTGATTTACAGTCAGTATCTTTGTGTTTTCAATTAAGTTAGTCCTTTCCTTCAAAGCCAACTTCCCAGTTCCTTTGTCTACTGGCTCCATGTAGTACCTGCTTGCAGTGTAATTCCAATCTGTTTTTCAAACTTGGTGCTACCATGTGCTGTTAACAAACACGATTAACTTTAGAAAAAATATCTGGAGCATTTTTCAGGAAGTGGGATGAGTTATCTCAAAGGAAACTTCCAAAGTCCTGCTTGGTGTAGCCTGTGGGAGAACCATGGAAGAAGTGGCCAGCAGGTCGACGGAGGTGATTCTGAAGCCCCTCTATTCTCTCTGGTGAGACCCCACCTGGAGTACTGTGTCCAGCTCTAGCGCCCTTAGCACAGGAAAGAAGACATGGACCTGTTGGAGCAGGTCTTGGAGGGCTGCAAAAATGATCAGAGGGCTGGAGCCTGGACAGGCTGAGAGAGTTGGGGTTGTTCAGCCTGGAGAAGAGAAGGCTCTGGGGAGACCTTATTGCAGCCTTTTCAGTACTTAAAGGGGGCCTACAGGAAAGACAGGGAGGGACTTTTTAGCAGGGCCTGTTGCAACATGACAAGGCAGAACAGCTTTAAACTAAAAGAGGGTAGATTCAGACTAGGCATAAGGAAGACAATTTTTACAATGAGAGTGGTGAAATACTGGCACAGGTGGCCCAGAGAGGCAGTAGATGCCCCATCCCTGGGAACATTCCAGGTCACATTGAACGGGGCTCTGAGCAGCCTGGTCTAGTTGAAGATGTCCCTGCTCATTGCAGGGGGGTTGGACTAGATGTCCCTTCCAACCCAAACTATTCTACGATTCTAAGTGAGGGCATTCACAACTGGGACCCAAAGTTGGGAGGAGGCAAGTATTTGGCGTTTAGTAAAAGCATGGATATTAAATTGAAGGAAACTAGTTTACATATCAGCAAAAGTTTGTGTAACATTATTTAACTGTTAAAATTTTGGAACAGAATCTCAAATATTTACAGTTATTATAGTCAAAAAAAATATTAGTATTCCTTGGAAACAAATCAGAGGCAAGGCCAGGATGGTCTCACCACTTCACTATTTTTACTGGCTTTCTAGGTGGTATCATTATGAAATATCCAAATAAAAAAGCAGGTTAATATTTACAAGTATTCGATGTTCTGTATCCTTGTTTCTCTCCCTTAACCTCCCAAATTCCTATTTATTAACAATAATGACAAAAGTTCTCAACAACCAATAACCCTCATTTTCTGTTTTACTGGATAACTCAGTGTTTCTATTTAGAGAACAAACGGGAAAAGATGATCTCTCAGAGAAGCAGAACTCCATGAAGGAATTATTTGTACCTGGCTCCTCCTCCCCTGTTCTCAGTACACGGGATTAGAATGCAAGAAAACTTTTTTTAAAAGCTTCTGAAAAGGGAACATTGTAGTTTATTACTATTAGAGTGCTAAAACAATCTGTCAACACAAAGCTCTATTGACGAGCATTTTCACAAGGCAATGCTGCTGATCTGATTAAAAGATTTCTCTTTGTTTACAAAATTAACAATACTGACACATTAGAAGTTCTGTAACACATTATTTCCACTCAGTTCCTCCATTTATTGGCCATTCTCTCCAGTCGCTGTAGTACCTAAGTTGACTTTCTATCTCGAGCTAACTTGAGAAGCAGTTGTCCCTCTAGGAAAGAATCACACACTCTTCTAAGGCTAAAGAACCAGATGAGCCCCTCGAACCAGGACAATCTGCAACTTCAGTGATTATACATATTTGTTGCCATTAATCTCCAAATACATACAGTGATTTTCTGCTATTTCCTAAACACTTCACTATGAGCTAAGTCAAGGACATGTCCATTATTCAAACCGTATTAACGCATAAAGGGCCACGACCTGAAAGGATAAACTCCTTAGAAACATTTCTCAATCTTCCAAAGTACAGCCAAGTTTTTTACCTTCAGACATGTCAGGAAGCATTGAGGAGCCACTGGTCCCAGAAGTGAGTGTCCTGACCAGAACAGAAGGAAGCTTCCTCATGATGCACAACCTATAGGCAGAGCAGAAGAATTTAGTCATTAAAACTAATGCCATGAAAATAACTTAGGATTTATTTCTGGAATAGAACTAATTACTTCAGAAACCCCACTCATTTTTAGCCTGATTTTTAGAACCAGATACAATCAGTACAACAGTTCAAGCCAGCTGAAATTCCAGCCGACACCTGTCCTTATCTGCAAACAGGAAGGATGAATGGTTCGCTGGCAGTAACTGCTCTCTTCACTGACTCTTCAGATGTCCTGGGACAACCAGCTTAGACCGAACACCAGGTTCTACCCTGCAGACATCCTAACACAGACCCTGTCTGTGTGCATCTAGGAAATCATCCATGACCCTAACCACACACTTGTTCTGCACTTAGCTGGTGTGCATAGCCGTGGAAGATGGAATATCCCAGGAAGGGTATCATAAGGCCTCCAACACAGACCCATTCAGCTAAACCTGGTCTTCTCCTCCATGGCTTAGCACTGCTGCAACTCAGAACATGCCTAAAGTGCAGAATATAATCTGCTCAGCTGTTCAGCAAGAAAGGACAACCATGAAACCCTTCAGAGAATGTAATCCACCCAGCAATTCAGTAAGTGTTCAACCAGGTGGTAGCCAGTGTGACTCCTCCAGGCAAGCAAAACTGTGGTAACACAAAAATACACAGAGGGTCATCAAGAGTAAAACCCCTCCTCATAGTTCATGACATTAGCCTGACAAGGCACATGGGCTGCCTGTTGCTTAATTTGCTTCAGCTGAGGTGGGTGTTGCACCTAAAAAAAAGAAAAAGAGGCAAGTCCCCAGGCACCAGCACCAAAACAGGGCCATGTATATGTCTCTCTCTTTATGTACGCACCTACACATATATATCATGTACACACAAGGTTCCTTTGCCTGCAGGTATACCAGGATCAATTAAGAGAGTTAAAAGGGGACACACAGAGAAAAAAAACAACCAAACCACCACACTCAGATGAGCAAGTCTCTCTCCTTACCAGAGATGACGTGAATGCTAATGATGAAAACTCCCTGTAACTGCTGCAGCTGCGGGACTCAACTCGTGTCTCAGGGCACAGCCAGCAAACCACATCCCGCTCGACGTATACCAGGATCAATTAAGAGAGTTAAAAGGGGACACACAGAGAAAAAAAACAACCAAACCACCACACTCAGATGAGCAAGTCTCTCTCCTTACCAGAGATGACGTGAATGCTAATGATGAAAACTCCCTGTAACTGCTGCAGCTGCGGGACTCAACTCGTGTCTCAGGGCACAGCCAGCAAACCACATCCCGCTCGACACCCCCCCTGCACCCCCGCCGGGCCTCACCGAGCCCGCTGCCACCGCGGAGGGGCCGAGCGAGGCTCTCCAGCCGCTGCCCCCCAGAAGGGGCCGGCACGGACTCTGTCCTTTGCT
>NW_009652966.1:1218102-1265855 GCF_000708025.1 Charadrius vociferus
CCTCACAGCGCCCGTCGCCTCTGGGCCACAGGATCCTTCACCAGGTCACGCCGGTACCTACTCCCTGACCTCGCACTGCTCCAGCGGGTACCCCCGCTGCACAGCAGCCTGCTCCCTGCCCCGCTACCCACGCAACCCACCGGACCAGTTACCCACCCGTCCCTACCGTGGGACCCTGTGCCATCAAACACACAGCCCAGCAGCGGCCTTCCACTGTCTCAAGGGGGCCTACAAGAAAGCCAGAGAGGGACTTTTTACATGGGCATGTAGTGATAGGACGAGGGGGGATGGCTTCAAACTGGAAGAGGGGAGATTTAGATTAGATATCAGGGAAAAAAAAATTCCCTATGAGGGTGGTGAGGCACTGGAACAGGTTCCCCAGAGAAGTTGTGGATGCCCCATCCCTGGAGGTGTTCAAGGCCAGGCTGGATGGGGCTTTGAGCAACCTGGTCTAGTGGGAGGTGTCCCTGCCCATGGCAGGGGGGGTGGAACTAAGTGATCTTTAACGTCCCTTCCAACCCAAACCATTCTACGATTCTATGGTAATCCATCATTGTCCCTCAAATGAGTGGAACTATCAACGAAGGTTAATATCTCTGCAATTAAACCTACCTACTCACCGTTCCTGAATACATCTTATGCAGGATGGTTGCACGGGCAAAACCCTCACCCCTCCAAAACGATCCAGGAGAGATGTGACTGCCATCCTGGGGGCAGGACTAGGAGTGTGAAACAGCATAGATGCTGAAGTTTTAGCAAACACAATAAGCTTGGCAACAAATGATTTGCATAAATTAGATTTGATGGCACTGGGAACTAGTCAATGGCTTTTAGCTGATATATTGCCTAAGTGGGAAAGAATTAATGAGAAAAAACCACCAACTACTTGTAGACACATTCAGCTTTGGCCGGAATAATGTCTCTCTAGCTCTTGGCTACATCCAAGCTCAGTTGTGGTTGCAGTCTACCTTGGCAACAATTGTAATGGAAGGCAATGAGGGCACCTTGCTCACTGAGATTCAAAAGGTAATTTGAGATAATGCGACTCAATTCAAAATTTCCAGTCTTGGTGGCATCTAGTTAATTTTCACTTAGGACCCCACTGACAGAAAAGTCACAGCTTTTGTTTTAACAATATGCAATACTTCAGTATACACCATATACCAAATCATTGCACTAGGATTAAATTGCAATGGAAGTGCCCTCTGTCCATTAGAACATTGAGTATGCGCCCAACAAAATGGCAACAAATGGGAAACCACTGATGCTGATGCATGTCTTGTACGGGAACAACAGGGATTCATTTGTGCAAGTAATACCATCAAGGCCTAAGACATTTGTCCTGACACCGAACAAAATGCTCATCATTTTGAAATACATCCTGATGAAACCCCTGAAACTGTATCTGTATACGTTGGAAATGGATGTGTTTGTATGAGAACTCTTTGTGATTCTGTATTTACAGACAACACCACTGCAGAGACATATAATCACTCAAATATCTCTACTTGTCATTTTAGCAGAAATATGGGATCCCACTAACTATTCAGCTCCCATCACAACCCACCAATTGCTGCAATCTAACTATACATTGTATCAAGATTTATTGTCAACCCCTGTTGGAATGAATCTCACAGGGGTAAGAAAACTGTTGCCACATGATGACCTGAGTCAATTGCTAAAACTAATTAGAACAAGGAACAAAGAACCCGCATTACCATCCTTCGGGATGCAGAAAAGATACACCATGTCCTAGAAAGAGTGAAGAAAGATTGAGAACATCACTGGTGGAAAACTCTTTTTGGATGGTCACCAACAGCAACTGGAATTTTGAATTTGATGCTGCTTCCAGTTGTAGTTTTGTTAGTTTTGACCTTACTGTGTTTATTGCTTATAATCATTCTGTATATCAGTTTGGCAAAAGATGAAACAAACTATGTCAATCCTACATGTAAAATGTATACAATCAACTGATTTTATATGTGAAATGCTACATTAATTGTGACACTCAAACTAAACAGCTTGTCAACTAAATAGACTCTCACCACTGATCTGCAATACGCCACATATTTATGACACAGAGGCGAGAGGTAACCATAGTACCACTCTATAAGTCAATAAAGTGGATTGATTGTAGTCATGGGACACAGTGCGATGGGTGCACTCAACCCCTTAACCAAAGTAGTGGTGGTCTGGTACAGGCTCCAAAGGAGGTAAAGGCCTGAGCCACAGCTGGGCCAAGAACTCCTCTAGTTCCAACCTGGTCTCTGAAAACCCACAAAGAAGCAGAGTGACACGGTGAGCATCGATGCATGGGAGCTTGGAACACCGATCATGCAATTAGCACACAAATAGCGGAGTGGCTTTTCCAAGACTCATTTATCAAGAAACAAAGAAAGCTGTGGTTACAAGGAGTCTCATGCATACCTTTCCCATCACATGTAATTTGACTACGAGCCAATCACTTTATTCCATAAATGTGACAGCCCAAGTGAGCTTTCTTTGAGCTCTCCCCGCAAGGCAGCGTGGCTGTGTGGTGGTGATCTCCCCTTGAGCAGGGACGCCTCTCAAAGTTGCTTCTCAAGGCAGAGACACCTCTGAACAACAGCAGATCTTTGGTAAGCAATTGATATCGCACATAACCCTGTAGTATGATAACTTTGGTTTGTGACTTGGTAACTTTGATTTTGTACCTTAGTAACTTTGATTTTTGTCTTGGTAACTTTGAGCTGCGTGGTGGTGATCTCCCCTTGAGCAGGGACGCCTCTCAAAGTTGCTTCTCAAGGCAGAGACACCTCTGAACAACAGCAGATCTTTGGTAAGCAACTGATATCGCACATAACCCTGTAGTATGATAACTTTGGTTTGTGACTTGGTAACTTTGATTTTGTACCTTAGTAACTTTGATTTTTGTCTTGGTAACTTTGATTTGTGTCTTGGTAGTTTTGAATCATTGTTCAAATGATTGTGCCATACAGTAATAGAGTGAACCTTGCCATCGAACTTTGTTAAGCCGCATTTTTACAACATCATACTAAAACCACCTTTGACAGCGGTTCTTTAAGTAATCTAAATCACCCGTTTGCAACAAATTAGCGTAGTCGCCAGATCCTAAATCAGGATTCACGACAGGGAGACACGGCCTCCTCCCCTGGCCCGTCACTTGGTGGCACTGTTGGGGAAGGTAACTGAGAGCCTTGGTATTTCCTAGGAAGAAGAGGTTTAAGAAAACGCTCCCGTGTTAAATAAGCTGCGCTTTTTCCACACACAAGGAATCAACAAATTTAATTCATTAGTGTCCTGGTTTCAGCTGGAACGGCGTTAATGTTCTTTCTAGTGGTTGTTGTGTTTCATATGTGGCATGAGAGGAATGTCAATAATACATACTGGTTTAGTTGTTGCCAGGCAATGTTTATAGTTTTCAAGGGCCTTTTTTCAGCTTCCCATAGAAGCTGAGAAGAAGCCCAGACAGAACAATGGAATGGCCGGTGGAATATTCTGTACCAGAGACGTCATGCTCGGTAAATACATGGGGGGTTAGCCAGGGGACAGGTACTCACGATCACTGCTCGGGACAGTGCCAATTCACTGGGCAGTGAGAGTGATTTCCGTCATTATTATTATTGCTGTTATTATTATTAATGTTATTTTCCTTTTCTGATATTGTTCTATTAAATTGTCTTTATCTCAACCCACGAGTTTGGGGTTTTTCCTTTCCCCTCCTTGTCTCCCTCTTCTCCCTACCCTTCGGGGGGGGGGGGGGGGGGAAGGAGGGTGAGCAAGCAGCTGTGTGGTCCTAGCTGCCCACTGGGATCAAACCATGACAATTAGAATTACTTTTATTACTGGGAACTAAAGAACCTCAGAGCAGAGAGGACAATCAGCCTGCACTGGGGTCTGAGGGCAGAGAGGCAGCTCCTGCTTTGCAGAGAGACACTGCAGAGCCGGTAAGGATCAAACTGTCAGAGAACTAAGCTCTGACCATGCCTGCAACTCCGAGTGACTTGTATATAGGTGGCCAGCTGCAGCCCATGGCTTTCACACTGACCACAATGTATGTGCTTCTCACCAGTCATCTAAATTTGCCAGCAAAATGGTGCTTGTAGGAGGTACAAGTTAGCAAGGAAATTGTTAAACATAGCTTGCTAAAGACTTACCAAAGACACCACAGAGATTGTACCAGGATACAAGAAACCAGATGTTCTAGCAAACAGTGAGAGTACATTAACCAGATTATTCATTATTTGCAAGAGTAACACCTGATCGGTCTTCTTTCTCTATCGCCTTCTTTTTGATAAATTACTTTCAAACAAAGTAAACTGAGGCTATGTGAAGTGAAAAATAGGATTCATGTCTCTTTAATATGAGACTTGTGATAGATTGCAGTTTTCCTTTTGAAAGACTGAGACACTGAAGTAGTGCGCCTTGCACACTGAGCAAAACCCACCCCAAACCTGCCCCTTGCTACTTGCGTGGTTTTTCTGTCACGGATGCAGTGACAGTGGCGCTTCCCTGCTGTTCATGAGCACATAACCAGGCACAAGTGAGGGGCCTGGCAGGTGAGCCTCCTTCGTGGAGGAGGCAGAGGGCGGGCAGGATGGCAGGCACCGCACAGCAGGGGAAAGGCTCCTTTCAGCTGGCCCACACCCCCAAACATCTTACTCACAAGTCTGGTCCCCAGCTACCGCCCGGGTATGCGCCAGCCCATACAACCACACGCCTCTTGCTACGTGACGATGCACAGACCAGCTCTGCGTGTCTACAGAGAAGAAAGTCAAGAGCGCTATTGCAAAGCTTCTTGTTCATCTGGTGGCAAAAAAAAAGTGTGGAAAACTGGTATGGGCACGTGCTGAAGGTTCAAAAACCAAGATGCCACGAAAAGAGTCAGCTCTGGACGGAGTAGAAGACTGTGCCAAAAGACAAAATGACATATAGGATCATAGAATCACAGAATCATAGAATGGTTAGAGTTGGAAGGGACCTTAAAGATCATCTAGTTCCACTCCCCCTGCCACGTGCAAGGACACCTCCTACTGCAGCAGGTTGCTCGAGGCCCCATCCAGCCTGGCCTGGAACACCTCCAGGGACGGGCCATCCACAACTTCCCTGGGCAACCTGTTCCAGTGCCTCACCACCCTCACAGTAAAGAATTTCTTCCCAGTATCTTATCTAAATCTACCCTCTTTCAGTTGAAAACCATTCCCCCTCATCCTATCACTGCACTCCCTGATAATGAGTCCCTCCCCATCATTTCTGTAAGCCCCCCTGTTCATCTCGGAAACTCCCATTAGTTTTAAGGAAAAAATTAGATTCCCTGGGTTTCTTTTTAGACCCTGAGATACAGCACACAAGAACACAGATTTAAGTGTATTGCAGGATCAGAGTCAAAGGAACTTCTACTGTATCCAAAACACTAAGTTATAAAATTGAGGCCTGGCTTGATTTTTTCCCAACATTTATTTCTATTAACTCTTATACCCCAAACTATTTGCCTGCATGATATACATGATTTGTGGATGCAGGCAGATAATTAGTTATGTCTAAATCCCCAAATCATCAAATTGCATAATTACAAATGACAGGTGAGATATACCAGCTTACAGTAACAGGGTTCTAATGACGTACAATATGTCTTCAAAGATAATAATGCAAGATGATGGTCCTTTTATTTCCAGCATATGGAAAACCATGTAGTTTTATTACGTACAACTGTTAATTTTGCTTTTGCCCCAAATTCTGAGCAGTGCTACTGCAGTATTTACTATTCTTTACTATTCTGATAGAAATGAATATTTTTTTCTATGTACAGCCTAGTGTTGATAAACTGTATTTGTAAGTTGCTTGAAAAAAAATATCAGAAAGCAACTGTGAACTCATAAATATCAATGCAAGTTCTGACTATGAAAAATAAATCATTCAGTTGAAAATTCTGAGAATCCTGAATGTTGCCCAAAGACTAGTCTGGAAAAATAACAGGTCAACACTGAATATTAATTGCATTTTCTGTATTTTGCTCCAGAGATTTAACAAGAGATGTAATTTGGAGATACAATTTGTAGATATAATTTGCGTTGCAATACTTGAGAACATTTAATACAGTAATCAAAAATTATTAACTCACTGCATTTTAATGTGGAATAAGCAGTTCTTGTCCTTCCCTCTCTTATTTATTATAAAAGAGAACCTTTGAGGCAAGAGAGAGGCATTCATATTGGAATTCAAGGAATCTTTCTAGCGAAGGAGGAGATCAAAAATTAAAATACCAGAAGAAAAGGAGAGTTTGATTAGTTGAACAGTAAAGAAAGCAAGCTGGTGCCCACTTTCAGCCTTTCCCTCCAGCCTCCAAGATAAGAGGATATTCAGAAATTTAGATGCGAATAAAAATATGTTAACAGTACAAGTGTCTGGCTGAGGTCCCATAACTCTAAATAAATTGTTCATTTGCATCACCACCAAAGGATCTTTGGGAACTTGCGTGGCTATTTCCTGCAGCTTGAGACTAGACAAGACCTCCATCTCCGGAGAGGATGTGGAGAAAACTTGCCTCAGCCAGATACGTAGCACTCGGTGTGCTTTTATTAATACCAGTTCCTGTTGCATACTAAAACAGAAAGTGCTGCTTGCTATTTTGCATCAAATTTTCTGTCTCCCCACTTACAAGTAAGATTTAGGGAGGAGTTAAAATGAGAATAGGAGGAACAACACACCTAATCTTTTTAGATATTTCTAACCATTCTACTCCTCAAACACCAAAGTACCAACCCTCCTGGTGGAAATGCAGATGGATTCACAGTCAGGTTCTGCATGGAAGAAGCTGCTGGCTGGTAACAGAAGAAGAGCGAGCTAATCCAGACTTCAGTGCTTATTTTGTTATAACAGGTTATTTCAACACCGTTTTACCTTAAACACATTTGCTAACCACTTTCCAGCATACCTATTTGCATAATTTGAAAAGCTTGATCCTTTTCAGGAATCTTACCGCTACTTACTCTCTCCAGAAGTGCAAATAAATCGGCTGACCACTCAAGGATAAAATCTGAGCCCTATGCAAGTCATTAGAGATTTCGCCACTGACCTCAGCTACGTCAAGATGACACAAACCCTGCTCAGAGAACAGACCTGAGACAAAAGGAAGAAGCTGCTTCTAAAGTACAAGGCCCAAGAGTCTGATTCTTCACAAAACTGAGTTACTTTAGAAGCTCTTTGTAAAGTATTCTTACCATTCTTATTAACCTTACTTATTCTGAAAAAATAGCTCTAGTAATATATAACTAAATAACTACAGTGTAGTCTCTGAGATCTAGGTATCTCAATTATATATTTTTCTTTTTCCTTTTTTTTTATTCTCTGCATTTCCTAATGGTTCATGAAACTGTTTTTGATACTTCAGGAAATTTTTTAATAGCTTTTTCTTATGCCCTGGTTATTTGAAAGCTAACTCCAACAAACTGTATCCACTGGGGTAACACAATATCAGCATATTTCTGAGCAAGTTAAAACAGGACTTCCAAAACCAGTCAAAGTGGAAAATGCTTTTTTTTTTTTTTCTGAAACTTCAACTCCTAATATCATATGACTTTTCTGACTTGAGAATGAAAGAAACCAGGCACTTTCTGCTCTTACACAACAAACAGTAGGTTTCCTGACAGCGTGACTTCCTCATTGTGAAATGCAAAACAAAAAGAGTTGACACAACACAAACACTGTTAAGTCTTTCACAGAGACAGTATTCCCCATTTTTCATCCCGGTCAGATCATTTCTAGGAACTGAAAAAATGTATATTCGTTAAGTGTATGTAGTTTGGCCGAGTCTATTCTTTGCTAGTTTATTCAGATTCAGTCTCCCTACCAAAAGCCCTGTCCTGAAGGATTTCCAGATCCATAACTCCTGAAACAAATCTTAACTTTTCTACTATTAACCATTGGCTGTTGCTTTGTGTTTTGGAAATTCTTCTGTTCTTTGGGCATCTCCATTTTTGCTGCAACGGAGGGCAAACTGAGCCAGTTTGCATAGGGTGTTTGCGTAAATTCTAAATTACTCTTCCAGGACTTTAGGCACCTTCCACTGTGTGCCACAGGATTTTCTTGGCTAACACCAGCTGCCAGAATACACATTTCTTTACACAACTCTGATGTAGCATCATGTTCCATGCTGGTCCCTTTATCTAAATGGAGGTGAACCTTGTAGGTTGTTGGATACATTGAAAAACAGAGTGCGAGTGTTGTGAGAGTGTTTGGGAATCCAGGTTTTAAGAACTGTTACTCTGCAGCAGTAGCATGGCTTAGTGTCTTCCCATATCCCAAATCACTCTTGAACCAAGTCAGTTTAAGCTAAATGTAAAATAAAGAGCTCCTTTACAACATCAAAATAGGGACATAGCAGTCGCAAAGTTTATAGAAGAGGGTGGAAAGAAAACCACGCGTATACCAAAGGATTATCCATCTCCTCTGGGTGGCCTGGCTGGCAGGTCTACAGTCGCACTTGGTCATCCAGATCCAGCCCCCACCCGGCAGCATCCATCTACACCTGTAGGTAATGTTCAGAGGAAGACCTGGGCTGCGGCTAATTCCTCCATCCTTTCATACTCCAAAGACATTTTGGGGACTTCATTCAGGCCGAATTTCTTCATCGCGCCCACCTCTCCCCTCAGGGACACCCACCCGTGCCTCCACCAGTCTCACCCTCCCTTACGGCAGCCCCCCCCCGGGCTCGCCGTGCTTCTCCCAGCGCTGCCCCTTCCCCTCCGGCCGGGCTGGGGAAGCGGAGCCGGGGAGGTGCGTATGTCAGGCTGGAAAACGTCCCAAACCCTGAGCGAAAATTCAGTCTTTTGAACCCTTTTCCACCAGTAGGCTCCTGCCCGCGGGCGCATCTTGGTACACGACCCCCCTCCCCCTGCGCAGGGCATGATACGGATCACTACTCAGTATTTCCAGCAAGTACAAAGGCGCTATTTTTATTTTTTTTTTTCCTCCCCCCCATTTAATTGTTAATTTTAATCTTTTCAATTGTGAATCTCTCCAGGTTGCTGGATTTGGTGGTCCATCCCATTCTTTCGTGTTCTCCAGCGCAGGCTGGTATCTGCCAGTCCCCATGCAGACCTACTTCATTCATGGCATCCAGCCCGTTTAGATCAAATAGGCATGGTCCTGTCTCACACAAGACATTTTCAGGAGCATCAGAGCTGAATTTACTTGAGACTCCTCTTGTGGTTAAGGTTTGTGTTTAAAAAACAGCAACAACAACAACCACCAACCACACCAGAAGCCGGTAAACGTAGTGTAAAATGAAACCACCAAAGTATTTAACACAAACGCTGTTGCATTCACCTTGTGGCATATTTTCCGTGTGCGCGTGATTGACGCATATACAGTCCTTTTGGAAGCGGTGCGTTAGGACCAGTCTCGAAGAGGGGAAGCTTAGTTCTGGTTAAATTGCTGTGTGCGCGTTGTCCCATAGCTTTGTGAAATACACTTCTTTATATTGCATGGAAGAAAGTAAGTGAACGTTGGACTTTTCAATGGACTTCAGGAAGCACTTTGTAGCTTAACCATCTCATTATTTAAGTGCTCAGTGGTTCTGTATAGTTTGACTTGCATACCTACAAGCAAGAATGTATATGGTTCAGTTCCTTAATCCAGTGAGGTGAATGTCAGCTAAGTGATGTCAGGCTCTGGGAAAATCAATGATGGTTTTTGGCAGTGTTTCTAGTTACTAATATTTTGTGTTAACCTGTATTTTCATTGGCTGCCATCAAACTCTTCTCTTGAAACACTTGACCTGTCTTCTTGCCGCTGATCGTTATGCCTTTGCCTGCCTGAACAAGAGAGTTGTGATCTCTCTGAGTTATAACCTTTTTCTTCTTAGTAAATAGTGTCCATAGTATTCTGCTAATTTCATTATCCTCCCTTGGCGGCGGGGGGAGCCCGCTGACATCTCCGTCTTTTCCAGGAACTAGCGAAATACGAGGACATGGAGGATCAAGTGGTGCTAACTGAGAAAGGTATACCGAGGGGCGCCTGCTCGCCGGGTCGGTCGCCGGGTGTGGGTGTCCGTAGCTCAGGCGCCGATTTGTTCTGCTTTTCCAGAACTGCTTGAGGATGGTTTTGGCGAGCACCCGTTCTACCACTGTCTGGTTGCGGAAGTACCAAAAACTAGCGAAATACGAGGACATGGAGGATCAAGTGGTGCTAACTGAGAAAGGTATACCGAGGGGCGCCTGCTCGCCGGGTCGGTCGCCGGGTGTGGGTGTCCGTAGCTCAGGCGCCGATTTGTTCTGCTTTTCCAGAACTGCTTGAGGATGGTTTTGGCGAGCACCCGTTCTACCACTGTCTGGTTGCGGAAGTACCAAAAGAACAGTGGTCATCCGAAGGTGAGAATTCCTGATGCTTGTTTTTAGACGGTAGATACACAAGAGGCATCATATACTTAATGTTATCGATTATACATAAGGTTCCACCGATGAATTGGGGTAGGAGGAATAGGTTAACTGTTAAATGCAGTAATGCGTAGCGATACTCTGCTGAAGTAGTTGCTAATCCTGGAGGCGTGGGAAGATCAGGTATAACATAATGTACTTGACTCCAATTAATTAAATGGCTTTTCTTGTTTGACCCTGACTTACCTTTATGTAATCCTGTTGAATCACATTTTTTTCTTTAATTTGTCCCCAATCTTCAGGTTACAGTCTCTAGCTTCGCCATGTACATGGCCCTTCCGTGTACATGGATGGGCGGGGAGGTAACTAAAAGATCCGTTACACAATAAAGTAGATGATCATAATATGAGGTAAGGTCTACAGGGACAAGTGCTGTTCCCAAACCTTTACCAAAGACACAGTAGATGAGAAATCTGTTTGCACGCATCTCTTCCAGTATGTGCAGAGTGTTATGGCAGGTGTAGTTAAAATACTCAAGGTTTAGGTTTGAGTGGGCTGCTGATGGAAGAGTTGGTTTCTCTTCCCTGTTGAGCCACAGAATAATAATTGAAGCTGCAGCATTACCTACTGTGACTTTATGGTGCAGAAAGTAAAGAAAACTGTGTGATGCTCTCAGTGGAACCAGAAGTTGAGGTGGTGGAAATGCTGCTGTTAAGGTGGCCTGTGAGCATGCCTTCTCGCACAGTGTAGTTGCTGAAGAATATACATTGAAAGATCAGTGTTCTGTAGTGTTGGATAGACTGTTTTGGTTGCTAAGGAAGCAGAGTTGGGGCTATCATCTAGACTGAATTGCTGTGTAAAGTTTTTACTTGTATTCCAGAATGGAAATACTGATAAATCAGTAGGGTATGCATTTGTAGCAAAACAACATTGTGTTCAGTGCTTACTATGACCGTGCTCATTTTGAGGATTTCAGGGCAATCTTCGTTCTGTTAGGTTGATAAGTTTGTCAGAACTTGTATTTTCAGCTGTGTGCTTAATTGCAAACTTCATTCTTAATTCTAATCTAGTAGCAAATGTCTGCATGTTACAGAAAGAGAATCTGTATGTTTAAACATGCATGTAAGACTGAGTATTTTTGCCTTTTAAATTCATACTAGCTAAAGGTACTCCCTTTCTTTCAGAACACTGCATTGTGGGCTTTGCCATGTATTACTTCACTTATGATCCATGGATTGGAAAACTGCTCTATCTTGAAGATTTTTATGTGATGGCTGAGTATAGAGGTATGTATTATGGAATTGGATGAGTTGCTCCCTATAGGGCTTCTTTAAAATTAAAACTTATTTTCTTGTGTTGTTTTTTGTTTTTTTTCAGGACTTGGCATTGGGTCAGAAATTCTGAAGAACTTGAGTCAGGTATGTCTAAGTGATAAATCTAAACAAGCAGAACTGAAGACATGGGGCATGGCAGTGTCACTGCTCTTCTGTGAACTGCATGAGAGCTTCTTCAGCACTACTCAGAATTAAAGGAGGTGACAGGACAGTAGATGGCTTAAAACTTAGTCTAGAGTCTGTTAAACAGTGACGAGTGCTGATGTGACTGACAGGATGAACTTGATGACTTCTGGTGCTATGCAGTGAAGTTGCTGGGTAGCCTTACCAGTTCTTACTTGGCTTATCTGGGGCTGCTGTTTGAAACGTGCTGTATTGCACACTTTTGCAGGTTGCTGTGAAGTGCCGCTGCAGCAGTATGCACTTCCTCGTTGCAGAGTGGAACGAACCGTCCATCAGGTTCTATAAGAGAAGGGGCGCCTCTGATCTGTCCACTGAGGAGGGGTGGAGGCTCTTCAAAATTGACAAAGAATATCTCTTGAAGATGGCAACAGAAGAGTGAGAGATTATTCCAGCAAATAAATTCTTTCTGCGAATATACATGCTCTCTAAATAAACTCCTTCTTGCTTTCTGTGTACAGTTTGTAGTGGAATAAAGTAGTGTGGATGCTAATAATGAAAATGCTATGCAGGTGTGGTCATAGAATAATTGGTACTGTGATCTGGAGTTGAGTATGTGCTTGTGTGTCCTTTACCAGTGTGGGCTTGTAATCTTTGTATATGGAAACTTCATTCTTGTAAGTGTCATTCAAATGTGTACAATGTACACACTGGTAGGGTTTGTTTTAATTATTGCCTTTTATAAAAATAAATAGTGTTTTCACTTCATGGCAGTAGTATTGACTTTAATTCTCACATATGGTTTTCAGTTAGATAACATGCAAATCAATAAAAGTCTCTGTAATTCACCCAAACACTTTCATGAGTAAAGCATGATTTACAACAGTCCCAGAGGGATGAAAGGTCCCCTTGTGTGCCTGCAGGACCAGTGTGGTACAGTTCTGTGCATCTGTGCTGAGGCTGAGTGCTTGGAGGGGCTTGAGATGGGTCCCTGCTTCCTGTGGGGTGCAAGCATCCTCTGTAGCAAGTGTTCTAAGTGAACAATGTTTGAGGTTACAGATGGTTCATTTGGAGTCCCTCAATTAGGATGCTTGTCCCTGCTCTCTAGAAAGTGGCTCCAGAAAACATTGGAGCTTGTGGTGCTGCCTCCTTGAGACTTGGAGTTAACTGCAGAGCACCTGAATCGGGAGGGCAGAGCCTTGGAAGGAGGATGCATCAAGCTGTAGTTTCAAAGCCTGAATGACAAAAATAGGTTTGACTGGTCAGGGATAGGTGAAAGTATTTTTTACAAACCACAAAAGCCCTCTGTTATGTGAGTCAAAGCATCGAACTTGAATGTGTCTGGTAGTCTGGGTTTATGTACATCATTTCAGACACTATTGAGTTTTTCCACGCGCTTCAGTGCTGTGTTGGTTGTGGTGGTGAGCTGCCTGAAATTAAGTGCTGTGTTAAGCAGTGAGAAACTCCAATCCTGTGTTTACACCTTTGTACAGCAGCAGGTGAAAACAGTGCTGCTCATCAACTTCGTAATCAGCTTGCAAACAAACTTGCCAACTTTGCAATAACGTGTCTGCTTTTCTCATAAGCAGCTGGTGAAAGTGGATGTGTGCAAGTTTTATGCCACGCTCTTGCTCTGTGGTCACCCCACGATAAAAGGCTTCTTTTGGCCAGCACTGCTTTCACTTCAAAGGGAGGGAAGAGACTTGCCTGCTTTGTAACATGCCCTGGTTTAAATAAGACAAGGTTTAAAATTGATTTTGATAGCTGCATAAATCGTGTGTCATCTGGAAGATGTCTCCTCGTCCTAGAGAGCAGTGGGCAGTAACTGTTTCAACCATGGGTGACGCTAAACTAGTTCTAAGGACAAGATGTCCCTGTACCTAGCGCCAACAGCAGGCTGTGCAGGGCATCTAGCATGAAACGGTTCTTGTTTTCTGTTTTGTTTTTGGGTTTAACTAAGGAGTAGGCAGGAGTGTGCCAGCTCTGCCCAGGTGTGAGGTACGGCTGTCAGCTATTGCCTCCAGGAATGAGAAGACCAATAAAAAATACAGGAGCTCTTGGAAGAGAGCAAAAGGTAGCGTATGTCCAAGTGGTTGTCTGGACAAACTCAGGCGGGACTTAGCCCAGAATCTGTCATGTAAATTACCCTGATTTAGCAGATCAGGTTCCGCTTAAGAAACAGCCATTTCCAGACACTCCCTGTGTTTGTGCAGTGGCTCAGCTGTGAGGGGGTTCATACCACGCGCAAGAGCCTGGGACTCAAATCCTTCTCCTGCCCGAGAGGAACAGAAATCTGCATTTCTCGCTTGACAGCAGGTGAACTGCTTTGGCTGCGACTCGCCCTGCGCTTGCAGAGGCGTTTGATACCAGCTCTTGCTGAGCACGTACTCTTCTGCAATTCAGTAGGCCAAAGGCGGTGGGAGTAAGCCCACCCCATGAACTGGGCTGGTAATTAGTGCTGGAGGCGGTATGGGAAGGATGAGATGGTCTCCAGCAGCTCTCGCTGAGCCTCAGGGTGTTGGGTCTTCTCATCGGTGATGCTGCAGTAACTTCACCGGTAACCCGGTGAGCTACGGTAACCTGCTCGTGCAGCTCAGTCCTAGCGGAATCTGTTTTGAAGTTATTTTAAGCTGACCTTTTTGGCTCCGTGTATCAGTCCAGGAGGTGATTACTAGCAGAGCAGTTTAAGAATGTTTTTATTTTCAAATTAACAGTTCATTAGATATCTAGGACAGACCTGCTTAAATCTCAGGCCCCAGATTTCTGGAGCACAATAAGGCTATCAAAGCTGCATGATTGAATGGAACAAGCTAACTAATTAGGCATTATAATTAAGAAAGTAAGCAGCTTAGTCAAATTTTCAATCAATTTAAAAGTGTTTATCATATCTTGTTCACCATCTTCTGCCAATGCACTTTAGCATTGCATTTTCTAAACGAATGCTTCTGAAATAGATTCTCAGGGAGTCACAGAAAACAAGTGAGGCAGTGCTAAGTGAGAACACCTTCTCTAGCCAGCTGTGACAATTTTAAACTTTCACTCATGAAAATAAAGACAATGAGTAACTTTCCAGATGTGGCTTTCACTGAGGCCCTACTCAGAGGTTTTTAAAACCAGCAGAAATATTCTCAGTTACGGTAACCGCGTCTCCAGCAGAGTGATGTGGTAATGCCATGCCTCAAGAAAAGACCAATTTTAAATTCCCTCAGTAACTTTTTCTCAAGCTACCGGGGGACCAAACTGACTCTGTAACTACAATTAAGATGCACAGCTGAGTATTTTCTACTATTTTTCAGACATGGCACAAATCTCACCCGGCTTGACTTTCTTTGTCTCCAAGGTCGCGATCACGCCACCCAGCTGCAGTGCGAGCGTATGATCGGGGCTAAGCAATCCCAGTAAGCTCAGAACTAGTCACCAGTATCACACCAGTGGGAATCCATCACCACCCAGTCTTGCTTGGGGCCTGCAGGTATGTCGGCCTTCTGCGTTACCCCATGTCCTCGCTGCATCGTGCCTCCCTCTGGGGAAGAGTTAGAGGGCGGGTGTTACAGCAGCAGCGCTGATAACATCTCCAGGGAGGTGAGGTGAGGTGCAAAGATCCTCCTTTGCTCTCTCGCTCTCAAGCTCATGACCTGGGAAGTCCTCGTCACGCTGAGCCAGCCAGCAGAAGACTTCACAACTGCAGCATTTCCACGTTCCCATCCCACAGGGGTGGTGGAGGGTGGGAAGGTGACCTCGGGCAAACTTGCGGCTGGAGTTTGTGGTGGAGGGCCCTACCCTGGCTGCAAGGAGAAGGAGCGCCGGGCTTGCCACCCTCTCTCCGCTTGGCATTTTCCTGCTCACAGGCTCCCGCACAATGATCCCAGCCGTAGCCATAGCGACGGCATGGAAGGAAGCTTGTTTGTCTACATAATTTGAGTTAAAACATAATATATGCGAGAAAAACAACCCTTCCCCCTCCTTTCTTTTAAAGAGCCTTCGCTCCCAATGCAACCTAAAAAGCCGATGCAAACTTTTCCCCCAAAGAGCATATAGGCGCTTTAATGCCCTCCTGCACACGGCATTTTGCCTGGGGAGATGTGCCATCCCAGCGCCTGGCCAGCCGAACACGGAGGTCTCCCTGAGGCAGCCGCAGGGGAAACACCATCTACGTATGGAAGCAGGGACTGAGAAAACCATTGTGCCCATCACCACCGCACAGCGTTGCCTGGGGCTGGAGGCCAGCCCAGAGGTGTTCATCCCACCTCCCTTTCTTCCTGTCGACCAAAAGGTTTATTTCCTTCAGCTCGCTCCCTCCACATGCCTTGGGGGAGCACAAGCTGAGCTGAAGGAGTGCGGTCACAGCCGTGAAGTGGCTGCAATTTAAATAAAGGCCTGCATATTTCAGCTGCTCTCTGAGGCAAACCAACATATGACTAGGGTGGCTGCCACTAATGTTTAGAATCATAGAATAATTTTGGTTGGAAAAGGCCTTTAAAATCATCAAGTCCAACCATTAACCTAACTCTGCCAAGTCCACCAGTAAACCATGTCCCTCAACACCACATCTACCCATCTTTCAAATACCTCCAGGGATGGTGACTCAACCGCTTCCCTGGGGAGCCTGTTCTGATGCTTAACCACCCTTTCGCTGAAGAAATTTTTCCTAATACCCATCCTAAACCTCCCCTGTCTCAACTTGAGGCCATTTCCTCTTGTCCTATCACTTGTTACCTGGGAGAAGAGACAGACCCCATCTCCCTACAACCTCCTTTCAGGTCGTTGTTGGGAGCCATAAGGATTCCCCTGAGCCTCCTTTTCTCCAGAGTAAACAACCCCAGTTCCCTCAGCCTCTCTCCTCATAAGACTTGTTCTCCAGACCCCTCACCAGCTGTGTTGCCCTTCTCTGGACACACTCCAACACCTCAATGTCTTTCTTGTAGTGAGGGGCTCAAAACTGAACACAGTACTTGAGGTGCGGCCTCACCAGTGCCGAGTACAGGGGGATGATCACTTCCCTAGTCCTGCTGGCCACACTATTCTTGATAGAAGTCAGGATGCCGTTGGCCTTCTTGGCCACCTTGGCAAACTGCCAGCTCATATTCAGCCGGCTGTTGACCAGCACCCCCAGGTCCTTTTCCACTGGGCAGCTTTCCAGCCACTCTTCCCCAGGTCTGTAGCACTGCATGGGGTTGTTGTGACCCAAGTGCAGGACCTGGCACTTGGCCTTGTTGAACCTTATACCATTGGCCTCGGCTCATCGATCCAGCCTAATCTCACTGCAAACTCAAAGCACACTATAACTTCTCTGTCCAGGCGTGACTCCCTCCCAGGACTTTGCTTTGTCCCCCCCAAGATGTGGCTATCTTTTTTGCTGTCGAGCAGGTTTTTTGGTAAGTGCAACCTTAATGGAGGGCTTTAGAGCCCATCAGGAGCTCAGACTAGTCCCTGTCAGGAGCTCATGGAGGAGAGGTTGTAAGGCTGAAGATGGTGGACATGGGCTGTGGGGTAGGAGCACAGCCCGACACCAGTGCAGCACTGCCAGGTGCACATCTCCTGTTCCCTGGGCATTGCCCTACCGCGCTCTGACTTCTTTGCAATCAGAAATGCTTGCTGTGGTTGATAACAGAATAAAACACAGGTACACACCTCTACCGAAAACAGGGAAGGGGGAAAAAGAAACCCATCTTCAAACCAGTTTCGGTTTCATTTCACAGATTTACCAGAGGCCAAAGCAAGAGATAAAGAGCCCCAGGGGATAATTAGCTTCTGAAGATGAAAAACAAACACAGGTTGCAGAAACTCCTCTAAGTTAAATAGTTTTGTTTATTTGCATTTGGACCTCTGCGTATTTCTATTGTTCGCACAGCAGGTGTGAGCTGTCATATTCACCCAAAGGCACCTCCATTTTCTTGAGCTCTGTTTCCCTTCTCCACCAAAACAGGTTAAAAAGACCATGCTTTGGGAAGACAAACCCAGGTGTCCATCCTCCCTGAAAGTTTGCTGTACAGCATGATGAGTCTTCCGAATCACCTCCCAGGAGCCCACTGTGTGGGGAAGGGACATGAACCCCTGAAATTCCTACGAGACACCTTCCTCCATCTGGGAAAAAAAGCATGATGGAGACGGTAGCTTTCCACATAAAAGCCCATTGGTGTTTCCAAGTAACCTGGGTATTGCAGTGGTGTTTTCAAAACACACCAGTACAAGTGCAGGCTGAAATGTTTCAAAGCTGGTTACTATAATTAGGCACCCAGATACCACTGCAAAGGTACCTTTGAACAGTCTTCCTCTAACTGCTCTCATGATGAGCAAACTCCAGTCTGGGTTTTTCATGATCTCCCTGAACTTTCACATTTGACCCGTTTCAGTCACTCTCATAGAAACACCACCGCACAGCTCGCACAGGAGGAAACAAAAGTAGTTTTGGTCTATAGTCTCGTGCCTTTTGCAACCAGTTCCTATGGTAGAATTTTGGTTTTTTCCCCAGCCAACTTCCTACCATGGGCTAACACAGATGTACAAGGACATTTCCTACCACACAGCCTGTATATGTTTTAGCTACAGTTGCAGGCACATGGCTCTTTTTTTGGTTTTTTCCCATTTTTTCAGATCCAATGTGGAGGGAAGGATCAAAACCTGCGTTCACCACTCCCAGAGGTAATAACCTCTGCACAGAGCTGTAGCTTTGCCTTTGGTGCAGAAAATGTAAAGAAAAGGAAGAGTCAGGATGAGAGGTCTGCAGCGATGAAGGGGTGTCAGGTGCAGGGGCTGACCACGTAAGCTGCCACGGGGAGCCACGTGCCCCACAGAGGGAGCGGCAGCAAGGGAAATGGCTTAGGTGTCATTCTTTCCAGGTAAATGTAATCAGAAGAAACTGGAAGACTCTTATTTCACAGAATTAGAAGTCCCAGAGGTAAATTCCTGGGATACGTTAATACTTTTTGGATTATTTTCACCTCACATCAATTTCATCAGCCATAACTCATCGGATTTAGTGGCGCAAGAGCCCAAATTATTTGTTGCTGAAGAGCAACATGCAGAAGGGGCAGATAGAGGCAGCAACAAGCACTAGCATCAAGGAAGTAACACTATATTAATCCAGTTTTAAACAAAGCTAGCTGAAAATTCTAGGGATAGTGGCAGTCAGTGTACACTGTTCCTTATCCAGGCAAGGAAGCACACCCATTTCATGTAACTACATTATCTCTGAAAGCCGGCAGACTGTAAATAAGGCTGATAAAACAAAGTCCACCACTGGTCCAAATGGCAGTGAAGTGAGCACAAGGTTAAAGGTTTTTCCCAGAGGGAAAAAACAAAAAAAAAAGCTTTTCATAAGCAAATACTCAGGATTTATAGGCATCCGTTGACTACCTCCTCAGCACAGGGAGGTAATAAAACAATCTTGTGTTTCCATGCTGAGTTTGACGTCACCAAGATTTGACTGAAATTTGATTACAGAAGTCCTGAAGTGAGTCAAGCCCAGGGGAAACCTTGGGGAGGGGATCTGTGCAATGGCCAGAACCCCAGAGCTCCTTTTCTTGCCATTAGGGCTTGGCATCAGCCAGCTATCATTTTTCTACTGTTAAAAGCCAAAGCACTTTTCACCCCTGCAGTTCAATGTACTCAGGCATCCCTACTTCACTCCCAGGCAGGACCCACTTTGCTTCTACGCACCCATAGCCATGTGCTGCTCCAACCCAGCACCATTCAGGTAGGTAGGGCTTCCCTTACACACGCTTATGGCTGGTTTCTCAGCTAGGGCGTTTTCTGGAATAAGCACAGGACTGCAAAAGCCAAATGTCCTCTTAACACAGGTCTAAAAGCAAGAAGGATTTGTGTGGGGTGGAGGAGGATGTGACATTATCTCCCGTTCTTTCTTAGAGAAGCCCTGGCACGGCCACACACCACACACACCCCCAAACCCATCGCAGGCACTGTGGCACTTGTTTCAGAGGAGCTTCTGTGGGAGCTGGCGCAGGATGGAGGGGCATAGAGGTGGCCCTGGGGAGCTGGAAGCCCTCAACATCATGGTGCTGAACACTTGCCCTGCGCTGAAGGTCCCATGGAGCACTCCGCAGGAGAGCTGGGGGAAATGATCACTGGCAACTCCAAGTGTCCAAGTTTCATTGCGTGGTCCCTGGTGCTACTGCAGCCAGCCAAACCTGCCTGGCTGCAGGGGGGGAGGGCAGTTGGAACAAGATGGTCTTGGGTCCTTTCCAACCCAAACTGTTCTATGATGGTTCTGTGATCTTCTGCAGGCTTAGTGCCTGCTGACACCAGTTGAAGCCAAAACAAGGTCCCCTTCCAGCGAGGCTGAGCCCCAGCAATCCCACGACATGGCAAACGGTATTTGGGAAGAGCCCAGTTTAGTCCGAGACAGCTTCTCTGCACTGGGGCTGAGCTCTGGTGGATGAGATCTGGCGCCTGGTGGTGCATTCACAAAAACAGCTTTCTGCAACACAGCTGGCACAGAATATGAGTATTTATTTTTTCCAGAGAGCCTCTTTTACCAAAACCCTGCAAACTCGGCCACTGCCTTGGCCAGGGAGCTGCCGGCAGCCAGAACCTGCACACCCATATTTCAGGAGAGCCCCGGCGCATCCCCAGGGCCAGCAAATGTGGCCAGGAGGATGTTCAGGGCTGCCCTTGAATCAGCCCTTCCTGCGACAGCTGGCAACAACCCCCATGGACAGCCGGCAGAGCTGTCACCATCACCTAAATCCCCTTTTCTTCAACAGCCTTTATTAAATCCCAGAGCCTAATAGTTATGTGTGACTCTCATAATGTGTGAGTGAGCTCATGTACGTGAGTTCCTCTTCTTTTGCTCTGTTAAAGGTATAGTTAAAAGACTTTTCCCACAGAAATATAGTGGAATTTTACTTAATTCCCAGCAAATACAGTACCTGAGAGATAATGCACATAGATAGTGCCTAAGTTGTGCCTGGTCATGATGCATTTTCGCTTTCATTTCCATTAAAGGAGTAACAGTGAACTTCTAATGACTGTACCACAAGGAGGCCTACTGAAAGTGTGTTGGAGACACTAAATCCTGCATTTATGTATACAGCAGTTTAAGTGTTTTATTCTTGAGACAAGCAACTGTACTCTTAAAGCATTAAAGAAGAGGCTTTTACGACCATCAGTAACACCAGTAACCTCTGGTTTGGGAATTGCTGCCCTCTGCAACCAAGGTGCCATGTTTTGTGGGTTCTTTTGCCCAACCAACAAAGACACGCTCCACCCAGCAGCTCCGATGCGTCCCTGACCACATCCCAGCGAGGCGAGGAGCTGGTCCCCACAGCGCAGACCAGCAGCCCCAGAACACCCCAGCCCTGTCCAGTACCCGCCAGTTGCCTCCCTGGAGGTGTTACAGGGCTTTTTGGCATGGGAGAAGAGTCCACATTGCCCCGAGCCTCACGGCGGGATGACTAATGGCCGGGCTACATCTTGGGTGCTTGTTTTCCTGGAGGGCAGGGGGTGGCTGAGTGTCATTTGGGCTTTTTTTCTTGCCTTTCATTTTTGGAAAAAGGGCAGGGGCGCTCACGGTGAGACCCTGGGCTGCCCGTGCTGCCCTGATGCGCAGGGTGTCAGCATGGCCTCAGGACCACCTTCCTCAGTGGGCCATCACCTCGGGAGAGGCGAGAAGCCCTGGCACGGCCTGACGCCACAGGTTCACGCCAGCCCTGCCTGCAGCAGCTGCTTCCTGCAAAGCGAACCCTGAAAATACCGGTTGGGCATCCAAAACCCTGCCAGTTGCTTTTTAGTCAGAGGCTCCGTGACAGGGTTTTTATCTATCCTTCCCTGTCTTTCACCAACCCTGCGTGTCACTGACTCATCCGAACATGAACAGGGCCCAGGCAACTCGGTGCTCAGTGGGGCTCACCCCGCTGCGGCTCCTAAAAGGTTGTGAGATGCAGCTACAACTTTCAAACATGCACCAGGAAAAACATCTGGCACACTTTTCAGCAAAGCGTTTAATAACTTTTATTAATCCAAAACCACCACCGCTCTGGGATTATCATATGATGTATTACTTCAGCGTGTCTACTTTTTTTTTTTTTTCAGTAAGATAATGGACATCTCAAGCTTGTTAGTCTATAAGAGAATTAGGGCACTGTAATTGCACAGGCATGTTTGGAGAGACCCAGATAGTTTCTTCTTTGTTGTAAGCACAATTTTGCTTATCTCTTCCTTTTATTTTTTTTCTTTAGGGCAAATTAAATAGATCAGATGAATAAATCAATGGCTAAATCTCCATCCCAGGAGAAGCAAGCAGCTCTTCTGTACACCTTACTGCAATTTCTTCTCTATGAATTTTTTAAAACATCTCATATTAATTTCTTTCTCCTGAAGTCAAAATGTTTAAAAGTCAAAATGTTTACAGATTATGTTACCAGAACAATCAAAAGAAAAGTCAGCATGAAATATGTCTTGGAGCATTCCCTTTCAACAGTTAAGACTTGATCTAATTCTCACACTTGTTATCAACATACAGTTGAAGAATTGCTGTTTCTAGTAAAAAATAAATCCCATCTAAGGAGGGGAGAAAAACTGTCCTAGATTTATTAGCAGGCAGGGTTTCTCCTCTGCGCACAAATTAGCACTCAGCCTCCGCTATGCTGTACTACAAAACAATGTAAAGACCCCTTGCAACTACAACGGTACATTAGGAAAAAGTGATTAGAACAGGAATTATGGGGCTACTGGAGGACCTTGCGTGACACCAGGGCTGGGAGGGCTGTGTCACTGGGTGCCTGCCCATCGCCAGCCCTGCACATCCCAGAGAAATAAGAAGTTTTCTTCTTAAATGGCTGGAAATCGCCCACAAAAATACCCCTTAAGCTGTAAGCTGGGGAGGAGTGTGCCCCCCCCTCCAACTGTACCGCTGAGCTGGGAATAGGGAAGAGAAAGGAGATGTAGGACTGCAGTCTGTACTAGTGGGGGTAGAAAGTCAATAATGGAGAGCATGCCTACAAAAAATCTACCATAGATTCTTTGCATGCTTTCACTGGGTCCTTTCCGATCACATCACACGCTTTAGCTCTCCTTTGCTCTGATGGTTGGGGGTTTTTGCTGTTTTCTCCCTGCCCCTGGTCCCTGGACTCAGCACTGAGGGAAGGTCAGGTCTGAGGACCTCACCTGCCCGCGGGTACCACTACGTCCCCCTCGTTGGGTCGGCTGTGCCCCGTAACCGCCTTCTCACCAGCAGGAAACTCAGCATTAGAAAAACAAACACAACACCAACCTAATCTCTTCATAAATAAACACTCATATTCATCAAACACATCCCTTTTATGCAAGGCGTGCCGTAACACCCTTTCAGATAGTTTTGGCTGCAGGATGCCAAAAGCTTTTAAGGAGAGCTGCCCGGATCTGCAGCGTGTCCCACAAGAGAGGAGAGGCTACAGCTGTGCCAGCACAGGGAGACAACCTGTACACACTGACGTTGGCACAGGGCAACGTGCCGCGGCTCCGTGCACCATGTGTTTAGATATAACGGCTCAGGGGGCACCAGGAGTCCTCCAGACGTGCTGGCACAGGGCCCAGCGCCCCCGTACTGGGTTAGATGAGGCCATGGGGCCAGCAAAGCCATCACCACTAAAAATTAACCTGGCTGAAGACCTCAACATTTAAAATCAATTATATTAAAAAGACCCAGCTCATTGTTCTCCAGCTCTCAAAATAATAATTGACCAGGTTTTAAGGAAACACTGTCTCATAATCAGTAATAAAAGCTGCTAGCGGGAACCATACATGAGAATGAGCTAGAGGAATCCATAAATGAGAAACCTTGAAAGCAAGGGTGATGAGGTGTCAGGATTCCTCAAGAAAATTACTGAGGCAAGAGAAACATGCTGGGAAGACCTCAGCATGGCCCCCAGGCCAGGGAGGCGCTCCAGGCAAAGCCAGGAAAGTCCACCAGGGAGAGAGGTCACAAACCCAGAGAGAGGAGAAAGGCAAGAGAAAACAAGTTGGCGCAGAGAATGAAGTCAACGATCAAGTATGGAAACATTATGGGATATTCTGCCCAGGGACCCCAGGGCTGAGTTCCCACAGAGGGAAAGGGTCCCTCTTTTCCAGCTGGGAGGGACGGTGTTGAGCTCTCCTGTGCTCCAGGAACATTCCTCTGGCGCTGGCAGGTGAGATGGGTGATTCACGCTGTGCTCCTCAGCCTTCCCGCAGGCAGAGTGGTTTTTCAGCTGTGGGGGAAGAAGGGAGAACATGTGTGCAAATAAAACGGTTCCCCCTCACGCCTTTCGCTCCACTAGGAAAATACAAACATATGGGAAATCCTGCAGGATTACCAATTAAAATTACCACTTCACACCTCCTTAACAGTTATTATTTTATTTATGGCAGTTTTCTTATGGTTGATGGCTATGAGTTTATCCATGGTAGTTAACCCTGTAGCCTTCCAGGACAAAAATCAGGCTGTGAGCACAGCACCTTCTTAGCTCAGAGACTTGTGGCTTGAGGTACATAACAAGTTCTGCACATCTCTTACACCTTGGCTTACCCACTAGGAACCTAAAATCACTTGGGTTTTTTTGCTCCCACAATTCTGTTACTTCTGGATGTGAGTCACCGGGTAGCCCAGGGCTGAGGGTGTTTTTACACCACCACTCCTCTAACAGTCCTCAATCAAGAGTCTCCTTAGCAGGCTAACGTCATCCACAAATAGGAAAACAGTGTAAAAACAATAATGCTAAAAAGTAACCAGTAAACATCTGGCTTTTTAAAGAGTTTGAGAAGGGTCGTGGCAGTAAAAGAGGATGTGCTCACATTTATGTTGAGTAACTTCTTCTTTCCACGAGCTAAGACTTCTTCCCCTTTACTGTTTTGCTTTTGGTCAAAACACAGTTGCTGAGTTTAGCATCTGTGTATTTTGCTCTCTTGTACAAGGATAGATCGTACCGATCTTACTCCATCAAGGCAAAAGTACAGCCAAAGGTTGCTCGGCCCCAGGGACACATCCTTGTACAGTTGGATGCTGTGCAAAAGCTGCTAAATGGCAGAGGACTCCGATATCATGTACGAACTGGCTCACTCGCTCGCTCTTTTGGCAGAGCCGGTGGAGAGCCGAGCAGATGCGCGTTTCCTCCTTCCATCAGCCCGTGACGGCTCATCTTTTTTATTGGCAGACGAACCTGGAGGCGAGCGCGGAAGGGAGAAACACAACAGACTCTGCGCCTCATCGATCTCCCACCAAACCACAGACAGGAAAACAAGCCCTTTGCTGCTTGGCAGCAGCTGAGGTTTTTTTCTCCAGAATCTTCATTCAGTTGAGGGTACGAAGGGCTGAGCTGAGCCCCGAGCCTGCCCAGGCTTGCCGGGGAGGCTGCTGCGTAAGCACCCCGTGTGCCACCGGCCCGGGGCTCTGACTCACTCGCCACTCCTGATGCCATTCCTCATCCCTGGCAGGATATGGAAAATGTGTCAAGCCTGGCGCACGATAGTAAACATATTCCTTTGGGCTGGCTTCCGTGCTTTTACCAGCCCGTTGTCATTCGGGCGGTTTGTAAATGATGCTTTTAAGGCAGAAACTCAAAGAACAAGCTGGCGTGGCTGCCCCGGTAAATGCAAAGACGACTTCAGTGGGCTGCGCTGAACAACAAAACTCTCTTCTTTTTTTTTTTGGTTTTTTTTTTTTTTTTTTTGTACAATGCCAAAGTATCCTGAGCCATGCTTTGAACGGAGGTTACCTTTATGATTCAGGGCATGAATGAGCACTTCGGGGGCGCATACCAAGAGCGCTGGAGGAATCAGGAAATGGCTCTTTTCAAGTCTCCTCACAAAAGGAAGTGAGTCTGAATCTTGCTAAATTTACAGCGAGGACGTTGGTGAGCTTAATCTACGGCAGGGCACGGGGGGAAGGGAAGAATCCCTTTTCTTTCACTGAGGGTACACTTTTAACAAAAAAAAAAAAAAAAAAAAAAAAAAAAAAAAGAATGGGGCAAACACCACAAAGCTTTGCTGATGGTAGTGACAGCTGCCTGCCATGGCCCTTAGCTGGTACATCCCTACAGCCACAAAGACCCTTCTGCCTTCACACTTCAGCGTCCCCCCCTTCCATCGCTGGGAAAACGAGAGAGCAGTTCCACACCCCTGAGGTAAAGCCGTGCGTAGGCAGGGAGGGAGCATCACCCTGCACCTCTCTCTGCTTGGGGTGTCCGTCTGTCCTTCCTCTGCTGCCTCTGGATCCACCCACCTGTGAAGCAGGGGCATGGCGGGCTCGCAGGGCGCCTCAGGGCTCTGGGCCAAGCGCTGCAGGTGGTTCATCATTTTCAGTTCAAAGAAAACAGGTTACTTCTTCAACGGCACGGGTGCTGCACCCTGGGGTTCAGTGAAGGTACTTCAGGTTAAGATTCAGCGTTAGGAGATCGGGATGCAGTGGGATTTTGAAAGATGGATTTTGAAAGATTTTGGTACAGGAGGTGGTATGGTTCTGTAGCCTTCACACCATAATGGTCAAAGAAGAAAGAAATGAGGTCCTCCTCTTCAGCTTATTCTTTCATCCAGGCATGCAGTTGCTGATCTCACTGCTACCTCAAAACACACGCAGAGCCACTGAAGCAGGAGGTGGTGCTCACACGCAGCCCCACAGTGCTCGCCTGCACAGCGGTCCCACGGCCACAAGCCACCTTCCTTGGGTAGGACTGATGAACCCAAGTGGTGAGGGACTGCAGCAACACCCTCCTGACACAGCATCTGCCCTCCCTGCCAAAAAGCACGTAGCAAGTGACCCATCTTGTTACTTCACAGGACAGGTTAGTGTGGCCAAACAAGATCTGGACACTCAGACTACACGTAAAGCATATCCTTTAGCTTTAGCCTCTATCAAATTAAATTTGAGTCCTATGCAGGTTTATAGTCACCCTATAAAAAAGAGAAGTTCCCTGACAGAGCTCTCCCATTGCCCCCACAGCTGTTTTCATAGTGGGCACAAAGACTCTGGGATCCCGAGTCCAAGCACAGCTCAAGCTGCTGCGTGGCTACTCCCAGGCACATAGTAGCAAGTCACCCAGTCTTCCTCTTTCCAGAAGATCCAGCAAAGCTCACCAGGAATAAGATCATGCTTCAGTGAGTGGGCCTGGTGATGGAGCATCGCATCCAGCTTACCTGCCACAGTTGGACATGGCCCACATGACTGACCAGCTCTGCATGTTAGCTGTTAGATTTAGACCTTTAAAAGCACGCCCAAAAAAGGCCAGGAGGAGTTAAGAGAGCCTGACAGCTTAGTCTGGTGCAGGCATCATAGCTCCATTTCCCAGGCAGAAAGGTATTTTTAGGGGAAGAAGGTTGGTAACCAGCTGGGAGACAGCCTGAGCCCACATTTGATTTCTCCATCTTTCAACACCAATGCCGGCTACCAGTAACACCAGCTTGAAAACGCGTCCGTGAGAGCATGAACTTCAAGGCGAGATGAAAGTGCAGATCAGACTTTGGTTTTTAACTAGAGATGGCCAGTAATGAACTTCACTGACACGAAACGGGAGAAAACACCACAATTACATGACGTCTAGAGAAAAGAAGACTGAGGGGGGCTCTTATCAATGCTTATGAATATTTAAAAGGAGGGTGCCAGGGGGATGGGAACAGTCTTTTTTCAGTGGTGCCCAGTGATAAAACAAGAGGTAACAGGCACAAACTTGAACATAGGAAGCTCCATCTAAACATGAGGAGGAACTTCTTTATTTTGAGGGTGGCAAAACATAGAACAGGCTGCCCAGAGAGGTTGTGGAGTCTCCACTCTGGAGACATTCAAAACCCGCCTGGACACCGTCTTGAGCAACCTGCTGTAGGTGACCCTGCTCTGGCAGGGGGGTTGGACTAGATGATCTCCAGAGGTCCCTTCCAACCCTGACCATTCTGTGATACATCAAACATTACTTTCAGAGAGACCTTGAGAAAGCAGTCAGCTCCAGCCACGTTAAGAACCATGCACGGTCAAAAAATACCAGAATCAGCTAACGGTCCAGACTTCGGAGGACAGGGAGTTGTTACACAATTATAAACATCCTTTTTTTCTGCTAAAACATCTTCTGCTTTGTAGTCAAGATATTGTTACCAAAGGTTTTTCCTTGCAAACAAGAAGCTTTTGTAACCTCTCAAAACCACCCCCTGCAGTGGGGTTGTCCCAGCCAGCTGCCCCACCATGCAGGTGTGATAGCTGACCCTGCTTAGGATGCTACATCCAGGAAGGTCCAGTGGGAAGTTACAGAGCACGCCCCTCCCCAGCACGCCTGAAGAGCCAAAATGCTCTTTGTCAATAGCAGTTGATTATGATAAAACTGACTTTACACGAAGCTTGGGGTTTACAGGAAGGTACGGAAATAACCTTTACAAAACAAGGAAAGGGAGAAAGGAATGCATGCAGCAGGGGCTCATCGCTGTTCTGAAGTAAAGGCACTCGCACCAAGATTATTCTGCCGAGTCTAATAAACACAGCAGTAGCAAACCCCTCCAACACCCAGGGCACTCTTTGGTCTAGGTCTAAAACATGATTCCCTCCCTATCAATCTTGCCCTTTCTTGCACTGCAGTTACAGCTCTCTTCAAAGGTGACAGATGCAACAAGGAACGCTCCAAACCACTTCAGTTACAACCTCTGCTAGTACATCTGTGTCTGGGGCCTTCTACAGCCACAGCACTGAGCCTAACCCAGAATTTTACAATGAATGCTTGCGGCAAAATACTGTGAATTTATTCAAGGCTGCAAGTTGGTGCATATTTACCTGGGCTAAGAGGATTATTCCAGGTTGGTGATGCTCTTTCTAGCAAGAGGAGAGGCTACGCTGTCTCACTCAGGCAACTAACACACTACCTACAGGAACCGGCGTCCCAGCACTGAGGGCTGAGTTGGCCAACGCGACGACCTCCAGTTCTACAGCTTTCATGAGCTGCAGAGATTAAAGATGGTGTTTTAAGAGCAGGCACTGCATCCTGGCCCCAATGTGTTTGCTAAAAGCCACTACAGCTGAGGATGCCGAGATGAGAACACCGTTTCCTCAGTTGCCCAGACTCCAGTCACCAAGCCCAAAGGCTTTGAGTGGAAGGATGACCAAACTGTTGATGTGAAATTTGGGTGGGGAATATACCGGTTTTAGCTTATGTTGTAATACCCACAGGCGAAGTCTGGCAAAAGACAACACACACACGCACAAATTGGTTCCATGCATCTGTGTATGCGTACAT
This sequence comes from Charadrius vociferus, assembly GCF_000708025.1. Taxonomy (NCBI): domain Eukaryota; kingdom Metazoa; phylum Chordata; class Aves; order Charadriiformes; family Charadriidae; genus Charadrius; species Charadrius vociferus. The sequence goes on from NW_009652966.1 coordinate 1,247,113, forward strand.
ATGTACATGTATAAGAACAGTGCTCAACTGCTCTCCTGTTCCTCATTAGGAAAGCCTGCGCCAAGCGAGCTGAATGTTTACAATCTCTTGCGCACTTACCAGCATGAAACCTTTTTTATTTCCTGTACTCGTAAAAAACAGAAGACATAAGGAAAGGATTTCATTTAGGGCTATCTTGCTCACATTTTGGAACCATCTCCTCGTCATGTGTGTACGCAGGTGCTCCAAGGCAGTCATTTCCTGCTAGATAAAAGCATTCTGTTTTGATGTCTATCGCTTGGGGTATTTTTAAGCAGCAGTGTAGATACGCAGTATGAAGATGCGATCAAGTAAAAAGCATTTAAGTCAAGTGATACTTATTTAACCCGGGATTTTTTAAACACGTGCACACATATATATGTAAACAAACAAAGATTTAGAGCTGTTGTGTTTGAATGAGGACTAGCTAATGAAACAGACTGGACATGAAAAGTTTAATTTTGCTGCCACACTAGAAAGAAACAGAATGGCTCACAACCACATCAAAAAGGAGAACGAGGAAACCACATCTTGGTGGAGTCTAGGGGGGAAAATAACCAAATTATCAAATCATCATGTTCTTAAATGCCAATGTGACATATGCCAAATATTACTGAAAAAAAAAATACAAGCATCTAAATCTGTATTCCTAAGGCAATGGTAACCATTTTCTCTAGGATACGAGAATGGTGTGAAGTGAAGAATAGTGAAGGACTATCTTTAACAGGAAGAAACAAATGTATGCTTGTATCGCAAGAGTGGTGTAAAAGAGCAGTTACAGCTATGACTGATATTTCCCAATTTTCCTTTTCACTATTGACAAAAACACTACTTTGATCCTCCCAAGCCTGTTTGAACTGTTGGTGAATTTAAAGTAAAAAACAAAAACAGACACACACCCCAAACCCCATGCAAGAACTCCGCTCCCTCTGATAAATCAACATCCATCTTTACCAGCCTAAAACAATCATAAAAACATGCACCAAACACGTTGGGAGATACTGTTTTTCTGCCTGAGGCAACCACATGCCTTATGCCTGTATTAAAAAAGAGTTGGCCTGTTTTATAATGCCCACACAGGCTGGTATTCGCATTGCCAAAGTCTGTTTGTTTTTCCTCTAAAAGTCTGTGGAATACACTCAGCCAGAATACCTAACCAAGCAATACCAAGAGATGTTTAAAAGCATTTTGAATACGATTTACTTTGTATTTTCTTCCCTGTTCTTTGTAGGAAGTTAACATATCATACAAGCCCACATTTAATTCCATCGTTCCCCCAGTCCTCATATTCACTGATGAATTTAGGAACAATTAAGGCTCGCCAATAGAGCTTTAAATGCTCTGAGTTACTTGGATTACAGTAACTTGTGAAGCATCATGCCCCAAAAGACAGACTCATGGAAATGGCAACAAATGATGAAAGGGTTTTATTGTGCAAAGATTTCAAAATGCTGGAAATCCTTTTGTATTTCCCTTTGCTTCACTTTCTCCTCCCCTTCCCTGGCTGGGAATAAGGAAACAGCCAAGTTATTCTATAGCTCGTTCCCACAACCCTAACGTTCTGGTTCCCATTGAGCGTGCATTCAAGCAAAAACAAGAACAAACATTAACAGCTCCATTCCCATCCATCTACTAGACAGGAACTCACAGATGCTTCATTATATACCTCCCGCTGGCACTGATGAGGCAGAAGATTTGTATAGAAAGGAGGAGGAGACCCAGACAAAACACAAGAGTCATTGTAATTGTTCTCATTCGTAATTCTATAAGCCAAAACATCATGCTACTTTAAGCTTTTCCTCACTGTTAAAAAACACAGGCGTTGTCAACAGCATCTCGAGAACCTTTCACAGACTCTGTATATGTCACATACGTGAGTTTAAAGAAAATAGGAGGGAAAAAACAGGACCATTTTGTATAACTGGAATTTTATTTTATATATAAATAATAACAAGAGGAATTTTGAGACTTGCTACTTGCAGTGCTGATCCTGCAATGGGACAAGCATGAGCAGACTTGAGTCCCACTGCAGAATTGAGGACAAGGTCTCTAGACTGACCCAAAATACGTAGTGTCCTTTCACAGATTCCATACCAGAAGCCCAAGCAGCACACCATCAGTCTTTCCCGAGGCAGAAGGCTGATCAGTCACGTTCAAAATCAAAATGGATTCAGATGATGATTTTCTTCTTTTTCTTGGGAAATTGTTGCTCACACCTACGTTTTTTGTTCACCTATAACCTAAGAAAGGGGACAGAGGATAAGGAGAGGAAGGGAGAAAGCAGAATTAAGTATCATGGACAATTAAGTGCAATTAAGACTTTGTTCCTCAAATACAATTTGATCAATTTGCCACAAAGAAAATTCTCAATCCCAATTTACTTCTAATAAAGAGATTTAACTCTTCATATTACTGACATTAGAGCACTAATGATTATGTCTGCTCTAGAGAACTCGATCCCTATAGCTAAACTGTATGGAAATACAGAAGAGAAAGAACACTTCATAGCAACAAAACACCAACTGGAATCTTGCACAATAAACACATTTTCTCAAATAGAATTCTTTGTAATTCCCATCAATTGCATTTTTTCCTAATCTCATTTACTCTGTTGCAAAGCTAGGGTAATTTATCTCAAAGAAATGGAATCACATAAATATAGAATCTGAACAGACTGAAAATGAGATATGCTGTCTTCACAGGAAAACATAAAGCCATGTCACTTCCATGCAACTCTTCAGCACAACAGCTGGATAAAATTAAAATTTGCTTCTCCCACAATGGGATGTGGTTTGAGTTGTAGTTTGCATATAATTATTGATGACAAACATACTATAATAAAGGAGGTGCAATGCTGCTGTTTTCTGGAACGGAGAAATATGTTACGGTCTCCAACCCAAAATGATTTTGTCCTTGGCTGACCATTCACAATTCAGAGACTCATGCTGTGGCAAATCTTTATGAGGAAAATGAGACTATTTATTTTAGTAACCAGATTCAACAAGGAATATTGCCAACAGTTGAAAATACAGTGAGACATTTTCAGGATTGATCTCATTCAGAATAAACAAATATGTCTTTTCGAAGATCACAGCAGTGTTCTCCAACCTTTGGGATCACCCAAATCCAACAAAACATCTGGGCTTACATACGGAGTTAAATAACTGGATTTGATTTCAAGCAGAAGTAACAAATCACCACCCCCGCAGAACAGCTGGAAATTGATACTGAGTTGAACTTCCACCATCTGGCTGCTCTAGGTCAAAAATCTACTAGTTCCATTTACGTATCTCCTCCAGAAACAACATCTGGCAAAGTAAGTAGATTTCAAAACCAGCAGCACCCAGGTACTTTAGGCACCTGAGCAATTATCTTCACTCTTTAAAAAGAAAGACAGCAGAGCATCTGAGACAGCAGCTGTTAGTGAGGTTTTCCTCAAAACTTATTTATATAGCATGAGTATATTTATGATTAAAATCCTGAAGACAAAAGGGTCTGGATACCAACTTCCGTGTAAGTCTTCCTGACAGCTTTTGTTCCTTTCATTTCACCCACCCTCCCCTTGAAAAGAAAATGTACCTTCAGCAAAAAGCACTAAAATTTCAAAAAGTGAATAAAGACCTAACAGAAATTACATTCACATAGTAAGAAATGCTAAAAAAAAAGAAAAAAACTATTCACAGTTTTGTTTGTTATGAACCTTGATATTTGTACAGTGTCCCGCATATATAAACAAAAGTAACTAAAGTTCAATTTTCCTGCCTTTTTATCATTTAGTAGCTCTGTCCTAGTTCACAATAAGCACAATAATTTTGTGAATTTTAGAGAAGCTTTACCTCCCCTTGGTTCTCCTCGGTATCTTTACTCAAAACAAAACTGTTCTTACTATTTTTTTTATTTTTATTTTACGTAGCTGTTTTATAAAATACTTGGAAAACATGTATTCTTACAGACTTTATGTTCATATGTCTGAAGAAAAAACTAATGTACTCAGTAAATCAGCCAGTCAACATACCTTTTTTCCCTTGTGAGGATTTGCTACAGCAATTAAAAATACATTAAGGGAAACACAACATTAGAAACTAGTTTTGCTTTTAAAGCTGACTGTGTAATAGTGGAACACTGTTGCTCAGCAGATGTGTGCGTTCCATCACATCTGCAAACATTTGTGACTGGTGATGATGCATGGAAGAAAAAAATGGTGCAGTTTTGTAAATCTGGACTCTATTTACACAGTTGGTAGGAAAAAAAGAAGAATTTTACTCGTAAGTGGAACACTGCATACGAAAATAATGAGGAGTCCCTACAATGCTAGGGTTACTTTCTGATGAAAAATAAGTCTTTAACATGTGAAAATAATACAGGGCAAAGACAAGCAACTAGAAAACATGTTCAGAAAAGACCTCCTTTATCAACCGATGTCAGAGCAAACATTAGCTGACGTTTTGTACTAAGTGATGTCCAATTACATTATCATTAGCATTAATAAGCCCCAAATACAGAGCAATTTTTGTCCCATGAAATTGAACCATCTTAAAAAAGTTGAGAGGGCGTTTTTGTTTTGCTTTTCGAGAAACTGTAACAGTCACGGGACTTGCTTGAGTTTAGAAAGCAACCCAGTGGCTAAGCCAGAAACAGAACGGGCACCTCAGCTCAAGTTTCTGGCTCAGGGAACTGCCTCCGTTTCCTCCATCATTGTTTCCTCCATCATTCGTTCCCAACTGATTAAGCACGTCTCATTAGGGAGGTGCATCAACACAAAAGGTCAGGCACATCGTGGACTGTTACAGGCTGTAAGATAACGCTGTACCCTGGCACTGACAAATCTTTAGAGAAAATGTATCAGCAGGGAATAGGTTTCTTTCCCCTCCTTCGTACCTGCACAGGTGTGACAAACAAGGGAATGACGTTTTTGGTATGGGAGGCAGAAATAGGAAGGGAAGAAGGAAAAAAATGTCCCCCCAATCAAACAAACCACAATACATTACCAAGGCCTTGCTAAATTAACTCAGAATCCTTGGAGGACACATATATTTACTTGCTATGCTCTAAAAATGAAGAATTTAGATAAGTTAAGTTAAACAGTATTAAGGAGTATGTGTATTCATGACAAATGTTAAGATGAATAAATTTATTACTTCTCTTCCCCTCTTTCTTCATCAGTAAGAAGAAGAAAATTAGAAGTCAAACTTACAAATGTTCAGCTTTCCCACGTTATTTTGCTGCTGTAGCCACATACTGTTAACAGTGTTTATACTTTACCTGTCTGATGCCAAGTGATCTGATGTTCTACTTCTGAGCTCGCTCTTCATTTGAAGCAGCATGGATTTCCAGGGGCTTGTCACCATCTGCATCACCCTTGAGGAAGGAAAATATGCACCAAGTTTCAATTGAGGCAATCCATGACTAATGTTTTTGGCAGAACAGAAACCCTCTTCAAAAGCTGAAACAAAAACTTCTTGCAAAATCAAGTGGTTGATAAGACTAATTCAGTATAATATACTTGAATATGATCTTCTCCCAAACAGTTTCTAGATTTTAGTCTTCCTGTAGTCAGCTGAGCAATTAAAGGATTTGAAAGAACAACTAGTTCAACAGAAATGTTTTAATTGACTCATTTTGCCTGCACTAATAATAGAGCATGAATTCCCACAGAGTAGTTGCTATTTTGCATTCTCTGAATTCTGCGTGGATTTATACAATGGGTCTCTTTTAGTACATATCCTTTGAGAGAGCGTTCTCACACTTTCCATGAAATAAATGATAAGAAATCAAAGAACTAGAAGATGCTCGTTAGAGTGTCTGGTCTATCTATTTGCCAAGTATGCTATAATCAACAGGCATTTGATTATAGTTTTAAATAGATATCAATAAAAAAAGTACTTAAAGGGCCACACATGTGGCTACAGGACTGAAGCACATGACATACAAGGACAGGCTGAGAGATATGAGTCTGTTCAGCCTGCAGAAGACCAGACAAAGGGGGAACCTAATTGCTATCCACAGCTCCTTAATGGGCATTTATGTCTTTGGAAGAGCTGGGCTCTTCTCAGAGCTTCACATCAAAAGGACACAGGAGCACAGCAAATTTCTACTAGATCTGAGGGGCGGAATAAATGTATCACACCACTGATCAAGCACGGGAGCAAGTTTTCCAGAGAACTTTTGAATTTCCATCCTTGGAAATAATCAGCACTTGACTACACAAGGCCTGAGCCACCAAACCTAACTTTGAAGCTGTCTCTGCTTTGAACAGAGGGTTGGATGAAATGATCAGAGGTCACACACCCAGCCTCAGTTATTCTTAAGTTCTACACATGAAAATTAAATGGCGTTTTCTTTTTATTCTAAAAATGTATTTTTACTGATATGACCTAAATGTGATGGCAAATGTAACAAAAGAAGCCAGAAGAGACTGGAAAACATAAACATTTCACAGGATGGGTCAAATATATGTCCCAGCACAAACTGAATACTATGAATAAGGCACTGAGTCTATAAGACTCTGCATATGCTGTGCTGGAGATAATGACCTAATACATGAAGATTCAATCATGAAGATTATTCTTAAATTTCTTATTCAAACTATGCCTAGGCAAGACCTTTAAAAGGTAATTCTTTCCTTCAAAAACCCATTTTGTTTTGATCACTACCCCGGATATTTCATAGCACAGGAAATCACATCCACAAACCACACCCACTTCAAAATAATGATCTACTCCGTAATTTTCCTGTACAGGAACCTGTAAATTACAACATTTTACTACAACTTATAATGAATAATCTGACTCACGATGCCTCATCTCAGGGACTACTTAATCCTGAACAAATGAACTAAAAATAAGCTGTTCACAAAGAGTTCGATGTTTTTCCACTTGCTTGTTTTAACTTGTAAAAAGCAGGTACCATCTAGGTAAATTTTTTTTCTTTTTTTTTGTCCTGAAAGAAGAAAAAACCCCAAAGCAACACACACACACAAAAGTACAGGAAGACAGGGGTCTCACTCAGTTCCTTTGTTTCTATAAGCTCAGTAGATCTCATCACAGGGCTTGTCTTCACTAGACCTATTAAGTCCGAGTTACTTAATTCAAGCCAGTCCACTGCTAAATTGTCATTTCTCACACAAACTTATTTGCTGAATCAGTAATTATGAAGTTCTTTTAACTCCATCCACTGTATGTGCCCACCAAGTAAATAGTGAGTCTGAGTGAGACTGATCAAGCAGTAACATGGGTAGCCAGAAAAGGACATCCTTTGAGCTAGTACAAGACATAAACACACCTAATTTTACAAACAAGTGTCAAGGTCCTCTAGTCACACTCAAAACTAGATCAGAAGCAAAAAACGTGTTTAGATCAATGACCCAGAAGACAGGCTGCCTCTGTGCCGTGATGCCTTCTCGTAATTAGAAGCAGGCGCATATTCAAGTCGGTCTTTCTACTTTCTGGCTCAACACAACCACTCCAGAATACATCTGGGTGGCCAGAGGAGTTCACACATCAGATCTCTACCCCACAGCAGAAGGGGAAATATTTTGCAGCATTCTTATGCATTTGACACTTTCAACTGAAAGGTGACTGATAAGAAATCTCTGTAACACATTCATTAGTGAAGTGTCTGATACACTGGGATTCCATGGGATTAAAAAAATATTTAAAAAAATCAATATTTGAAATTGAATATATCGGAACTAAGGGGACTGTACACAATGCTTTTTGTAAGATTTTCGGTACATGAGTGGTTAAAAGACACCCCAACTTCGCTCACAGTATCTAACAGAGATACATCAAGACCTCAATTTGAAAGAGACAAACTTAAAAAAAACCCAACCAACCAATGATTTCTGTGAAAATTTTCCCTCCATACAGAGAAAAATGCCCAAAAGCAACCTGGCCTAATGTCAAAAACCCAAATGTGGGGTGTTTTTTTTTCCTCATGTTACAGCCTAGTCTGTTGCAGAAATCAGTTTCTGTTGGTCCCTCTGAGAAAGTCTTGGAATGGCCAGGCCCTTTTACACTGGCACCTAACCTTAGAAATTTTAACTCCAAAGGTAGGTAGGTATACATCTCTTACGTTTACGGAAATTTCTTGAAAAGTAGAGTCTGACCACCAGAAAAAAACAACAGCTGCAAAAGAAAAACAAAAGCTCACCTGGGCTCATAGATTAATAATTTACCTTTCCTTCTGTCATCTTTTGTTTGCTATGTATTGCTTAGAATAAAGAGAATGTCACTGGCTTACCTTATTCATCCTCCTCCAGTCAATCAATAACTTATTCTCCACCTTTTATTCTCACCTGAGCTTGAACTTAACTCTCAGAAATACGAAGCACTTTTAAAAATATCACTTAAGTTGCCCTAAAAGGCTCAACTTTTTCTGGGGTACATTCTGTCTTTCCTGCCTCTAACACATTTAAATTCACAACAGCCCAAACTAAGAATCCAATCCAAAAGAAGTAATAATTTTTACAAGTTTTACTCTGTTGTTGTTCTCACTATCAAACAATAAAAGAAGAGCGTATGACAGGGAACAGTATTTTCTGTCAGAAGTAGACGCTTATCTTTTAGTTTAGATGACCAAACTTTTGCTCATCTGTTCAGAAGCTACTGAAGACAATTCTTACAAGCATTTACTGTAGAAAGAAGCTCTCAGTTGCTTGTGTTGTGTTTTAAGTGACTTAAAAACTCTCCCCTTAAAACACAATTTAAGGTTTGCTACGGTCACAGTCCACAATGCTTGTGGCAAAGCTCCCCAGTCAATACACTGAGATCACAAATTCCACCAAAGCTTTCAGGTGAGGAAAATCCAGGTCCACAGTTTCTTTGATGCCTGCCCTGAGCAAGCGCGGGAAACAAGTACCCAAAGCTGAGCAGTCTTTGCACTTGGAAGCACTCTGTCACAGCTAGCAATTAATAAAATACCCAGAGACACCTATATAGACATTGTTGTATTTTTAATCTTTATATATTTTTATATGTGTAATATATATACAGGTTAAAAATATATAACATAAAATATGTATTAGTATTGGTAAGTCACAGCTGGTTTCTATCAACAGACCAGGCAGGAATGAAAACCGAACAATAAGCTGCAAGAGTTTCTCTTAATCTCTGAAGCTGTTTAAACAGCCAAATGACAGACAGGAAGAAAAAAGAGAAAAAATAATCAGTTTTCTGTAAGATCTTATCAGTGATTGGACTGAAGCCTGAAAAAGCAGACATATGAAGAAAGGAACAAGACCTGAAAAGGAGGGTGGCTTTGGAGTTCTAGTGCTGTTACCGTTTTTCATATTTTAGCCACTTCAGTAAAAATAACAGGTGCCCATTTCAGAGTTGAGGGAAGAGAAAGAATCCAAACCAGCTAGAAATACAGCAAAAGTCTTTGAGTGGTATAAAGACAAGACAAAGTGAGAACTAACTGAAGAAAACTGTTTTTCCATGTGTTTCAGTACATATTAGCTCACTGGCTGGCACAAAACCTGGGCTTAAGTGACCTGGTGCCATAACACATGCCCTTGTCACCTCGTCACTTGAAGACAAAGTCATTATAGTATGAGAGCTAACAACCTTATAGCACAATATAAACAGTATAAATTATAGAAGTATCGGAACCAGAGGCAAAAGATGGCTGCCTTTCATGAAAATAAACATCATATGAGCTGACTGACAAAAAAGACCTGAACTTACAGGTGGTATGTACTGAACTGTGGCTCCGAAATACTGATCTTTAAGCAGTTTTCTGTAAAGAAGTTATAATCCTTTGTATAGAAAACCACAGTCCTTAAGTTTATTCTGTTGCACAAAATCCTCAAGCTTGCTATGGTTTGTTCACCCCTCTGACCTAAGGACAGCTATTAAAGCTGATAAACTCAGCCAGTATTAAACAACTGATTGCTGTGGGGAAAAAAAAAGAAGACAAAGAAGCTGCAATTTACTGGCTTAACAGTTCAGCTAGTTCAACACTTTTGTCAGCACTGAAAGGCAAAAAAAGTGTAGAAAAAAAGAAATGTAGAAAAAGATGATCTTGCATCAACTATGGTATTATTGGGCAAAGCAGAGGGACCGGTTACTCACAAAGACTAGCTGAAGGCAATGCAGGGTATTAGCCTTCGTAATTGCAAAACCCCAGTAATGAAAGTTTGATGCCGCCTAAGGCTACTCAAAAGGGTTTCAAACACATCATTCTAAAAAAATGCATAAAGGCATGAGTTGGTATGATTCTCTACAAATTTTGCACACTAAGGTTAAGAGAAACAAGGTTTGAGGGACACATCTTCCATTTCACTCTCACTTCCCCTGAAGATTTACAATCTCATAATATAAATGTTAATACTAATTCCACTGATTTTTGTGGAATTACTCTTTGTGAATAAAGATCACTCACGTAAGCAAAAGATTTTCAGAAGATAAAACCCTTAAAATATACCTGGCCTCTCAACAAGATGGTTACATTTCTTCTACAGTCGCCTCTACCTGGGTGAAGAAGTAGAAAAATTGTACACTTTATACCGAGAAAGATAAGAAACTGAATAACTACTCCTGCTGTCCCTTAGTAGGTAAATGTTTAAACCTTCTGGAGATAAAAAAGCGAACGCTGATTTTTACATCAGGTACTGATGTACCCGACATCCTGACAAGGTGGCCCCTTCAACTAGCCAGCTTCAGGATACCAGAATGCTATACTGCAAACAGCGTATTCAAAACCTTATCAGACAGACTTGCTGTATCGAGGGGCTCCAGCCACAGTGTTTTGAAATGTAGCAGCAGAAGGTCCTGGAATACTTCTCTCTTGGCAGAAATTAGATTTCAGTTGATATGACCTCAACTTGGCACAGGTTTTTGTTTCATAAAACCTTCAGAAAATTAACATACCACATCTATTTTAATGACATAATCCTGCACAAACTTGAAGTTATTCACAGCTGTGGTACCTATGACTATCAAACAAATTATGAGCAAAATAACAAATTAACACAAGCCAAGAAGAGCCACCCATATATTGCTTGACTATTTGCAAGAATCGTTTGTGTAGCAACAAGAAAATGATAGAGTGAATGTCACAACAACAAAAAAATAACATCTTTTGCTCTGGCGTGGTTTCACAAAATGGGTTACATCTGCTGTAACAACTCAAGAATAACATTTATATTTGCCTTCACTAGTTAAGGAATCTAGCTGCCTAGTACAACAGTAAGAAATAAATATACAAAATCAACCCAATTCTTTCACAGGGCTGTCGTATTAGGACAGGAGTCCCAGAATCTACCCTAGAATGCTTTACCAATTTTAGTACATGATAGTTAGAAATATTTGTGTTCTTCCATGACCCTTCTATATCAGTAAAACCTCCAAGAAAAATGCAACTTATATTTATAACAGAAATTATTTCGCTGGAAAACTTGATGCTGATTTGGTGCATCTAATCATATGTATGAATAAAAAGTCCTTTTTTGCACTAGTATAACCACACTGCATTAGAGACAGACTGAAAAGGTTTTTCTAGGGTAAACTTCACCTCTCACATTTCATGTTAGGGACACACCAGTGCTTATATGTATAAAAAAAAAAAAGGTGGAGGTTTTCATTAACTGTAACTGACCACATCCTGATAGAACATCATAACACTATCTTAAAAAAAAAAACAACAAACAAAACTAACTAAACCAAAACAAGAAAAACCAAACCTACCCCTACCCCCCTAAATTCTCAATTATGGATTTTATATTGCTTCTCCAAAAAGAAACTTCAGAGCAGGCTTATTTCATTAGGAACACTTTTCAGTCCACGTTGTAGCGACTTAGACAGCATGTGACTTTTTACAACTGCTGTTCAGCTTCTCTAGGCACAAGGGAGACAATACCCTCTCTTTAACAACTTCGGAGGACAAAGACACAATGAGGCTGTATACTCCAGTGGTAAGAGATCACTGAACATCTGAAATGCAAGTAATTTCATCAAGTGTATAGTGCTCCCTCATTTGAATCACAGGATTTTTGTATCTTACCTAACCCAAGAAGTTAAATGGCAGCAGTTAACACTAACAATATCTGATCAATTAGATGAACTTTAGGAGGAAACCATTCAATGGCATTTCACTTCTTTGTGCAAATAACATATTTTGGCAACTAAGGGGTGTGATTTAAAGATTCTGCAAGGAGGAAGAGAAAGAAGTGTGTTTACTTAGTGGTCTCTGCAATTTTGCATGTAGTTTGTTTTTCTGCTGAAGTAGCAAGTGCTTGAATAAGCCTTACAATAAGATGAAAGCTTCCAAAGTTTTTGCCTTCCAATAACAACCACATGTTTCCTTTTGAAAGCCTGGAACACAATAAAATAAAAAGCTCAGCTAATTTTTACTGATGCTGCCAGTTTGTCTTTCTGAAATATTTTAATGTTGCCTATTTTTTTGAGACGCTTTTTGACAGCCTAGGTTTCAGGAAAGGTACAGTATGGTTAACTACCCTTTGTTTATTCAAGCAGCTATACAAGTGCATTTACTGAAGCGCCCAGGGCCAATACAGGACGAGTATCCACTGATGAAAGTCTCCACTCTCGTAAAACATAGCAACTGACAGGACACGTGAGCATTTCTCCAACCCACCTTGTTTCGAACTAGTCCCACACCTAGACCTAACCTAGGGAACTCAGTCCCATACCTGCAATTGCCTCTCCGATATCTCTCGCTCAGTAGTTATTTCCCTTTACATCTCAGGCCTCTGGGTTGAAAATACCATGTTTTGGTCAGATAGGACTTCTGGTTTACAACAACCCAGAAGCCACCCATCATTGTCAACCCAGCATGAACTGCTACAAGTTGTGAGCTATGGCTCAATCAGGAGGTCCACAGTAAAGGACCAAGACTTTTTGCTGGTTCAATGTTGCTTTCAAATCACCTGTTAGTTTTGCCAGGCTACACAGAAATCGGGGATTAAAGATGCAGTGAGTTTACAAGTGAAATTAAAATGACAGAAGTTTTACATTACACACTTGAACTTTTATTTCTTTAAGTAGGAGTTAAAAAAATTCCCTAACACCCTTACAAGGTCCCCCTGGCACACATTTAATCAACATGCACAGTTCCCCAGTCTCTTACAGTTCACTTCACTTCACTGAGCCATCTACATATATTTCCTAGAAGTCAGTTTGCTTATCTGTATCAGAGAGGTACAACTACAAAGACAGCTTGCTCCTGTGGGGTAACAGAAATGTCTAGAACATCAAAAACAAAAGCATCATTAAGATACTTAACTCCAGAAACTTCAGGCAGGTTCTAAATTATGATCAAGACATTACATAACACACTGATTGATTAAAATAAGTTCCCATTTCTTCACAAATCAGTCCTAATCTTCCAACTAATATCATTAATCAATCACACTGCACTTATTTTGCAACTTGGTAGCATTTTGTACAATGCGGAATGCATTTTAAGCAGCAAAACAGAATCTTATTTTGGATTTCTTTTAAGGGTAGCATTTATGAATATTTGCTCTAACATAATGATGTCACTGTGCACTGCTCTATGGAACATTACTATCCAGTCATAACAGCTAGCAATTTGTAGAAGCAAACAGTCACAGATACACAAAACTAAAACCCTACAATTCACTTCAGTTGTGTATCATGTTTGACCAATTCTACAGACAAAGTTACAGTCCTGTGTCCAGTTCTGGGTTCCCCAGTATAAGAGACATGGACATATTGGACAGAGTCCAGTGAAGCACCACAGAGATGATTAAGAGACTGAAACATCCTTTCCTATGAGGACAGGCTGAGGGAGTTGGGCACAAACTGAAACACAGGAGGCTCCCTCTGAACATCCAGAAACACTTTTTCACTGTTAGAGTGACACAGATTTCCCAGAGAGGTTGTGGAGTCTCCATCCTTGGAGATATTCAAAAGCTGCCTGCTCTGGGCAACCAGCTGTAGGTGGCCCTGTCTGAGTAGGGGCGTTGGACCAAATGACCTCCAGAGGTCCCTTCCAAGCTCAACCAGTCTGTGGTTTTATACAGATATTTAAAATACATTTTTATATATATATATAATGAAGTCTTAATATACACTGCTTTCACACACACAAACATGTAAGCAGATAGTTAGAAACCAATACAAACACTAACTAAAACCAAGGATAAATTCATTCATCGCTGAATAATACGACTTAAATGTAGCACAACTACTTTGATGACTATAAATCAACTATGAAAGAGTACGCTTGCTGAGATACTACGATTTAAAGTAGCTAAATGCACACACCTTAAAATGGTGGTATTGTATAAGCACAGGCCACAGGAGGGCTGGACAAAAAGGCTTCCTGCAAGGAAATCATACTGTATCACTGATGCTCTGTTGGGGGATTAGGGAAAGCTGCTCTGTAGGGGGAATAGGGAAAGCTGCTCCATTCTAAAACCGAAAATAAGCATGCAGACATTCACTTAGTTGTATTAGCAATGTTAATTCAAAAATGCTGTTTTAAAGAAACCTCAGTGCTTGCCAAACTCTGGAAAACAAAGCCATTATGTTAGCATTTGCTCTGTCATCAGATGCAGGCATCTCTAAGGCAAGACATCAGTCTGCTTAGCATAACACAGAACAGCAATGCCAGACCCCCCCAAAAAAAGTGACTTGTAGAACAGAAAATAAAGACTAATGTTATTCTAACTAAAAAATTAAACAATAAAAAAAAAAACAACTGCAAATCCAGAAAACAGAAACTTTCAGCAATGACATAAGTGTACTTGGCACCTCGCCAGGATGCCTGGTTCATAGCAGATTGCAAAGAAACACAATTTTCATTGGCAGCCTTCTGGATAAGAACCAATTAAATGAAAGTTTCCTAAAATAGGGCTCTAAGTATTATAATCACACAGCTAGATATCTATGACTAAATCCCTAAGAACTGCATATCCCTATAAACTGCTGGTTTTATGACCAGAGAGTAACCTTTAATACAGTAGCATACAATAACATCATCATGCTAGAGCAAATATTCATGAACAGTCAAAGGAAAAGAAAAAAGGAATACATTGGAAACAAGATTCTATTTTTCTCTCTTTCAAAGAGGAGACATGTAGTGGATAGGATAATGTGTAGGATAATATGTAGTAGTATTTCACATTTTTAAGACAGAGCTTTGTCAAATTACATTGCTTTTAAAAAAAGTTTCAATTTTTAAATAATCAAGGCTGTAAGAGCCTTGATCGCTAGCATTCCAATCACAATACTCCCAACTTTCCTATTAAACACTTAGTAGATTATACTAAAGAAAACTTCCAAACAGCATTTCTGAAAGTTTAACTTGAAATAAGGTTAGTATTTTTCTACAGCTTAGAAAGACAGAATGAAAACTTTGTCTTCAGAAATAAAACCTGAGTCAGAGTGGAAAAAACCCACTATTGTTTGTATATTCTTTGTCCGAAAATGCAATGGTAAATTCAGAAATTACGCTCCTCAGACTTCTTACCTTATCATTTTTTTTCCCAGATTTCTTCTTCTTAGAATTATCCTTCCAAAGAGATTCTACAGCAATATATCCCTGAAGACTCCAGTCATACAGCTGTGTACCAGCAACCTTTGAAACAAGATATTAGAAAGCATGAACTTAATAATTTGGGAAATATTATTTTGCTTCTTGTTTAAGTAGAAGAAGTCTCAAAACACAAGATCTTTAACATCTTCCTGTTCAAGCGCAGGGTGCCAACATTTATAAACATCTTGAAAAAAAATGACATATGGAGAAAAGCCAACTTGTTAAAAAACTGTTTGAAGACTACCTGAAAATATATATGTATAAAAACGAGTGGAAGGACGCTGCATGGGAACAATTCTGGTTTTCTTAGTATTCAATGTTCAACAGATTGAACATATGCAAATTATTTCTTAATTTGACAATACTAATTTTAAAGGAAAAGAAAAATCCTCTACTTAGTGTGTCATTATTTTGCAATTTTACATTTTCATTGCTTTAACAGAACAGTAAGACTATCCCTTTGTTTCTTCTTATTTGCTATTTAGAATAAAGACCTAATTTGCTGATAGATGGCTGTAATGAATTATCAGCTGTCAACTCTCAAAACAGAAAACAGCTAGGAAAGACGGAGTTTGCTATACTACACAAACAGTTTTAGGTCAGGAAAAATCCCTGAGTCTAATAAAAGAGTGTTTCCTGCCGCTTACATGATATGGAACTGTAAAATTCACAGGACACTTTAAAACTCAAGAGTGTTAGTTTTTTACAGCTCCAGACTCGGGTCAGTACTCACTTTCATATCACTATCAGTTTTCTTACAAATCAAGAAGAGCAAAAATGGACAATTTGCCCAACTAGGCAGCTATTAAACTAAAGAACTTATGAAATCAAGAAATAAGAAGGTATCACCCTGCCTCCCACAGCAGGAAAACCAAAACAATGAGAACGGGGCAAGTGTATGATGCTTCTGAAGCAGTTTCTGAATGAAATTATAAGTTTCTTCCAGCCTCCAACAACTCACTGCTCAGAGATTTCCTGAGCCAGAGTTGATTTCTATGTGTATAACAATGCCCAAGGAACTTCACTCCTGTGTGCTTGTTCACTTTGCCTTGAACCCCATGCAAATTTTTAGCATCCACAACATGCTGTGTCAACTGCTGGACACACACGGTGCAAAGAACCCCTTCCCTTTGTTCATCTGAACAAAATTAACCACACCAGTTATGTACCACAACGGTAAGGGATGTGTTTCTGGGCAGAGATCATGCTACTACTACCTTACACAAGAGGCTATTTAATAATTAGTATTAAAACAAAACAAACCCAAATCAGCACCTACATTGCCGAGTCACAAATAAATATAAAATGTAGGCTGTTCTAAATACAAAGAGCTAGCATATTTGTCACATTTGACAATTACAGTTGTGCTTTAGTTTTATGCAAGTCTGTATGATGCACGGAGTTTTCTCTATATCTGAAGGTGATAAAGGTCATCAGAAAAAAAGCACGCAGTGGTCTGTGGATGAATGTGTTAAATCTCAAAAAATTTCTCAATTCAAACATTGCAGGTATAGAGAGTTATCTTCTTTTTCAGTATCAGGAGTGTTCATTCTCAAGAACTTCAACACATAAGTTCTGACAGTCAGAGGAGCCTATGGCTCATCTGGAAAAATAGTGCCATCAGTTGCGCAAGCAGTACAAACCTACCAGGTCTGAAAAATAACCTCAATAAATGAACAAACAGGGGTCTTTCTGTCTGCAATGTTACTGAGGACACAGCTACCAACAAAAAATATGAAAATAACAGCAACTATGCTGTCCTGGTTTGAGCGACACAGTATTAATTTCTCTTCTAATGCTTGGGAAAACTGCACTTTTAGAAGACTCTAGTGTCTGAATTTGTGAAAATATTTACTTTACAGCCAGCTATGGTGTGTGGGTTTCAAGGTCTCAGTGTTTTTGAGTTAGCCAGATGCAGGGATGAGGAGGAGCAAGACCCGGGCACTTGACCCAAGCTGGCCAACAGGGTTATTTCATACCATGGACATCACATCCAATATAAATTATAAAGTTTGCTGTAAAGTTCCCTGTCCCTTAATGGCTGCAATCCAGAGAACTTCTTGCCTGTGCCGGACCCCTGAGGCCTTTCCTTCCTCCCAAAGCCATAGTGCTCACAATGTCTGACATTTGCTGTCCACTGCTGGGAGTGCACAGCTTCCTACTAATAGAACTGGCTGAGCATAACCTTGTATATTTTATATTGGTATCAGGATCAGTATTGGTTCTTTAGTGTTATTAATGTTAATTATCTAGTCTTATTCTATTAAATCTCTTTATTTTTCAGCTCCTGGGCTTCTTTGTTTTTTCCCCAGATTCCCCATCCCACATGCGGAGTGGTCATCAGGTGACAGAATAATTGTCTAAATGACAATAAATTGTTGTGGGTTTCTCAAATCACAATGTATGCATAAGCCATTTCCTGTTCCTGCTTAAAAATACTCCATTAAAATATTTAAAACCACTCCAAATACCTAACAGTACAAACTTAAAAATATTCTTATTATAGGAGTCATACCATCAAGCGAATTATGAATTGCGCTAAATGAGAACTGGTCATTCTTCCTCCCAAAGCCATAGTGCTCACAATGTCTGACATTTGCTGTCCACTGCTGGGAGTGCACAGCTTCCTACTAATAGAACTGGCTGAGCATAACCTTGTATATTTTATATTGGTATCAGGATCAGTATTGGTTCTTTAGTGTTATTAATGTTAATTATCTAGTCTTATTCTATTAAATCTCTTTATTTTTCAGCTCCTGGGCTTCTTTGTTTTTTCCCAGATTCCCCTTCCCACGTGTGGAGTGGTCATCAGGTGACAGAATAATTGTCTAAATGACAATAAATTGTTGTGGGTTTCTCAAATCACAATGTATGCATAAGCCATTTCCTGTTCCTGCTTAAAAATACTCCATTAAAATATTTAAAACCACTCCAAATACCTAACAGTACAAACTTAAAAATATTCTTATTATAGGAGTCATACCATCAAGCGAATTATGAATTGCGCTAAATGAGAACTGGTCATTCGTGTTGCTGGAGTAAAGCATCTACACCACAAGGTACAGCAGCCCAGATAGCTTAGTTTGCCACAGTCAACCAATGCTTCAACACCATACACACTTCCCAAAAGCTGGGACTGCCACACACATTCACAGTTCCTGTGGGTTGAAAACCACAATTCTAGATAGACTGTAAGCTGC
>NW_009652966.1:1265902-1284226 GCF_000708025.1 Charadrius vociferus
TCCTCTCACGAACACAACAGGAGAGTATGCGTTAGGCTTGTGTTTTATACCTCTCTTTCTCATGGAGCAGTTGAAGAGGAAGCATGTGAGTACTGCAGTCGCCACCACTATTCTTGGGAGTGGCAGTTCCAACCAGGAAAAGTAAAAGGAACAATCAGAATACAAACAGTTCATTCAATTGTTCCAAGTGTTCATTCCAACATTCATACAAAGAGTTCCTTTCAAAGAGGGACAAGTTTTTCCGTCCAATCATCTGGAATTCTTAATTTCTGGAAGATAACAATCTCCAGCTTGGTTGTGTTAAATTACAACATCCTAAAATACCATCTCTGTTCAATGCAACACTGTAAGTTTGTATGCTAAAATTTGAACAAACAAGTTCAAAAGTCAGATCGAGTGGTTCTCAACAGGGACTCTGATATAGTTCAAAAGTGACCTTGGGCAGCCACAAACACCTGTACTGGCGCTAACGGGGTAGCATCAGCAGTCTCTAAGGCCTAATAATGCATGTAAACAAGCTCCCATATTTTAATTTCACACAAGACAATAAGCATATAGTATTGACTATACCATATGTTATATATCAAGACTATCAAGCAGAATTATGGTTAACAATTCTTTATCTACATTGAATGCTGAGAAACCAAACTGAGACTCTGCTGGGTTTTCTACATTTATACTGTTAACAAAAGTAGTCATAGTGCAATTTCACAAGCATTTCATTCTGCAGCTAACATGGATCAAGTGACCCCAACTCCTCCTTTTCAATCCACAGTTCCTTTAATTGTGCCAGGCTCTCAGTCGTGCCAGTGCAACTGTTTGTGCCTTATGGACTGAAGCGGGCAAGGGACAAGGTATGGGTTCAAAAGACATAGAACTAATTTAGTTTGTTGTCATAGAAATAAACTTACATACTAGGAAGCTTTTCTTGAAAGAAAGAAGGTGGTAAGCATAACACACACCACTTCAGGAAATTTGAGAAGTTCCAATAACAAGGAACAAAAATTAATGATAAAGATACTGATTCAAGTAACTTCATAATGGGAAGTTTTTTCCAGATGGAAGAGAAGACACAGTAAATACAAAATATTTTGAATGTATTATGATTAGCTGGAAAGCAATACAGTTCCAAAACACTACTTGAGTTCCACCAGAGCAAAATAAACTTTAGTATTAAATTCAGTTCCCTTACCGCATATACAGTCTGACCATTTGTTCAAAGTTATACAAATTAAAGTAATACTAGCAGTGAGGAAACAAAACCCTTACAAATTTGTGATTTATTAGAATGATTACTAAAGCACGAAAAAAATAATTAGTCTGTGCATTTCTTCCATCTCCAGTTTGATGAATAGTGTCTGTAAACTACATATTCCCAATGATGAACTCTGTTGCTGTAACTTCACTTAGCAACTCGTCCATTTCAATTAAGAAAAAAGTTTTCTTCCAGACAGATGCATCAAGTGTTGTATCGCAGCTGCAAATGTATTTTGCTGTGTTTATTTCCAACTCTCCAGTTGGAAGTCTTTAATAAAGGTGGGAAGGAAAAAAAAATACCCAAAACTTTTTTAGTCTTTCAAAGTATGGTCATATCTGAAAGTTTACCAAATGAAGGGAACTATACCACAGTAAATGAAAAAGCAGTGATGAAGAACTCAAATGTGGAAGGGAAAAAAAAGAACACATAAACACAAACTTTAAATAAAAGATTTAAAATTTATGTTCTAGAATATTTCCTATACTGTTCTATTAACTTGACAAGTGAGCTTTGTACGGACAGCATCCCTTTATAGGGTTACAGAAATTTTTTGAATTGAAGATCTATGAAACATTTCAAAATAAGTACTAGAGAGAAAAGTGCTTTCAATTTCAGATTAAAGGATAAAATTATGGATAATAAGATCTGATATGCTTAAAACTTTACTTCTTTAAGAAAAGAAAACTGCAAAAGAGATTAGAGGAACCAAAATAGTATCTAGGATATCAGTCTATCCACACGAGTTTCCAAACTCATACATCTAGTGTCCTGACCAAGTCAACAAAGCTAAACCTATTCCAATCAAGTTTCAAGCTCATGGTCTCTTATCTGATTTTTTCTTACAGTCAAGCTAAGAACTGTGAATTAATCAAAGGGCAATCATGCACTTCAAAGTTTTCGTAAAATAAACAAGGTATTGTGAAGCTGTTAGTAGCAAATCCATAGTTAAGACTGAATTGAGCTTCTTTAAAAACAGTAACATCAGTTTGAACACCATTCAATCGCTTCCCACTTCACTGTTCAGAAGTCAACTAGAACTTCAATACACAGCTTCCAACAGAAATGTCTAAGCTTCTACATTTGATGGTTTTTTTCCTGCCACTTGTATAATTTTCAGTCCCTGGGAATAAGTCAACAGAACTATCTGTATTTAGAGCATCCGAATCTTGGAAGCACTAAAAAAAGATTCCATCAAAGATCAGGGGCATCACGATGTTGGCAGAGTTCAAACACAGTGGTTTTGGCTCTCCCTAAGTCAATGGCTTTTCAGTTTTCAAAGAATACCTATATGTTCTTGAGAGTATCATATTTTCATCTTGACATCTCAGTGTCATTCACAAGACTCAAATAACTGGATAGCCAATTTACCAAAGCCTGAAACATAAAGTATTTCTGACAAATATGTGCACTGTGAGTGGTTAAAAGCCGGATTTGAAAGAGACTGCGGTGGAGAACTAAGGAATCTGCCAGTACAATTAAGTGTGGACAGCAAGGGCATATGAACTGACATCAGCAGGGGCTGTAAGCAATTGTCCAGTCTCTTCAGTTCTGTCTTTCATAGGAAACCCACTTAAGCAACTCTAAGTTAACACGTTTCTTATGTGCCTGAAACAACAAATGCATAAACAGAAAAGGCATCCAATAAGCAACATAATTTTTACCCCACTCCAGAATGTGCATGCTATCTTTCTTAAAACTCTATCCAACAAAAAGCGGTAAACTTCAATCACAATGCTTATCTCAAAATGTTGTTCCCATCCTTTCTCTATAGAAATACATATGTATCTCCCTCTTTTTTTTTTTTTCTTTCAAACCCCATTGTCATTTGCTCTCAAGATATTTCAGGCTTCCTTAGTACTGTAAATAAACATGCAAAGGGCACTTACTAAGCATATTTACATTAATTTATAATTACTTGAGGTTAGAGATTCAGAAAGGAAATTATGTTCCTCAAATTGAAGACATTACTGCAGATGAAGTTCAACAAGGCCAAGCGCAAGGTCCTGCACGTGGGTCAGGGGAATCCCGTGCACAAATACAGGCTTGGCACAGAACGGATTGAGAGCAGCCCTGAGGAGAAGGACCCAAGGGTGTTGGTTGATGAGAAGCTCAACATGAGCTGCCAATGTGCCCTTGCAGCCCAGAAAGCCAACCGTATCCTGGGCTGCATCTAAAGAAGCGTGGCCAGCAGGTCAAGGGAGGTGATCCCGCCCCTCTACTCCACTCTCGTGAGACCCCACCTGGAGCACTGTGTCCTCAGCAGAGGAAAGACATGAACCTGTTGGAGCGGGTCCAGAGGAGGGCCACAAAGAGAATCAGAGGGCTGGAGCACCTCTCCTTTGGGGACAGGCTGAGACAGAGTTGTTCAGCCTGGAAAAGAGAAGGCTCTGAGGAGAGCTTATTGCAGCCTTTCCAGTACTTAAAGGGGGCCTACAGGAAAGACGGGGACAAACTTTTTAGCAGGGCCTGTTGCAATAGGACAAGGGGCAACAGCTTTAAACTAAAAGCGGCCAGACTTCAACTATATATAAGGAAGAGATTTTTTACGCTGAGGGTGGTGAGGCACTGGAACAGGCTGGCCAGGGGAGTGGTAGAAGCCCCATCCCCGGAGGGGTTCAAGGCCAGGCTGGATGGGACTTTGAGCAACCTGGTCTAGTGGGAGGTGTCCCTGTCTATGGCAGGAGGGGTGGAACTCGATGATCTTTAAGGTTCCTTCCAACTTAAACCGTTCCATGATTCTATGATGTTAGAAAAAAAAAAAGTCAATGAAAGAAACAGAATATCTGCCCATTTTTCGGGCTAGCCTGCATGTTCTTTGACAAAATATCTATCATCTTGTTAAGTGCCAAGCACAATCACATGGCTTTTAAAAGCAGATTACCAGTTAATTTGAAAGTAAGAGGCAATAATCAAAGTAAAAGACACTTCTCCAAAGAAAGGTATCATCACTGACCTTTGCAATAGCAACCGCTTGCTGAGGGTAATACATGGAGGCACCAACACCCATGAGACCTGCGGGATACACTAACTTCTTTATTTTTGAGCCTGTTTCGTAACAAAAAACAAAAAAACCCCACCAAAATATTATTAGGCTATACGTTAACCAAGACAGCTGAATGGCCCTACCCTTTTACTTAGAATCAAAACAATTTTATTAAATGCAATTTAGCATATTTTCTGTTCTGTCCTACTGGTTTCTTAAGAAACATGATTACTCTGATCAGCAATTATTCTTTTACCCTTTTTAAGAGAATATTTCTATTAACATCTTTCCATAGTGAAAATTACCTTACAACTATATTTATTGCAGTAACACATAATTTATTTCAGTACTGAATAATGAAGTAAAAGCCACAGTTAAAAAATATTTAAGAGAATTATACCAACTGTTACTCTTTTCTAAGCTAAAAGGAAAAAATCAGGCAAAGAAAGGTTAAGATAGCATTCCTTTGATACATCAAGAGGAACAAGAGATTTTTCAATGCAAATTTTAAAGTTACCTTCACTCACAAATATTGATTCTTCCACAACTGCTCTTATTAACAATTTTTCTTGATTCACTGTAACAATTCACAAAGCATTTGAAAGTACTTTTAAACTAAAGTACTCAGAATTATGCTATACATCTATCGTTCAATCCCATAGTAAATTTTGAACATTTTAATCAATTTGACTGGGTGGCCAGTGACAATATGCATCACTGAATCAGTTACAGGGCATGCCACAGTTTATCCAGCCAGAAAGGAACACAGAAGGGAGCAGGTAAAGGAGAAAAGCAAGCAGTACAGGGGAAAAATGGTCATAGAACAGACGTACAGGAGTCAGGACGCAGGAGTTCCGTTTGTCATAGAACAGCCTGTTCTATAGGTGAAGCCACATGTGCTTCTAATAAAGGAATAATGAATTTTGAAGAGGAAATGCATATTAGAAGTGTTTAGTGTTTCCGCTAACACATGCTCATGATGAGATGAGAAACTTAGCAGTAAACAAGAGACACTCGTGAAGTGATGTTGCTAGTCTTGTGGAAGAGGAACTTGGTATCAATTAACTGTAAGAAGGACCAGAAAAGGCAAGCTTCATTGCATCCTTACAACCAGAAAAATTACACTTCTGTAGTAATTTCTGGGAATAGGGAAATCTTCCTTAGCGTTAAATTATCGGTGCACCTACAATATCACTTTATGAATAAAAATAAGAGTGGAAGATATTCATGCCTTCCAGCAGGATGGAGATACTCACTAGAGGGAAGTTTAGGAATATTCCCATACCCATTTCAGTAATACTCAAGGTTAGAACAAACTATCTTCAACAGCATTTTGAACAAAACTGGATGACTGTTCAATACATACACGAATAAACTCTGAATACCATTAATTTCTACTTAGTGGGCAGCTGTGTCTTCAAGTGTTATGGTTAGACCTGGAAGATTTTATCTATGCCTTCCAAGAGGGCAATTTTTTCTAGTGAGACCAAGAAGGAAGGGATAAAAAAAGAGGAAATTTGATTTTAACTTTCTGTAGCATCAAAATTAAGGGGAACTTCCTTCTACAGTTCGAATACTGACTGTTATTTCCAGAAAGCATTGTAAACTAACCAGACAAAAAGTTTTAAAATTATGACTCCCATCCTGAAAGATTCACAAATCAGACATTTGTATTATGAGGGATTTTTGTTAAACTTAGGACCCTTTAATCTTTCAGATCCAGCCACAAGACTGCACACCTCCTCCCTGCCCAATTCTGCTAACAGTCGTAAAGGCTGGAAACCGATCTCATTCATAATCACATAACTCAAGAAGCAAGAATTTGAATATAAAGAACTTCAAATGGGTAAAGTTGGAGACCTTGATTTTAATTTAAAAAATATGCTAGAAAACAAAAAGTACTGCTGTATTCATCTTCACTGGAAAATCAAATATTTTGAGGAGTGGATATATAAGTGCATATATTCACAGAATGCTTTCCATTTCTACACAGCCAAGCACACACTTCCAGTTTGTTCAACATATACAGGCCTCACAAAGGTGTATTTTTATCCAAAGCAAGTCCTTACTAGTATTTAAATTCTAGAACTTTACAACTCAATTACCTACAAGTCATCTTCATGCATTACTTCATTTCACTGTATTAAGAATATCTCAATAGAAACACAAAATACTTGTTCACAATTAACATTTCTTAAAATAACATTTACTTCTATGAAAGCATAAACGTATTAGTTCCTTCAGCTAGTGTGATGAAATTAATGTATCACATTCCTACAGCACAAAACATGCATGTATTTATAGTACGCAGAGAGTTCACAAGTACTTTTGCTGAATATCACCATCTACAGCAGCTCTGTGCCTGGACACACAACACTTGAGGAGCCTGAATATACAGCTAATTGCACATGTATCGCATTTCAGCAACCTCTGTATTTTGCCCTAATTTATTCCTCCGTAGTTTACTACATTGACGTAAGTGATCAAGAACTGAAGTAATTAAAAAGATTTTTAGGCTTAAAAAACCCCCTTTCCTACTTTTGCTATAATAAGCTAGAACTGGAAAAGATCAAAGACTAGATTCCTGTAACAAATACAGTATTCATAAACAACAAATGATGGTTATTACACACCTTTTAGCTTAAATTTCTTTATAATTGGAGGAACGTTGTAGAAACATGCTAAGTCAGATCTCATGCGTCACAATTAAAAAAATAGTATTAAAAAAGCCACAAATAAATTACTTATCTTAAATGATAACATAAGCAGTTCAAAAGGTTCCCACTTACCTCTAGCAAGAAACAATCCAACAATTCCAGCAAAACCTATCACACCAAGCCTTGGATAAAATCCAGCAGGGGGGTTTTGGAGAAATTCACAGCCCTCTGAAAAGAAGTCAGAACAAAGTGCTTTAATGTTATGTGAAAGTGTTTTTGTGATAAGGAATCATCAATACATGCTGGCAATTGTTAGAAAACATAAAGAGTTATCAAAACACATTTAACTATCATGCGCATTTTAGATCTGCTGGCACAAAATTCAAAGCCTTTGAGATCTTCTCTAGTGACACATGAATGAAACTGAACATTGTATTGTATTTACCAATTTTCATAGAAGCTTTTGCCTTTGCTCCTGGGCCATCTGTTTTGTTTTGTTCTTTTGCATCTCCATTATATCTTTTTCAAGACTAGTGATAAAAACCTTTGCAAATGGATTCTTACATTTACACGTTAACAAGAATTAGTTTCAGTGAAACACTGTACAAAAAAAAAACAAATCACAGACCAAAGGAAAGACAGAGCATAAACAAAGTTCACACCAAGATGGGAGTCCAATGGGGGAATGGAAAACTATGAAAAACCTTTCATACAAAGGAGTTCAAAAGACCGTGACTATTAAGTTTAAGGAAAAGAGGTGCAGTATCTGAAATGCATGCTCAGTCCTGATGAGCCCAGGTATGAAAGGATGCTTCCAAAACAAAACAAAAAAAAAATTATTTTGGATTAATTCAAAATTCTTAGGAGATCCAAGGAAGTAAATAAAAATCAAAATGCTAAACATTACAAACAGAAGACCTAACACTTGCAATAAGAAATAAACATTGCAGGAAGGTTCAGCTACAAGGCTGGGTTAAGCAAATGCTACCGACTGGGAATAAATAGTGAGGCTTTTTTTCCTTCCTTTCCTTCATAACGGTTATTTTTAGCAACACTGGTCAACACAGATGCAGGTCTCGGATTTTAATTGTTTAGAAATGTAGTGTCATAACGACCCACAAAGGAGATTTAAACAGATATACAGCGCAAATAAAGTAGTCCTAAATGCATTAGAAATTATATATATAATAATGCTTAATGGAATTCCCTTTTAACAGAAAATATTGTATACTCCTGCATTTTAAAGTGCTAGTTAAGAAAACTAAACGGATTTACCTCTACCATGCTCAACAGCTTTTTCTAATTTGGGCATAGCTTTGGCATAAAGATCCTAAAAAACAAAAAAAAGAAAAGAAAACAACAGTGAATAGATACCAAGTTAGCAAAATGTTAACTACAGATTGTAAATAACCTGACGAAGAAAAGAAAAAGAAAAGAAGGAAAAAAAAAAGTGTTGAGTCCCTAAAATAACTTATTTTTATTCCCATTTCCACATTCACTTATAGCACTATGTTTGCTCAATATTACACTTGGCATACTGTACAGCTTTTTCTCAAAAGCGTCTTTGGATACAAATGAAATACAATACCTCAAAACACAGAAGTCAACTTCAATATTTCACTGAGTTCCTGATCTGGTACCTGTAACTCAGGATTATCTCAGGTTTCTCAGTGTATGTAGGTATCGCAAAAACACTTGAGTTGATGCAAAGGAAGGGAAGACAACACTATAATAAACTTCTTCCTAGCACTTTGCAGGGGTACATGACTCATTCTGCAAGGTGATAAATTCCACTTTCCAAGAGAATATCTTAGGCTAAAACAACTGCATTTGAAGTGACTTGGAAAATAAGATGTCCACACAGTGTTCAAAGCAAATCAAAGAGCACTGCATCAGCCCCACAAACTAGCTCTAGATATTCTTCTCAGACTGAAAATACGCAGGAAGTAAAAGAATTCACACTGCCTTTTATCAAAGTAGAAAAAACCCCAACCTTAATAAGAGCAACCCTGCTAACTGTTATTATACTAAAAATACTTTGGAGAAACAGTGTGAGACTGTCTACCAATTAGGGAACAAATTCATAAACATCTATACCCAAAGCTAAAGCAGAGAAGGGTCTCGCAATACAAGTTGAGCTCTATCTGTGCAGAAGTGAAAGCGTTTGTTTGGGATACTGCACAGGGAAGAATATCTTTAGAACTTTCATTTCCTCACTGGCAAGAGCGACTTAAAAAAAAAAAACAAACTTGTCATGAAAAAGAAAGTGTTAGCATGTGACAGACAACATAACTCTAAATGGATATTGGTCTTATTAAAAGCCAATGAAAAAAGAGCATGTTCTAAAGACCCCAGAGACCGTCTAATCTTCTATCACTGCTTACACATAACTGGCTCATTTCTACATCTTTGTTTTGCACTGACCTTCCACTACAGTTAAGCAAGCAATTTTGAAAAAGTAAAATGGATATAAAAACATAACCAACTTTATTCTCATTATCCTGAGTTATGTTTTTAATTTTGAAGACAACTGAGACACCTAAAATGTTATTTTCGTTAACACAGCAGGGGGTGGAGGTGGTGCAAAACCAAAACTATCTCTGACTACAGTTAAGCAAGCAAGATGACCCCAAACCCATGAAGCTGACATGTCCACTTCACAAAATGAGTCAGTGAACCACTGCCAGGAAATGGCTTGTTGTGTGTGAGCAGAAGAGCACATCTTATGTAAATGATCACCATGCAGACAAAAAAATAAAGCAAATAGGAAGACAACAGGCCAGTGAGACATAAACCGTTGCCCAAGGCTTACCTGCAGCCAGTCCGACTGGGCAACTAACCTCATCTCAAATTTCATTCTCGGTTATGGTTACCGCAGGCAACCAAGCAGAACCCATGTATTTAGGAGGTCAGAGCTCTAACTATAGTGTGGAAAATCCCCCTTTTCCTTCAAAATTGAAGTCAGTGCTCCTGCTGGTGGCACTTTAGAAACGCATCGTTTGACTGAGTAATCCTGAGTATTTCCAAAAAAGTGTTTTGGTACTGTTAAAGGTTAGTACCACAACACAGAACTTCTAGGCAGAAAGGACACCCTGATCTGAACAGCTTGGCTTTCTATGGAGAACTGGAAAACCAGCTTGCAGCTTGAAAGGATTCGCAACAGCCAGACTGCAAAGTAGAGGATCACACAAAATTGCCAAGAGACAACCAGATGACACGGATGCTCTTGCATCAAAAGTAAGCCTCAACATCTGCTGGGTCGAAAGAGCAAGAAAGACACCATATGACTCTGCAATCTAGTATCAATAATTTAGGCCTCAATTACAAAGATCTTGGTTTTCCTCTATGCTCCAAAGACTATCTTTCTATTTAGTGACTATTTAGTATAAACACGCTACCTAATAAAACATAAGAGAGTTCTGGGGTAATGTCCAGGGGCCAGGTTTCCCATTGAGAAGTGGCCTGGGATTTTCTCTCTTCTGGAGAGCCATGTACCTTTCATGTACGTTCCAGTTCGGCAAAAGCTGATTTATTTTCTGCAGCATCATGTTGTGTCACAGTTGCAGTGACAACAACTCGGTATTGCTGCTCCAAAACATACTGCTTGCTAACTTATGGCATTCTCCCTGAGCATGGAAACCGCAAATTTAATCACTCTCCCGTCTTCCTCAGTCACAGGACAGCACCAAATCCAGATATCCCCAGATATCTTTAAGCTTGAAGATTATTTCAGATAATGATTCTAAAGTTTAGTTAATTTGCCTTCACTTTTTTTGGATGGATAAAAAGTGTGGAAAAGGAGGGGGTTAGTTCAGCAAATTAGTAGAAAGAAGCAGCTGGAGGGGGTAAATGTGGAAAATTTTAAGTCACACAGCATTTTGGAAAAATGCTTGTACAGCTACTAACTTTTACTTTGCTGCTCTCTACTAATTTTGTGTCTAAAAACAAAATCCCAGTTCAACCCTTAGCACTGACCCGCTACCAGATGTGTTATAAAACCATTATACCTGACACCAGGCTGTGTATGGCTCCATAACATGCCGTAAACGTGAAACACCCTCTTCCAATTGGGTTTGTGGATCCTCCACATATTTAGTCTCATGAGCTGGAGAGGAGTAGAGTGACAGCTGTGAATATTAGCAAACAAGAGGTTAAAAACAAAGGTGTAATTGTGTAAGTAGGTCTTCAGGGCATGAACAGTCTATCCAGAGAACACCTAACACTGTGCTTAGTACATAAACAATGCATAATAAAAATTCAGGCACAATTGTGAGACAACCATTATGAGCAAAGTTTAATTATATACTATGATGAAGATGACTTCTAATTGCTATGCAATTCATCCATAGCTGCTATATGATCCAGGTCACAGGTTATAAATTAATATTAAACTAGTTTAATAAGAACACAAAATATAATTGTGAAAAATGTTTCTGGTCTTAATCAGCACTTCTGGTTCCCAGTTAACATACTAAATGTACTAGAACTCTGAAATCACAATCAATCATTTTCTATATTTGCACAAGCCATCATTAAAGAGTCTAAGTAGCTTCTAACAAAGGTAACATCTGATACAAATTTGTCTGTCTGTTACTGTGCAAGAAAATGGTATGACATACCAATGTTGCTGTCATTAACCACACCAGCAACCGACAGCATTAATAGCACCATGGGGCCGAGCAAGTAAGAACTGTAACATCCACCTGAAGAGCAATGGGCATCTTCATAGAATAAATACTAAACCACCACATTTATGGTTTAGCATCACAATATATTTATTACAATTACCTAAACATATTTAAAATTGTATTCTATTAAAAAAAAAGATGACCAAAGTCTACACTGTTGAAGATGAACAGCAAAGTTTAGATCAAAACAAAACCCATTAAAATTCCTAGCAGTTTATGATACACTGATGTGTAGTATAAAGAGCTTGTATTTTATGCCACATTTATGCTACATTTAGTAGTTTATTATAAACTGATGTTTACACCTATTGTTGCATCGAAGCATAGCTAGCCCACTTTTCAAGACAGGTTGGAAAACAACTGTATGTCTGTCATAATAAAAAAATACACAATAAAAAAATATATAATGACATAGAATGTGTCAAATAATTTGATAACTCGTGCAACTGGATTTCCCATAATACTTTGAAAGACAAGCTTTTTAAGTCTCATTTCCCTAAGAAATCCGGTCATCTCTGGCAATCATAGTCACAATCGGTTTAACTTTGATCCTGTTGGACAACCTAACAGCCATGTCTGGCACAAGGACAGAAGACTCAGAGATAAGGAAATTCCCAAGCATTCTATGAAACTAGACAGCTGACAGTAGAGATCCAAACTAACGTACGCTGTGAATGGTAAGAAAGGCAGCCAAAACTCCACGGCTTGCGCATTCTGCTTGGCTGGCGCTGATGGGCAAGCCAATTATTCAGCACGTATGTAACTTCAAACTGATGCCTCATTACTGACTCATGCCAGCAGTAGTGTAGGGCACGCGATGGCCCAAGCTAAGGTGACTTCACTGGGATGAAGCCAGGAGACTGCTCCAACTATCGATCCTCTCGTATTATGCAAGGGAACTACCCATGCAGACACATGCAAAAGACCTAAGCATACTCAAAAATAAGTTTCGTTTAGTTTCACTGCTCACATAACATCACTTTCACTTGGGCTGAAGTACTTAAAATTTTTAAACATTTACAAACTCTCCTGGATATAAAGGTGTATTTAGTTATGAACTATAATTTTATTTTTCTTTATTGATGGAGACTGTGAAAAGCTTATGCAACAATGCTGGTGAGTATACTGTTTGACAGGGTGTTTTAAAGCTCTGGCTCTGATATAACCAAGACATTTGTAACATCTTAGAAAAACAATAAAATAACGGGTTTTTATTATCACTACTTATTGTATTTGTTGTTGCTTAGGTCTGAAAGCTATAAAGAAAGGAAAATCAATAAAATTCTGCAGGCTACCATATCAGATTCAAAGCATTGCCAGACAAGAATTTTGCCTGTTAAAAAAGAGAATATTTTTAGAAATAAAAACTTTTGATTTGCTGTTTTACTGGAGTACATAAATGAAATTTTATTAGAATCTGCCAACAGTGCTTGTAATAAAAAATACATGGTGTTACCTGGATAAAAAGCAAAGAAAATATCCCTGGGGATCTGAACCGTGACCACAAGTAAATCTACAAACATGAAAAGGTCACTTCTGAATGAAGAACGGGCGGCTTTAATGTAGGAAAAAGATACTGCACACAGGCAAGCCTGATGCTATCAAGTGGAAAACGTCAAATGCAACCCTCGGGTAAAAGAGGCAAAACCATATCAAGATCTCCATTACTGAAAATAGAGAAGCAAATTTAAAGGAAAGAATGCAAAAGGTGAAGTGATGTACCTAAATGCTTTCATGCATCGAAATACAATGACTTTCAGAATTCCGTGGATATTTCCATACAGACAGAAGAGCACTAGGGTTCTAACTATACTTACCTCCTCAATTTTCAGCAACTCCTTTTTGGAAGTCTCCTTCTCTGAAGAGGAAGCATAAACCTGGATAGAAAGCAAGCTCAGGCTAACAGGGGTGGCCCCGAGACGAATTACCTAGAAACATTACAGGAAGAGATGTAAATCATGAAGGTCAAACAAAGGGGCAAATATTTGAACACATCCAATGTAGAAAATGTTTATGTGCCCCTATACGTTAATAAGTGATATATTAAGATGCTTAGAAGGTAGGAGAAAAGGGAGTCAGTGGTACGCAAGCCAATGCTCTCAGGCACTCAAATGATAACACCTAAATTATTCAGATGGTATTTAGAAAAGCCTAAAGCTAAAGGAGACAATAGATATAAATGCTGATCTCGTAAATTTTAATTTCACAAAAATGTACTCTTTTTTCTTGCACTTGAAACATAATTTTTGTCAACTTCCTTAGATATTAACATTATATTCATATTTTAAACAACTTTGTGAATGTCTGTAACGTCTCAATTTTCCCATAGTGACTCCCAAGAAGTTCAGCATTTTATTTCCAGTTATTGTCTGCATCTAGATGTAGGAAAAAAATGAGACCTACCATTGAAAGTATCTAGAATATAATCACTGCTTTCTAAGAATTTTAGGAATGTCTCCTACTTTTCTGTGAGAAATATGAATTACACAGCATTGTGACAGATACTTGACTGTTTTTGAATACTTCAGATTCAATCCAGTCGCACAACACAACCAACCTGAGTAAGGTGAATGTAATTCTTCCTATATCCAGGACCTACACTAAATTGTATTTCTTAGCAGAAGAGACTGCTTTAACTTAAAAAACAGAAGATAAAAATCTTAGCTACGTAGCATACGTAGCAAATCAAGAATGCACAGAAAGCATTTTCCAACAAATGCACATCCTTATTAACAGCAACTTTTAAGTAAAGAAATGGCAGTTCCAACGGGAAACCTTTCAATGTTTCATATTCACGTTACTGCTCAGGCAATCAATCATGTGCAGAGTTACAACAGCGCTATGGTTTGTTGTATCAGGTTACAGCATGAGCGACTCTAACAGCCTGCGGCCACCAAACCGGAGAGGTCTGGCTCTACTCGCGGCATCCATTCCCAGAAGCCCTGCTGCTCACCTTGCCCTAGCTTTGGTGGCCGGACGCTTCCACCGCGAGGCAATTCACCTCGCCAATTTGGCAAAAGATTTATTCCTGAAAAAGAAGCGGAGAGCTTTGTGGGGGGTTAATAAGTTGGAGCCATCCATGAAACAGTCTGACAAGCACCAGAGGAACTGTGTGGCCAGGGAAGAGGGGGTGAAAAAGGAGAAGGCAGCCAAGCCCTCTTCCTTTTCAGAAATAGTAAGGGTACATTACGTTGACCTAGCTGCTTGTGAAACTGAAGCCC
Organism: Charadrius vociferus; assembly: GCF_000708025.1. Lineage (NCBI taxonomy): Eukaryota > Metazoa > Chordata > Aves > Charadriiformes > Charadriidae > Charadrius > Charadrius vociferus. The sequence continues at coordinate 1,280,710 of NW_009652966.1, forward strand.
TGGCCAAACCAGCACATCCTTCATGCTGTTATAATGATAACTGACTGAGCATCAGGACAATTACTCTGAAACCGTGTTTCTGCCCATTGCAGAACTGTTACAACATAGTTTTAAAATTATCCAGATTACATGCTTATTGCAGACAGATCAGTATTTGTAGGTTAAATTTCTTCCACTGCTTTTCAGATGGAATATTGATTAAACGTAACCAAGAGACTCCTCAAACTCAAAACTAGACTATATAGATGTCAAACTTCCTGAAAATGTTCATTTATGTGTAGAGAAACAGCACACAAGAACTAGGTCATAGGATTTCTTTTGGGAAAAACGTAAGGGATCTGATGGATCAAAAGATATGGAAAAACTTGCTTCAAATGGAAGTTTTTCCTTATTTGTATTTACAGACTCATCATTACAGCACTATAATGAAACACCACAATGACCGGATCAGCCGTTTCACAGCCAAGGAAATACATGAACAATCTTTAATAATGTTTGCTTAAACAAAGACTTTTCACATACTTTCATTAGCCAAGATAAAAACGTGAACGCCACTAACCATTAATAACTGTAGAATATATTTCCTCATTCTTTCATTTTTTCACTGCAAAACTGTTCTGTCACTGAAAAGGCAAAAATCTGAAACGCACTTTCATTCTGAAAAATATGCATCAGTAAAATATTACTTCCTGTGATTTTTGAACATTTGAGAATGAAACACACAGCCAGAAAAGACATGAAGACGTTCACAACTCCATTCACTTTCCTCCAAGCAGTTGCAAATTTATTTAAACTACAGCTACCAGTTACCTGAACAGCCATGTTCAGTACAAATATTTCATGTGAGCCTAAATTTCAAACAAGTCTAAAACTAGACAGCTTTAGTAGGGCAACTACTAAACCAACGGCATACGCTACTACACTCAAAAGAGGTTAGCAGCAGAGGAAGCTTTTGAAATAAGCCTAGAAAAACATAACTTCAGAAAGCGCCACTCGGAGACAAGTGTCTAGAACGTAATTCCTGAATATGGCAAGACTTTGTTACGTGAATACACATACAGAGTTTTTACGAGTCCTATTTAACATTTCTGTAAGTATCCCTCACAGAAAAAAAAAACAACACAAACCAAAACAAAAAAATAAAAATAAGAAAAAAATCCAACAACAACATAAAAAAATAAAGTATAATTCATTATTGATAACCTCTGTTTAGGAAAAATAAATCCAGTCTGCTGTGTTAAACAAGAGGTTTGGTTTTTGCTGCCATTCACCACCATTTATAGTGTTTGAAAACTATCTAAATGTCACCAGCAGAAACAGTAAATCCAAATGCTTTAAATATTTGAGATTTGTATATAAAGACATATGCAAGAGCATAAGTAAGGAACCACCGTATTTTCACAAACAAATACCAGTCATGACAGAACTACTGGTACTGAAAACTCCATATAATCAAAATACTGGCATGCAGACATTTTCCAAAGGTTTCATATTTACATTTTAAACAGAACAAAACTAACCAGTAAAAGTGCAAGAAGAATCTCTCCTTAAATGCACTGTTCAAGCTACACTGCAATGGTCTTCTACATCAGCTAAGTTTATGGGACAGATACATCTGGTTCTGAAGTACCACATACACACACACACACACACAAAACGTTTACTCGGTAGTATGAAAGATTAACTGTTCTACTTTCTGTTTCCAAAATTCACTTTAGGATTTCATTTCTTAAATTCATATTAACCATGTACTACTAAACCAATTGGTTTAGTAAAACTTTCTGATTGAGCTGTGCCTTCAGTCTGCCTGTCTTACAGATATTCAGTTGATACCAAAAAGTAGAGCTGACATTCTTCTCTCTAGGCAATATTCTGCATTTACTTTAAGTAAGGAAAGATATTAAGCTTATTCCTTTCTCTAGGTGAAGAACTCAACTTTATCTGTAGACACCAGATCTCTCATAAGCAAATTCCATCTGCAAGTTGGAAGGGAAAAAGATTATCACATTTCATCTTCCATTGTCTTGCTTTACTGTCTTTCTCAAAGGTCTTAACTAAAAATGCATCTGGGAAGATCAAATCCCATATTAGTGCTCAATACAGAAAGGGGGAGGGGGGGGAGCAGAGCTAAAGATTAACTAGAGGTTTTGTCTTTTTTTTCTCATCTGTGGTTTCTCAGTTTGCTTGTTACTGTTACAGTCATCCTGTCAAAACTGGGGAAAGGAAAAATAAAAGGGAAAAAAACCCTTAATCATACTTTCGTGAAGGCTGATATTTGCCCTAATGTATGAAGTTGATTAATTTTTCTCTTCTTTTTCCATTCTTCCCCTTATCTTTCAACCGCAACTCAAAAAAACAAAAATCCAAAAACCAAACTCAAACTCCCATTCCTTGAAGCACAAATATCAAGGACAAGAAGCCACCTTCCCTTTTTGCTCTCAGGGGCAAAAAAAAATAGGTCGGCCAAAAAAAAATAGGTCGGCCTGAGGCACTGGTATCTGCCTAACCTCGATGGTTGTACAGAAGTAGTAAAATCATGCACTGTACCTCAACCCAGGAGTTCACATATAACCCCTTTAGTGAAAATTTAGTATCACTTACAGAATTCTCAATGAATCTGAGATAAAATCCTTACATAAGAATTCCAGCAATTGCCCCAACATTAAAGTACCAAAAAAAAAATTAAAAATGAAGTTGTGGCAAAAGCAAGCATAGGCTGCTCAGCATATCAATATACTGATATATTCTCAATATCTTTATATATATTAATATATCAACAATATATTGATATATTATCAATACCTGACAAACAAAAAAGGAACAAAAGAGAACAAATGTAAAAAATCAAGCGTCACCAGGTTTTAAAAAAACTCCAGCTTCTTGAGTAATCGTGACAACAACCTGATTGAAACACACAACTTCTAGCCTGAAGGGATCTGGGGCTGCTTTTATCAGAGGCAAAGACCTTTGAGCCAATTATCCGATTTAAGCCCAGAACACGCACATTCCCTTCTTTTCACAGCTTTCATTGGCAACCTACATGCAGTAATGGCAGAGTTCCGAGACAAGGACAGTCACAGCTGTACAGAACCAAACTGCAAAAACGGGAACTCACAGCTCCACGCTGGCACAGATTAAGAAGCAGTTTTAAAATAACGAACGTGGTGATTGTGTGTTTCTTTTCGTGCAACGCGGGCAGGACACGTAACTTTGAAATATTAAAAAGAGAAGATTACGCAGCTGCAATAAGAGTAAAACTAACGGCTTGTGAAAGTTAGAGGCAAAATACCGCGGCTACAGCTTCCACCGCGTAATACAGATTTTAGAACAGTTTTAGCTCCAACGTGAAAAAAAAAAAAAAAAAAAATCCTTCGCTGGTAAAAACGCCAGAGTCTTCGCTGCCGCCTCTACTCAACCGAGTAAGTAAAACTGGCTTTTAAAGGGGGAAGCGGGAGAAAGGGGAGAAACGGGGCCTCTCCCGGCCCAGAGGACCCGCCCGCAGGCCGCCTCAGCGCCG
>NW_009652966.1:1284377-1318800 GCF_000708025.1 Charadrius vociferus
GAGGCGGGGCCGCTTGGATCAAGCCCCGCCTCCTCCCCGCCGCGACCCCGCCCCCCGGTGCCGCTGTAACCTGGCAACGCCGAGGGGGCGGGGCCTCCCCACCGAGGCCCCGCCCCCGCCGCGGCGACAGCGGCGGAATAAGTCACCTCATACGCTCCTCATTTCGGCACATAAACATGAACACCAAGAAAATAATGTGGATTCTCTCTTTTATAAGAGCTTTCTCGGGTCGTTGTCCCCCACCAGCCCCAAAATAGTGGTGATTTCAACTATTTGCTATTGCTTTTAAGCATATGAAGAAAAGCACCCTATTGGGCCCGGAAAATTTCTGTCGAAAAGAATTTTTACGTAAAGGGTAAAGCGCTTGAAGAACGCGGTAGCACATAATTCATCAGGAAGGATACTGTGGAAAGGCAGAGGAGGTACGCACCCTCTACTAATGTTGAATTTTCTTTATGATGGTAATTTTGCTTATTCCCTCTTAAAGAAAAATTCCTGTGTTTCTTTATGGCCGTCTGCTTTACAGACCTGATAGAACCAGCTCTAGCGGGAACCAGTATTTTCCAGTCTAAGGGAAACTTTTAACCACCCCCATGGTAGAACTGGGGGATGCTTCCCAACAAGCCGTCTCTTGTTAGCAGACAGTCCTTGTTTGTTGGCACACTGGATTACTGACAGGAGCCGTTTGAGGTGAAATAAGATGACTTCAGGTTTGTGCCTTTTTTTTTTTTTTTAAAGCTTTATTGTATTTTTCTGCTGTATTTCACAGGCAGCAACTGATGCTTGCAAGCGAATGGGATGTCAGAAACACCGTGAGCAAACGGTGCAAGATGAGCTTCAGTACCCAACCCACAGAATAACAGATGTTAATGACGTTTTATTAAGGATTTGCTTAGGAAGAGTCCCTCTTTAACGAGGAAGAGTCATATCTGAAGCGTACTTTAGTTACCGATGGGCGAAGAATGCTAACAAGCCTCGTTCTCCATGGCATTAGGCTTGGCACAGTCAGTCATATTGTCACGGTTTGGGCCGGACTGGCCACTCAGGTGGAATGACAGATGCTGTCCCCCACCTCTCTCTCCCCAAGGAGAGGCAGGAGAGAGAGAGACTTAGGAGTTTAGAAGGAACTAAACTACTTTAATGAAATAATAATAATGAAATAATAATTAAAAAAATATATACAAAACCATATCGAGCTCCCAGGATGACGATCACGTTACTAGCTGGCACTGGGAAAGTCCCAGACTGGCCAAGGAGAGGCAGGAGAGAGAGAGACTTAGGAGTTTAGAAGGAACTAAACTACTTTAATGAAATAATAATAATGAAATAATAATTAAAAAAATATATACAAAACCATATCGAGCTCCCAGGATGACGATCACGTTACTAGCTGGCACTGGGAAAGTCCCAGACTGGACCCACTGATGGACGGGAACTGGATTCCAGGTCTGAATTCAGGAATGCACAGATCAGGATCAAAGGCAGATGAACAGACGAAGTCCTCCTCAGACATCGGCCATTGAAGAAAGAGGGGTGACCCTTAGATCCGTCAGCTTAAGGCAGACGAACAAACGAAGTCCTCCTCAGACATCGGCCATTGAAGAAAGAGGGGTGACCCTTAGATCCGTCAGCTTTTATACTGAGCATGAGGCAGATGGGATGGAATACCTGTTGGTCAGTTTGGGGTCACCTGTCCTGTCCGCTCCTCCCCACAGGTGGGACCCCTCTATGCTTTTCTGCTTCTGACCCTCCAACGGGGCAAATAACACAGTTATCTGCCCTTGGGTGTTATAGCAGTAAGTATAAGCAAGAGCCTCTCTGCATGCCATGCCTGGGCATCAGCTATAGACATAGGTCTTATCACTCCAGAAGCGGATACTGTCTGAAAAATATGCTGATAATTTCAGTAGTTAGAAGAGGGTTAGCTAAAAAGTAAAGTTACTGAACAGAAAATTGGTCCTGTTTTACCTCAAACCAGGACATGTTTCTGTGGAAAATAAGCAGCCAGGGTGCAACAAATGTTGTGGAAAACCGATTTTGCAGGATTTTATGGCAGCTTTGAGAGAGCGTGGAGAGCAACGGGGCAGTTTGCAGCTGCATTTCTTGATGCATTTTATTCATCCTCAAGCTGCTAGAAAATTTTCCAAGCTCAAAAGGGGAGGCGAGCCTGGGAGAGGAGCGATGGCACTGAGGTGAGTAACGGCACCCACACCGGCCAGTTCTCAACCAAAGCTCAGTCCCAGGCTGTGGGCGGCACCCGCTGTTTCCCAATTTTACAGAGGACAGACATAAGAACATTGCAAGTGCATTCCCTTTTTAAGTTTGGTATGTGAACAGTAAAGAAAATTCCAATTGTTTCTGGACATACAATGGTGTATATGTTACAAATACTTATTTTTATGATCAATTTCTATTCAGTGACTACACTGCAATTATTGATAGAATTATGTAACACAGATATAAATATCTGAAGAACAGATAGTTGTTTTACAAAGTTTCTTTAAACCAAATAAATTTACCAGCTCCAGCATCTTCAATGCATTTTTTTCTTTCATGTGGAAGTTAATCTTTAAAGTGATAGGTATGACTGATTAAAAAGAATGGGAAAATCTTTATCAAGTACAATACAAATATATTCTCTTTCAAGTAGGTGTGTTGTTCTCCTACAGTCTACCGGCAACCTGGATGAAAGCCCTGCACACTTTGGTGGTGGGAATAACTGCTGGGGAAGGTTGTCTCTACAAAATTTCCCTGGGACGACGATAATATATGCCATAACATATTCTGCACAGTCCAAAACATTGTCAGGCTTAAAAAGGAGCTGAAGTTTCTGCTGCTGAGGCCACAGAATAAAGAGCTTTGGCATGATGGACTCCTGGCTGTTTCTGATATAAGGACCTATACCAAGTTTCATTTTTATTTTGCATGCCATTATTTCTCCCTTTCCTTGGGAATTGGCTTTTCTAAATACTTGTGAAAGAAACATTTCCTTTGGAAAGCTGCAGCTCAGAGAAGCTTGAAAATGTTGCAGCGGTTCATAAACTGTACCAGTCCAAGCAGAAATACAATTTAAGAAACTTGATCTATAATCCTTTGCCTTAGCCATTACAGTCTCAGCTTTCATAATGTTGTATTAGATTGCTCACTTACAGTTTAATCTTTTGTCAGGAGAAGAACAGTCCTTTACTAGCAATACAATGACAGTTATTTGCTGCACATTTATAGGTACAGTAGAAAAAAAAAATTGATTTGTTGCACATTCCTGTCAAAATGTGACTTTGTATCATCTGCCCATTAATTATCAGTGCGGTTACCTACCGACACTGATTGCTGGAAAACATAATTCTGACAGGCTGCCTTATTTTGATGTTCTCCTTCATGATAAATCTTGTTGTATATTTAAAAACAAACAAACATCACCACATTTTCCCATGCAGCTTTCCTCACTAATTTAAAATTTTTAAATGCCATGACTTGCCGCTACAGTTTTGCCAGCCTGTTTAGAACCCATTTTTAAAATCTTTATAAAATAAACTGCTTTTCTGCCTCTTACAGCTTTTGTGTATGTTTTAAGTTAAAGGAACGCCCTCTAGCAGATCTCTTTTCCTTTCGGACTTCTTTTTAAAATATGTAGTTAATAGAGAATACACGACCACAAGGGCTCCCATAAACCGAACTTTGAGTTGTTAAGCAGCTTCACCTCTCGCCCTGAGCCTGGCTTTCCAAACGCGCCGCAGAAAGCGCAGTCGGGTGTGATGCACCAGGTACACAGCTTTTCTCGGTCTCCAAAGTACACCATCCATTTCTCACATTCCCGTCACTTTTAGCACATTTTTGTCAAATGGGTAATTGATCTGGCTTTTACAGGGGTGTGTGATGACGCACCTTGCCCAGTGCCTTTATGAAGGAAGTGTAGTTCACATATTCACAGGCATAATATTTCAGTCTTTCTACTTTATTCACTTCATAACTTGAAAAAAAAAAAGAAGGGGTTGAACAGATCTTTGTATTTAACAATACTGTTTTATTTGGAGTGAAACTTACCTTGTGCTTTTGCTTTTCCTACTTAAGGTGGGTCATTTTTTCAGCGTTTGTCAGAGCTGCTATTTTGGCAGCTCCAAGGTCTGAAGCCACACTTTCAGAAAGTAAACTCAATGTTCAGGACAGATGCCGTTGCAGAGCTCTTCGCGCTTTTCCCGCTGACCCACCTTCAATTGCAGCAGAGGCGTCACTGTGTTCACATCTAGGGTAAACCAGCACTCGAATTTCAGCGTGTGCTGTCTCATCAGCTTTGTCGCGTTCTGACAGCATCCAAAATATACTTGGTGCTTTCCAAATAAAGATCCTATATTCTAAGACAGGGGACAGGTAGAAAAGAGAAACATATGCAAAAAACCCAGTGTAATCCAGCTTCTCACTGCAGCCATCAGTTCCACATTTTTCACTTGCTCCCTTCCAGCACTGATGAATAATTCGGTTAACGAGTTGTTGATACTACCAACAGAGATGTCAGCTAATGCATGGTGTAGATATTGCCTTCTAAAGCACAGATTTATGCTATCAGTAGCATCGAGAACTGCAAACACCTTTTTGATACTCTTAAGTACCCATCACAACAAAGTCGGACTTCTTTCAAAATTCAAATGCTTCTCAGATTTTAGTCGAGCTGGATGCATTTTGGAAATGAACTGAGGCTAAAAGGTAAAAGGTCTTGCATCCGTTGCCAGTCTCTTTAGTTATTTAGCGCATCAAATCTTTTTACCTTAAAAATTATTTTCACAGTAAACCTTAATTTCTTTGCAAGATGAGTATCTTCCCCTCATTTGCCTATAAATGTATTGACATCAGTATCTTCATAAATATATATATCTTAAATGTAGTACCTTATTTACCTTAATGACAGTCTCTAGGTCTACCAAATAATTTCTAATTAAAGGCACGCATTCCTCCTTTTGCTGTGCCACCTCTTTAATAATTAACAGTGACACACTGAGTTTGCTTTCTTACTTGTCACTGACTTTTAGGATGAGCATTTTTGAAAAGTTTTAATTTCTATTTTACATTCTACCAGGGCACATGATGTAGCTCTCCCCTGAACGAGAAGCTGAATGTATTATATGCTTATTATACATACATATACCATTAGATGACTATTACAGTCTATTAGTGAAAGCATTCTCGTGTCTTCCTTTCTGCTGCGAGGAAACTGCATTTTAATGTTTCAAACAGTATCGGCACACACTTGCAAGAGCAAGAGGAGCTGCAGTGAAGTCCACCGGACTGACCACTCACACACACAGACAGACCAGCTGGAGAATGCAGCACGTACCACCACATGCTGTGTGACATCTTGCGTGATAAAAGTTACCAAGAAACAGGCAAAGACTTGCGTACTTCAGTAGTAAAGCCTATACTTACGTTGTTAGTTAACTCTCGGCTTAAGGTCCGCCTTGGTTCCCCACTAAGCCCCTAGGCTGGGGCTTGAAGCCTTACAGGACGCCAGGGAGCAGAAGAGCAGCAGACCCTTCTGCAGGGGTCTGTTGTGCAGCTTGAGCAAGAAGGGAGACAGAGCCGAGCAGCACGTGAAGAATCACCCAGGTTTCTTCTTCGCTGATGCTACCACCATCATTTGACGTAATAGGAGAAGAGCGTACGAGAAAACCTTTATTCTATTTCTAGAAGGCAGAATTTGGGGTTTATAGCTTTATATGTTCAGTCTAGTAATACCTGTTTAGAGAGGAAAAGCCTGTATTTGGGTTTTAAGTATTTTTCTTTTCTAAATTTTCATTTCCATACAACTCATCAGTCCAAAAATGGCACACTACTTACTGGCACACTACAGTGTCCATGCAGCCAACATACTGCTCTTCTCAAACTCAACAGAAGCTAACAAAAATGAAGGGGAGTATTTGATTGCGAGAGAGAACAAGAGGTGTGAGGCAAAACTGGAAGCAAAGTACCCTTTTCAGGACCTAATACTGTGTTTCAGTGGAGACCACACATTAGCCAGAAAGTCCTGCTACATTTCCTTGCTCTTTGGGACCATGGCATTTGTTCAGGCTGGTTTTGCACCATCCCATTCCTTTGCCTCACATTCATCAAAAAACATCATGTCTCGAACCTTCAACTACTGCTTCCACTCTGGGAACATTGTCCACAAAGGAGTAACACCCAACTTTACACATGTTTAATCCTGAAGTGCATTTAGGAAACCCTAAGGCATGTTTCAGGGTTTCTTTCACAATCACTAATTAAAACTGTCATCTAGATAGTTTCCCCCAGTGATCACTGGGCACTCTCATATCTTTACTGTATCTTATCACCTTCTATTTCTTCTAACGTCAAGCCATTTATGGTTTTGCCCAGTGGAGGAGGGCTACAGCTGGTGTAGTTGCAGCGTATGGTATAGGAACAGAACAGGCAGAGGGTAGTGGTGCAGAGTGACACTGTCTTTACTTTTGACTGTTTCTCTCTAGCACAGCATTTGAAACTACCTCTTCAGTCTCGTAAATTAGTACAATATGGTGCTAGCACAGGTAAAAACGATTATTTAGCTTGCTTTGCCAGTTTTATACACGAGAAAAATGTCACATTTCTCAAGTGTGATTTAATAGGTTCTTACTCCTTTATGTGTGTAACAATGCGTGGTATTATACAGGTAAAGAAACTGGATGTAACAAATAGGAGCGACTTCATTGAACACCAAGGAATGGTAATTTCACAACTTGAAAATCCTGAGGATCAATCTATTGTTACAGAAGAATGGGAATACGAAGAAGATAAATTGTATGTCTGGTCCCAGGCATTATCTCTGGAGGACATTGGGTGATTTTCATCCACAGCAGATGCATAAATCTTCAGAAGTTAAGGCACTGGGAAATTGCTAACCCTTCTAGTCACTTTAATGCATTCTGCCTTGCTTTGAACAAGGCTGCAAATCTGAAAGCACGGCTTCCTACACCGGTTTAGCAAGTTTAGCAAAACATACGTTCTTGTACTTACCTTTTACCATGGGAAAAATAAAAATCTCTGCACCGCAAAGGTAGGACAAAACTAAAACTGAGCAGCTGTGATCATTTTGTAAGGTTCGTAACTCCTGAGAAGTACAGCTGGTTGATTATTTGGGTGTTAACAATTTTGTACCAAAATTTCTTTGGCTGGAGCGCTTAGTTTATTTAACTTATGTAGAGGTCAGCATCGCTCCCCTTGTTTTCAGAGTACTGAGCCAAAATCCAGCTCTTTCAGAAATCAGCTAAAACACTTCCAATAAGGTTGTTAATTGGATCAGCTCCCAACTTTAAGACCATGAAAAGTCACTAAATTAAAAGCTATAGGTTAGTTAATTATCATCACCTGTTTTTTTTTCTGACTACAAAATTCTTCTCAGTGTTTTGGATAATCTGTCAGGAGAAACAGTGAAGGAAAAAAACCTACTACTTGACAGTAACTCTTCCCGATTGCAATAAATGAACTGAGAATTGAGAGAAGAAATATTAAAAAAAAAAAAAAAAGAAAGAAAAGGGTTTTGCACTCTGAAATGTCTTCTTCTGAAAGTTTAGTTTTTGATGTTTTGGGTTTCATTATAATAAGTTAAAATAACTTCTTGGTACCAAGCTGCCACCTGTGTTAGATAAAAAAAAAAAATAAAAAAAAAATCCCAGAACTACCTGAGAGCCAGAGGAAGGAGTGAGAGCATGTGTTACATGAGGCAAATCCCATGGAACATTCACAGCCAGCCAAGGATACCTAGGCGATTAGGACTCCATCCTGGGAATGAATTAGCCAACAGGGATTTCTGAGAGCTGCAAGAAGACAGCAGAGCAATTTCTCACTTTCCAGGAGTCAAAAAGGAAGGCCATCACTAGACCAACACAGGGCTTAGGCCAGGCCTTGCATTGGCACCAGTGTCACCACTGCAAGCACAATGCCATGCATTTTGCATGACTTTGGCCATCTGGGAAGGCAAACACAAGAGGAATACACTGACCACCTTGGAATTTCTCCCCTGAGACTATGGAAGTTAAACATGGGGGAAAATACTTGGTTTCTGTCAGCATTATGCAATTCTTTTGACAAAGAAGGCATAATAAAAGTCAGAAAGTCTCATCAGTAGTACCCAAATACATATAAACAGATCCAGAACATACACAATTCACCACAGGAGGTAAAGATTCTCACATAGAAAAATAATTATATGGTTGGTGTAACTCAAAGTTGTGAGATGAGCCACGTGACAAAAAAAAAAAAAAGCAAACAAACCAATGCTCAGAACATGCCTGAGGATAAACTGAAATGGGTGGGGAAAGGAGGCTGCCAGTTTAGGCCAAAGACATACCTGTCTGGCAAAATTAAACACTGCAATAAAAGGGTTAACCATTAAAGCCATCTATCTCATTAGAAAACAGATATTTTTCTTCCAGCACCACTTATTGAGCAACATTTATCCAGAACACAGGATAACTGCTACCAAGGGTGGCATCACCAGGAGACACATTTGCCAGACACCAGATACATGGCAAAAAGAATATGGTTTTTTTTAGCTCCTCAAGTACCACATAGCATCAATCTAGAAGGCTCAGCACTCAGCCTGTGATGCTTAATGCTGGCGTTCATTCCAACGGGTAGATGACTGACGAGACACTGGGTACTTAAACAGAGATCACAATGAGGTTTGTTTTTTACCTGTAAACATCACTTAAAGCACCTGTCAGTGCAACTAAAGCATCGCATGTAGTAGTGGAAAGTGTTAATGAAAGCAAGAAATGAAAGCTATGTTTTCACATATTCCCTACCCTCTCCCTTGAAAGAACAAAAATTTTGCACGTGCCAAGAAAGTTGCCTTTGACAAGAAGACACTCGAATTAAAAGACGACATTGAAACACCAATAAGACGTGATAGGCTAAAGGCCGGGTGGGGGATCGCGTGTCAATGAGCATGTTATGAACTCTAAAGGTGCAGAACTAATGCAGAATCTGTGCAACACCCAAAGCAACAGTTTTCCTTTCCATATTATAAAGCTGATGGAATCAGAAAAAAAACCAAAAACAAAACACAAAACCAAAACCCCAATCTGTAACAAAGGAGGAAATTCAGGTCAACAAGGGTGGATAACTTACACCAAAGAATCTGGAAGGAATTAACTGAAAAAACCCTGCACCAAACTCAGATTAATTTCATATCACACAAAACAAGTGAACACAGATGACTGAACTACTGCTGAAAAATAAGGCCACATATTCCAAATAAGTGAAGAATTTGGCATGAGCAACTATGAACCAGTTAAAACGTGAGAGCTCTCCTTAGTGAAATAACAGAACCGCTATTTGAGATTCCTAATCAACTATAGAGGTGATAACAAGTAATTCAGGTCAGTCAGTGTAGCATCGTGGAAGAAAGGTATTGCCAAAAACACAACCTGGCTCATAGAGAACGGAAATTACAAAGGTAAACAAAAATAATTGTAGATAACATTTACAGTGTGAAAAGATTGCTATCATCTTCTCTTCCACTGTATCAGTCTAATACATTTCGTCTCCTTTTGAACCAAAAAATGGGGACATATCACAATAATAAAAGAGGCCCTTCCTCCCATGACTCATCCCACTGGGATCAGCATAAATACATCCAGAGCGTTCTCCCATTAAAACAGTACTACTTAGTGTAGGATGAAGTCAAGTTATCAAAGAGGGAGGGGGCGAAAAAAAAGTTACTTCATGCAAATAAAGTTTTAAGTCATTCTAAGTATTAAAATAATATTAAAATGCTATTTTAGAACTTAGTATTAAAAAAAAAAAAGAGAGAGACCACAGTTATTTTCAAACATTCTTGATAGTAGATTTTTAAACCAAGTGCTTTGATCTGACAGCAAGAGAGTTGCCAAAAAATAGAGACAGAGAAAAGAAGTGCGGCAAGCGACTGACAAGGAAGGCTTTCATCGGACTGCTTGAGAAAATAAGGTCATAATCAGCTGGTTTACCTGCCCCTCCCCCCGCCCTCGGTATTGAATGTTGTTCTAATCTGACACTTCAATCCTGAAATGAAGTTTCCCCTTCCTGTTATGGGAAACGTTAAGCAGTGTGACTTGGACTTCTGACACTTTGAGGTCCAAATATGTAACGAACGAATGTTGTCTCAATTCCCTGTATTCGATAGCAGGGAACAGTCTCTTTTCCTGGCTGCTGACAAACACCAAAGGCTGGCTGCGGTTTTTAGTCTTATAGTTTAAATTTATGCCTTGACACGGAGTGACAAACGTAATGATGAAGTCAACTCCGAACATTATTTCAAGCTTGAAATGCAGAGCAGGCACATGAATGTAGTATAGCAATTAAAATTGGCAAGATTGTAAAATACAGCTAAAGATATGAGCTTGATACTATATAAGGACATCCAACTCCTCTTGTTGGAATAACTTTAACACAACATTATGAATTATAGCAACACTTAACATTTTTGAAGAGTTGCTTAACCGAGTAAACTCTGAAGTCCTGTAGAAAGTAATCCAGGTCCACTACACTTGCAAGTATTACAAAGTTTACGCAAGAGTGTTTAAAGATTAAAAATATTTTATTTACACTTTTCTTTATACACATTTTATACATTTTTTTCAGTTTAAAAACTGAACAGAGCACATATGCAAGTCTGAGCATACTATATCCATAGCTAGGGAAAATTACCTTCTGCCAAAAAAAGACAAGAAAAAAGGCTTTAAAACAGTTAAAAAGAGGCAATTCTTAAATTATTCAGAGAAGTTTATAGGAGCCCTGGGGTAGTCATTAGACAGTTAATCCAAATGTACATATGAGGTCATATATATATAATTTTCTATAGGAAAAGTATTTCCAATTGCTAGCACAAACACAGCACAGTTTGAAAATAACTTTTCCTGTTAACTTATCAAATACTTATCAAGTACATTCTTTTCCATACAAACAATCTGATATCGTACACTGGAATCAAGCAGGATACTATAGTGGAATTGCGATCTCCAGCATATAATAATTTATTTTAAAAAGATCTACAAAAATAACAATATATAGGGAAAATATTTAAAATAAAAACATAGCTCACTCTTCCCTTCACCTGTTCCCAGAACTGACATAAAAGTTAGGTGGGTCCCACTGAGGTAATGAAAACCCCATAGGTATAGCTACCTTTACAGTCCTACCCAACACTGTATTTTCTAGACTTACGCCAAGGTTTTCTACCAGAGCCATAAATAAAAACTACCATCTGCAAAGACAGGTGGTTTTCCCCCAGCTACCAACTTAATATTAATGCAAAAGTATTTGAAATTGATCTTTGAAAGTTACTTTTAGAAGATTATATAAACATTAATTGAAATTTGGAAAGTGAGAAAGAATAGTAGAGGGAAATCCAGGAAAGGTGTGCTCAAAACAAGTCAGTTTTTCTGCCCCATACAACTAGTTTTATTAAGTTTACCCACACAAATGGAAATTTTAAAGTTACAACTTTCAAAAGTAGAATACAGATGCAAAAGTAGTCATTAGTATTTATTTTAAGCAGCTTCAGATTGTTTTGCAAACGTTAAAATCTCAAAATGTCAGCTACAGGACACCGGCAAGCTTTGTTTTAAATAGAGTACATGTGCCTTCCAGTTATGTTCTCTCCCACTGTCCTTCAGTGAGCCCTGCCACATGTGATGGACCACGTTTATTCAAGTAACTTCACCGGGTATGTGTTTATTAACGGAAGGAGAGCAGGAGGGATGTTTTCTCTGATGTCCCAACCCTATAAACACGTAAGCACAGGTTTAATAACATTTGCGCTTTTATGTTTGAAGTACCGTACAGTTTTCTGTTTTCTTTATGTTGGAATGTTCACATCTGTGAAGTACACATTTGAAGTGTTAAACGAAACAGGGGCCCAATTCACTGCTGTGGTTTTTTTTAATTTGTAAGGAAAATATATTAAAAAGGCAAAATACCTCTACAAATGTGACTATTTCTAAAAAGACTGTCATATAAATGCTGACACAAGCTTGAAGTTTATTTTTAAAGAGCCATTAGCATCTCCCTGTAATGCTTACCCTCCTTTCGCAAAAGAATGGACATAACGAGTTAAGCAATGTTTTTCTTTTTAAAGCGATTTGAATTTGTACCTGCTCAATTTTATCCTTTGCTTCCTGAGTGTCAAGTGAAGCTTTGTCCCTGATGCAAGCAGTTATCATATTATCAGCATGAAAAAACGCCGCACTTGGGTAAGGCAGGAGGTCCTCAAGAAAAAATGGCTGCAAATCTCAAGAAATCAGAGAAATATTAAAGTCACAAACCCTTAGAGCTAGTTATAACAGGACTGCTATCATAATGCTGAAAGTAGGGCATCCATGCTTTTCAAAAGAAAGTAACATAAAAGCAGGTTGCCAGGTAGCTCATATGCTGCCACTAGCCCCTCTTGCTAGCAGTGCTTTCTGAAACAGCAGAGCATTTGTAAAATCAATACTGCCTTCCTCCAGCTGAATCAATGGGGAAAAAAAAATTCAAAACATTTTTTTGCCACCTAATACCTCCCACTACAAAACTACTACCAACACTTTGTGGAGAAAAATGAGCTACTTTTTCCCTATGCAGCTCTTTGAAAAAAAAATTACCTGCCTCCTAAAAACAGATGGAGTAGCATGTGGAATGGGAACTGGCAGTATTCGGCCCCTTTACAAGAGCACTATGTTTTTTGTCCACTCTGGCTCATTTGAAAACAAAATTTCCCCCTGGAGCTAGTTGCTAAATTAAGACATGAAGCTGACACATTTTTGCTATAAATGTGAGAAAAAAAAACATTTTTAACTCACTATGTCCTCCTTTTTAAGAAAAGGCAAGTATACTTGCTGTTTACGAGAAGGTCGTGTGTTAAATTTTAAATATGTGGGTGAGATCAGATTTGCTGGTATTGCATTATGGTTAGGGTGGAAGAGAAAAAGATACCCCCTCAAACTTACTAATCAAAGATCGTAACTTACCTTTTCCTTGACAAATGAGAGGTATTTACATGTTTTTATAACTCATATTAATCTGATCACAATGCTGAAAAATTTATAGTAATAGGCAATTCTTATTAGCCAGTTTAGTTTTGTTTTTACTTAAACACTAAACTATCTGCAGCTAAATACTAAAAGCAAACACAAACAGAAATTTTCAATTAAAAAAAATCCTCTGATATATAAAGTATCCACTGCAATGTTCCACAGCAATGGAAAAGAGAATGTAAGCTAATTCTTTATTTCATGTTTCAAACAATAAAAGCACGGTAGAAATGTAAATTTACAAAACATTCTCACATACCCCCACATGTTCTAAACCCAAGCAAATTCCAATCATTACTAATGCTTGAAAGGTTACAGCCAGCTTCTCAATGAAGACATAACGTCAGGGAAGCTGAAACCAACAGTTCAAGTTAGAATTTCACAGAATAATTACTACTACAATCCTGAAGAAGATCTTTCAGAACTTGGCGCCTGAAGATAAATGTGAACTTAAAAGCAGAGCACCTAAAAATGATCTGGTTCTTCATGTTTCAAGTGTCAATACTCACCAATGACTTTAGTGGCAGTTGCTTAGCACACAGACCTTCAGAAGGTGCTTAAATACAAACTCAAAAACATAACTTGAGACACCCCTATCCTTATCGTTCTTTTTAATAAAGTCTTGGCCATGTCTCTTTTCTACACCTGAATCATGGAAGACCAGATATCCAGAACCACATCCATTCCCCAGACTGGCCTTAGATGAATGTGAAGTACTCCGTACTACACACAACATGCCCATGAAAGCCTTCTCAAGCAGGATTAGTTTTTGCTGTCCCATAAATTTATTGGGAAATAAACTGGTGACAAAAATAATAAAACAATAAAAAAACCCTTGGTTTTTTCCTGTGCCCCAATATTCTATGAACTATGTACAGTAGAAGAAGTACCTTTTTACTTGCACACAGCCAGCACCTACTGGAGTCAGTTTATCTCTGCACCCCTGCAGGGTAATGTACACACAAGTCTCACAGTGAAACTGAGGTTTCAGTGTAAGCTACGCTGGCTCTAAGTTAAGCTATTAAGTAAATTAATAAAATTAGTAAAATTAATTTCTAATTCAGAAAACTGAATTTTGATTTAAAAAAAGACTTAAATTTAACTGCAAACTAGCCTGCATCAGAAGGCTGAATCAATATTTGGTCCAGTCACTACTGGTGTAAGTAACTTATCACTACAGCTATGATCATATACATTTTCTCTTTCTGTTAAAACATATAGAAAGAAAATATTCTATCAATAAATCAATTTAAAAAAAATACATCTGCCAACTTGCCATATAGCTCCAAATCCTCACCTCTCAACCCAGAACGTAATTACTAGAAAAATATCAAAATATAAGTACGAGGAGTTTCACATGTTGTTTTAACCTCTATCAATTATTTCAAACTTTGTTTAGGCAAGTAGGTGTTATTTTTAACATAGGAAATTTGGGGTGATTTTGGTCCCTTTGTCAGTGCATTGTTTTGAACTCCCTGAGTACTGTACATTCCTTTTCTACAGTGATTTCTGACTGGAAGATACTGAATAAAGTGGTTTTGCATTGCTGCATATAAAGTAAAGTCTATTGCTTAAAGTGAAAGCAGCATAAGATTTTACAAAATATGCAGGTGAATGTTTCAGCATTTTGCCCCTAAACATCTGAACTAAGTGTGAGCCCTTAACTTCTCCTAATCTCTCCTTTAGATTCTAGAAGTGCCTAATTTCACATCATTAAATATAATCAGAACGTAATTACTGTTAGTATTTATGTCTTGGCAGATAGTTCTTCCCAATCTACCGTCAGTAATACCTGCAAGTTGGCACAACAGTTATTCAAAGCCCTCTTGGACCACACATCTCAATTCAGGCACTCCGAGGTCAGTAGCTATAGTTGTGTAGGTTTTTTTGTAAAACAAACAAAAATGGTACTAACCATCCAACCACCTAACTCCACATTTTCAAAAAAAGCAGTAGTTCATAGCAGTTGATAATTAAAATAACAATAAAAAAAGATTATAACATTTCAATACAAGTACAAACAAAATACTCGTATTGAAGTACGAGTACAAGCAAAGTACTGAGAATAAACTGTAGTTTATCCAGTTCCAAAAATAACTGTGGGTCAAAGCAGTGCTGAGCATTTGCTTACTGACATTTTCCATTTTCATAAAAAAAGACTAGGCAGCACATTCAAACATAAATGAAACTCAGGTAAGATGTGTTTACTTTTTAAAAAATAATTCATAAAATAACAAATTATCAACAATTCATTATGTAGCATCAATATAAAGAGCTTAAAGTTACTGAATCAATCAGCATATACTAAAGATAAGATATTTTGATACCAAACGAGGCCTCCAGTTACTTAAGAATTTTGAATTATTTAGCTCATTAAAGGATAGTACTATGCCTTAAATTCAACAGATATGGCTGAATCTGTGCACTAGTTAAAATAGAATATTGTAACTGCACACAAAAAGATGTATTTATATATAGTTTTTACAGTGTATGCATGTGTATGTATATATTTTTTACTCACCAACAAACACAATGCAGATAATAGAAGGCAGCTTAGAAATAGTGTTTTAAATATAAAAATGTTTCGTTTTCAATTTAGTAGAAAATGTGTAATTTGCAGTTTGGCAGACTTACTGGTACTACTATACAAAAACAGGAAAAAGGTCATGCAAAGGGGTTAAGATTATTCTTCAACGCACATAACGGAAAACAAAAACACCTAGCAGATTTAAGAATAGTTTGCAACTAATGGAAAAAGCATCCAAAAGATAACATAAAATACAGAAATGGTTTAGTTTTGTTCTTTTAAACCTGGCTGTACCCTAGTACAGATGAGCTTTATTTTGATGCTCAACAAAAAATAAGAATAAAGTTGTCCTTCTTTCCACAAGTATTTTGTTAAACTCAACTGACTTCAGAAGTATAGTGGTACAATGGCCATTTAAAAAAAAAAAAAAAGAGAGAAGAAAGTATAATGAGTATAATGGACATAAAATGTTACCAAAAAAACCCACACACTCAAAAAATATATTTTTCTTTCCCCTACTTACAATTACATTTGTTAAAAAAAAAAACAAAACCAAAACAAAACAAAGCTTTTACAACATCAGCCCAACTATTGGCTTTTCTAATAAACTTGGTAAGTAGTCTCCCTGTACATCCTGTTTCTCTTAAGCATTTAGCAGTTTTTCTTATACACAAGGTAATGTCTCTGAACGAATTCAACTGGTTTGTATTTTTGGACAAATTAGGTCTAGATTTTTGTCATTGAGTTGTTTGTTCTGTTTTAGCTGCAACGTCTAACATGCTCCAAAACATATTCAGGGAAGTGCAAGCTGCAAACTTGTAAGCCATCCAGCTTGCACGGCATCCTTGGATATTCATCTTCTTTCCATTTGTTCTCCTCTGGATCAAAGGTGAGAATCGAGTCACTGTAATGACCATTGTAACAAAGGCCTCCAAGAACCATTATCTGCTTGTCCAGAACAGCTACGCCATGCCCACTCCTACCAATTGGCATAGAAGCCAATATAGTCCATTGATCAGTATCTGGGTCATAAACCTCTGTAGAAGGACATCCTTGAGATTCAAAGGAAGCCCTTAGAATCACACAGACACCACCAAAAACATAAAGCTTACCATTATAAGAAATCATTTTGTGAAAGCATCTTGCGTAATTCATTTTGCATTTGTTCTCCCAACAGTTAGTGACCACTTGAGTTCTCCTTGTTCGCTGCTCTACTGTCCCTTCTTTACTGGGATCAAACACACACACTTGCTTAGAAGTTGAAGATGATGTAATTCCACCAGTGATATACAACTTGTTACCAAGCACAGTCCCTTCATGTCCGTATTTATTGACTGGATAGGGATCCACAAATTCCCATTTATCTTCAGTAATATCATACCGTTCAGTTGAGTAAAACGTTTCATCCCTGGTTCTCCCAGCCACTGCATAAACATACCTCCCAATAACTCCAACAGCAAACTCAGAACGTGGAACAGACATGTCTGCCATTCGTAACCAAGTGTTCTGTCTTGGGTCATATCTAAACACTTTGGATGAAGCATGAAACTCACCATCTGGCCCCAGTTCTTCCCCACCTAATAGGAACACAAAGTTATTCACAATGGCAAGGCAGTCTGGTCGTAAAGGTACTTGAGGACCCTCTAGTTCCCACCAGACCCTTGGTTTGTGCAAGAGAAGAATTTTACTGTTTACCATACTGTGTCCTATCATTCCTCTAAATACTGCAGTCTGGGGTTTGGCAGAACGAATTTTGTTCGATTTCATTTCCATCAAAGGCTGTTGGTGAACGCTATGAAAGTAATTCATGGCTTGGTCAACCTCATGTCGCAGCTGCCGGGAGTATCGATAAAACTCTGATGTTTTTACCTATGAATACATTTAAAAGATATTAAAATTCTGACCAAGAGAAACAATCCAGAAAACCTAAATGACTATGCGTCACTAGAAGATTATTTTACTTAGGTTCATTGAGACAATCTTGAAAGCAATTGAATTTGTGCATGGAGGGTTAAGTTAATGTATTGTTATCCAAAATCCAGAAGGCAATTTAGTGATTAACAGCAGTGACTAACAATTTTTAGCAGAATACTCACATGCAGAACATAAGCTAGAATTAGGCACAACTGAAATCCCCAAGTCTAAAAACCATAATTCCTTCTCCCCAAAAAAGCCTCTGTTTATCTCCTACTTAATCCATGAAGCACCTAAATTAAAAACGCACTATTTTCCTGGTTTTGAAAAACATTCTACATACCCATTCTGCGTTTACCAAGGTCTACCCTAGTCTAATTTATGCTGAATTCTCACAACCAAGCCCAAGCAGGTATTCCGAAATGCTAGGCTCTGCTCACAGAGCTATTTAATTGGGGCGGGTGGGAAGGGAAGGTACCCAAACCCCTTCCTTCAGAACATGTGATCACACTAACCATTCATGATGGTGGTTACCTTATGGTTTCCTCTCTGTGAGTCTCCACATGTTAACAAATGCCTTTAACACGAGGAAAACATCTCAACCTATAACCCTTTGGCCGTTCATTTGTTTGGTAAATTGCGGAGTTTTGGGTTTGAACTTCCACTTCCCAGGTGAAAGTTACAATCTTTGAATTACCACATAGTAGCAAATTGCTCTTTCTCAGTGCTATGTCAATTTGAAAAGAGGTATCCCTGCTCCGTTTTACTGGAGTTGGGAGGGGGGGAGGGGGGGAGGAAGATTCTAAGAATTTACCTTTCCAAGAGCCTTCCTACTCTCTAAGCCAATTTAAGTTCCCAAGACAATTACAAAACACATCCCTATCTTGAACATTTTAATTAATCTAGCTCCAGGCATCCCTCAGGTCACCATGTGATTCTCTTCAAAGAGGCTTTGCTCTTCCTGGACAGTCTGGTCTAACACAGCATTCTGAATTACACTTCAAAAACAAATAAAAACCCACTAGATATTGCTAAATCCACAAATCCTCTATCAGATTTGATCCTAAGTCCCAATTTCTTTCACATAAAACTGGACTGCTTTCAAACACTCTGAATTCCTTTAGTTCCCACCAGCTCTGAAAAAAATGTCAGGCCACTGTGAAATTTCAAAGTGACCACAAGATAAAAATCAAAAGCTACTATTTTTCAGTATCTGTTCTCCTACCTCCTCCTATATACACTTACCTAAGGGGAGGTGGTGTGAGTTTTCATGTACATGAAAAGCAATTTAGAAATGAATATTCTTTATTCCTTGTGAATAAAGTAGTTGCTTCTTCCATAAATCTACTATTCAAAATTTGTTAGCTTTCTGTTAATCATTTCTCTTCCTTATACAGTAATTAAGACATTCTGCTGTCAGATTAACATTTTTAAAGATCTTTTGGACTGTTACTATTGGACATGATTTGCACAGATTTTGAGATTGTTTTACACACCAGATTTTTTTAAAAAAAAAAAGAATACTAACCTACCATTTTAAAGCACTCTATAGCTCAAGAGTTATAATGATTTGATGTTTTTATTCACACTTTTTCTTTCCCCCACTTTATTTTGACAAGTTTAACTTATCTTTGCTTGGAAAAAGAGGATGGTCACATGCAGATTGCATATATTATTCTTCAGCAATACCCAACTTCTTTCTACTATTTGTACCAGGGGTGATAACGGAGTAAAAAAGTTTACTTAGGTATAATGCTTACAAAACACCCACAGTAAGCCCAACTCTTCTGGGGAATAACAGATCTATTTTCTTATTGCAAGTAAAGAATATATCATACAAACACAGGAGATCTGCTCATATGGAATTTGTTAAAATAAACCATATACCTTGCCTGACTGAAAAGACTGAACATAAATTCCAGAAAATATGCTGGGTGGGCAGGGGAGAACCACAGCACAGAAAAATGGTAAAATATAGAAAGCCTTAAAGGTTACAAAAAATGAAGCAGGAAGTTCAAATAACCAAGAATCACAGGTGGGATACTTTATCCTTAAAAGTAACTTTCAGATTCTAAAACAGCATGACTATTTCACATATTCCCAAACTGGAGCTATCATTTTTGAAAATAAACAAAAATATAAAAAATTTTTGTTCCATCTATATGCATTTCAGATTGTCTTGGATGATTATGGAAGACAACAGGATCAACACGCTTACAATGTGAAGCATGCCAGCAAAGCCTGACAGAGATGGAAGACGTTTTTTCTTTCCCCCTCAACATTTACAACTCTGTCTTTAGATCTAGAAATTGAAATGCCAGCCAGAAAGTGGAATTAAAATAAGCCTCATACATCCTCA
This sequence comes from Charadrius vociferus, assembly GCF_000708025.1. Classification (NCBI taxonomy): domain Eukaryota; kingdom Metazoa; phylum Chordata; class Aves; order Charadriiformes; family Charadriidae; genus Charadrius; species Charadrius vociferus. The sequence goes on from NW_009652966.1 coordinate 1,304,218, forward strand.
CCACTCTACTCCTTCACATAGCCTAAATCTCACCCCATGAGAGCAGGGAGGAAGGAATATCTCAAATCAAGGAAACGGGGAATATCTCAAATTCCAGAGACAGAATCTCAAGACCAGGGAATCAACCTACTAGTATTTTACTACTACTGATCTTGAAAAAGCAACTAACATCAAAGCAAAGCCTCAATCTCTTACCTTAGACCAGAAAGACATCAAGAAGCAAATGCAACTACTAGTTATAAATAACTCTTTCAGACTGAAGTTCGCGGGGAAGCTATCTACAAGCATAATCTTGAAGAGATGAAAATAAAAATACATAAGCACTAGGATTTCTTACAATATTCAGAAAAAAAAAACCCACAAAACAAAACAGTGATAGACAATATAAATTCTGGTAAGAAGAGGTAGTTGGAGGCTCCCTAGACTTTGCTCTCGAGGAAAAGTATTGGTGTTTCTAGCCAGCCTTCCACCTTTCACCAGCACAACTTCTGCCATACAGGAGCAGTACCTCTCCTGAGGCTCAAATGATGGTCTAAGATGAATGTTAGGCTATGCCTATATGAAAGTAGAGACTGCTCACTCTTGCTTGATGCAAATGAAAACAAAGCAAATGTAGGTCAGTTTGCCCACTTTCACATTCATACTATCTGCGTGAAATCTTCCAGAATTATTTGCAAGTCCTGTTCAGCCCACAGTAAGGAAAACCCTCCGAACCTACCTACCTGAATAATTTCACAATACTTTTAATTACTTGTGTGTATAATCAAAATACAGAAGCATTAACATTCAGGTGTTTAAATATTAAACCACAACTGTAACATCCAAACCAGATGGAAATGTACACTAACAGTAATGAACTTTGATGTAAAACAAATGTACATTTTTAAGAGTATATCATCAACGAATTGATAAAAAAATACGAATACTTCATAGCATTTTCAAAGTTTAAAGAGAAGGGTCTCACAGAAAGTTTAAGTTGGACTTCCTTACCGACCCCAGTCTCATTGTACACAGGGAATTTAATCCAAGTGCTAATGTGATTTTTTTACATTCTTTCCAATTCTTTCTCTTCAGTTTTCTGGACAAAACCTTCTTACAGAGGTTCTGCTGGGACATAGCACTAATGTAAGAGCTCCCTGAAGAACTCTCATGAGAACTATCTCATTGCATCATCTACCAATTATAGTGGTTCACAGTGGGACTTTTAGCTACACAGACAGGGAACAACATAAACAAAATCAAATGTGTCATTCCATAAAAAAAATAAATAAAAGAAGATGAAGAAAATAATTAATAACATCCACCTCTCTACTCACCCCTTAGGTAGTCTATACCAAAAGCATCAAAACTTCACCAAAATCACCACCATCCCTCCAGCCATAGTAAATCGGAGCTCGAATGCATTTTTGTCTTCTTCGTTTTGAATCAGTTAAAACATACAGTAAAAACTGCTGGCTTTCCAAATCAATGCAGTTATTAATCATTGCCTATTCTTCTGCTCTATTGCAATGTATGCTTCCTAGCTGCAATAGCTATGTAAGTTTCAGAATTTTCCGTCTATATTCTATCAAAAAGTAAAGCCAAAAATGTAAGCCATTAGTCTTTAATCTGAAAAGTGATCCCCACAAAAGACCAGAGGTATCCTGTGTTATGTTCATCATCTGTTCCTCTAAAACCTGTCAACAAACATTATCAAAATGTTAACACACTTACTCCAAATCAAAATTCAGTCAAGCAGCAAAAGCCACAAATGTGTCTCTAAACCAGCAGCAACCAAAATTACTTTGTAACCAGACTGTAGCATACATAGCATTGGAGAAGTTGCTGTACTTAACTTCCTCTTCTTCTAGCATGAGTTGTTACTTAGTTACATCCCATGGCCAGTATGAAAACTGGTCAGTACCTGGCTTTGAAGGGCTATTCTGCAAGTGCTACAAATCACTTGCTGTTTTTCAGCCTAACCATAGAAAGATAAGATGACATAGCCTCTGTACAGCAAGGACAATGCCCTCAAACTGAGTATTTTGCTGTTCTTTTTTATAAACTGGCAAGACAAATTATCACAATCAAGCTCGAATCTAACTCAAATCTAACATCTCAAATCAAAGTGGAGCCAACAATCTGCATGCCAGAATTGAGATGCTCAGCACATAATACTGCTAGCAAATCTATCCATTCAGCAATAACCTTTAGACATAAAAATATTAAGCGCAGCACCTATTTAAGGTAAGAGGGGCCCACTAACCTCATCCACTAGACACTTCTTAAAAGCTTCAGCATGCGAAGTTCTAGAAGTGGATACATATGAATTACTAGACATGGAGGTAAATGAGAAAAAAAAGAGAGAAATTCAACATATTTATCAAAGGTAAAGTCACAATGACATAAAATGACAATGACATCTTCTCAAAAGTTACTTTTCTAGGTACAGGAAAGCACATACTCAATGTGCTAATCATTCCACCTTTAAAGCAGAAGCTGATTCATCTAGTGATAGTAAGTTTCCGATTTAAGCTGGGAATTTATAAATCAGCATGGTCTAGTCATAACAAACCCTACAGGCTGGACATCAAAAAAAAACCTTTCGATTTTAAGGACAGAGGTTTTGAAAAAACATTTCAATCTGAGTAGTACACAGAAAGTAAATGGAGCTTAAACAGTATATGAAGGAAATCATGACATGGTTGCCTCTAATAACACAGAGGTAAACTCCATGATCTAGGATAAATGCCCTCTAACTTTTATCTCCTACCTTTGTCAAGACTTAAAGAGTCATGGACATGTTTCAAATAAAAAAAAAAAAAGTGTAATACAGGTAATGGAAGTTGTGCTTCTCTGCATACACTTTGCCTTTATTTTCTAACTATTCCCTAAATCCTTACTTCATTTACCTTTCCATTTTCCCTGATACATCTACATCTATTGTAAGGGCTGAGGAACAAAAGGTGTATCTATTCATACTTCAGAAGCAGTTCTTCCAGAACAGTTTAGACTAAGCAAACAGACTGCACCTTCACTCCAAATGCACATCAGCCTCAAGGTATAATCTGGAGTCACCCATCAACTCCTTTTTAAAAGGACAAGCCATCCTACTCAGAATGTAAATCTCTTAAAAAAATCAAAACAAAACCAAAAAACAAGGTAAGAAGTAGAATGGCTTAAGAGGCCAAAAGTATCCTTACTGTGACTTGCAAAGTTAAGTTATATAAGTTATTTATATACTACAATGACAGTCATCTTCGAAATGTGTATTAGCAAGATTACATAAGAGTACATATGACAAGCCAGCCAGTGTATAGTGAACACAGAGCTCACTGAACTGTAAGAGTCAACCTCAGATTTTATTTGGTACATTCATGCAGACGTTTAGTATGTGCTGGCTTCAGGAAAAGGGTGAATTCTCTTTGTGTATCTCAAAAAAAAAAAAAAAAATTTATTTTCCCCCTTCTACACAATGAAGACAGTTCTCCTCAGGTTACTTCTAGAACTGTTAACAGACATGCTCTTTTATTTAAAAAAAAAAAAGAAAAGTGTCTGTATTTTTATGTTAGCTCCAACTGGAGTTGTCCTTTGTCACTTGTCACGCTGGATTACTCAATTGCTCTCTAACCAGGGCAAAACACAAATACATTCCTAGCTGCAGCAACAAATGACAGACTTATTTAGCTGTGTTTCCCTCTGCTGAGTTGTCCCACTCCAGAATCTGCACTGGCTTCTCTCTGCTCCCACATACAATTAATAGAAAGAGTATTCACAGTTAAAGCTTTTACAGGTGGGCATAAAAACTGGGACGCTGAAAGGAATTTCTCTCCTTAGGTTGCACCTATCTGACCATTTGGTAGCTGTCTAGATAAAACATGAGAAGCACTGTATGCAGGATTTACACCACTGATACCAAAACCAGCTCCAGAAGTTATACCTAAATATGATGCTGAAGACCAACATACACTTTTCACTTACAGGAATTTAACTGAAGACAGCTTGATGCTTGAACTTCCACCCCAAAAACTCAAGAGTTGTAGCCGAGTCTTTCAGATGAGTCTTACCCTATTAAATTGACCTTAAAAATACTCTGGATCCTATCAGTTTTCCTACTGCAGGGCTTAAATGATGTAATAATAAGGCAAAAGCATTATTAAAAACAAGACACTACACAGTATCTTGCAGAGTTCAGCTCTTAGTAGCTGGAAATATTTTAACCCAATATAAACGTTACATTACTGTTCTAAAATACGTCTAGGTATTTATTTTGTTTATGTCTATAGGCCAATACAGGATCATAAATGTATTTTATATATTATTACATCCTCTACTCAATTCACACACACAAAAAAATGCAAAATATAAAAAAATCACTAGTCTCTGAAGTAATTAATAGCTTTTATAATTTAAATACAAATAAGTATAAGCATTACTGCTTAAATGATCCAGTAGCCCCTAAAACCACCAAGAACAATACAACTTTACCTGTATATTCACTAGATACTATAGTAAAAATATATAGGAAATTAATTTGTAAGAAGCCCAACAAAAACACAGGGTCTTAAATCCTATTAATTCACCGACAGGTGAAAAATACACAAGTTAAAGCTGTATCTTATCACATAAAATTAACATTGTTAAAACAAAACAGCAGAGCTTAAGCAATTCCTAACCTACATACCCTTACTGTTACTAGCCTGAGAGCACTGCTTACAAAGTTTTGTCATTCTCTACTGTTGACAAATACTCAGAGGTTCTCAGGAACTAGAAAACAACATTTTTTTTTGTCTATTCTTCAACAGAACAGTAGAAAAAGCAAGTTTTCTTTTAACCTCTTAATACATACAATGGTCAGCTGAATTTTAGATCACCTGTTACAAGGATTCCTCTGACATTTAGAGTAAATCATTACATTTCACATCATCAATAACTTTTGATAATATTATGTCCCTTGTCTAGAATCAAATGTATGTGTAACTGCAGGGTCAGGGCTTAGTTCCAACTGCTATGTAACAGCAGGAGCACTGAAGATACAACAACAAAAACAGCCTGCAGATTTAACAGCAGATGCTAGTTTTCATTTGTAAATAAAAAAATCTGTACTTAAACCACACAAAATCTACAGTTACTATGTTTTGATTATATTGATAACAATTAACATGACATATGCCCTACATACTGTATGCACCTCTAAAATCTCTGGAAAACAAGCAGCAACTTGGGGAAAACAGTAAGAACAACTGAAATAAAACTTGATGCAAGTGACCTTATTTTAAAATGTCCTTTCAATATTAAGTCACTTAAAAACATGTATTGTAAACCTACCTGTTCTCCAGCCACTGTACATACTATTGTCTAATAATCAGATAACAATACTTTTAGATGTTTGTCTTCTATGGGTTTATTAAAAAAAATAAACGCTATCTATTTGTTCCTCCTAATAGATTTGGGAATCTTACCTATTTAATGACATGCTGCCCTAGCTAAGTGATGAATCCTGTCTAGTGGTTTTCAAATGCACCAACCTTCTCAAAAACACTGGATGGTGTCATCAAACAAAACCTGATGTTCTGAATGATGGTGTCCGTATGCCTCCAGCGTCTTCTATCATGGCGTAGCCAGGCCTGAACAGCTTCATACAGCTCTATCTCTGGAAACCTGCTCAGATGATCATTATCCAAGTAAGACATGAGCTTTTCAAAGCTCAGATATGAAAGGAAGTCAGGTCTGGACATGAGTGGCACAAAATTCTCTAGCAGAAAGGAGTCCAATTTTTCCCTGACTCCTTCGATGTTTACACCAAAATCATCCAGAAGTCTCATAATTTCTGCACAGTTTTCTAAGCAGATTTTAGCTAAGAGAAAAGAGCAGCAAAATTTTACCACCTCTATAAGCTGGACATACATGGCAGCCTGAAGGATTTCATGAACAGTGTTCATACTCAGTTCAATAGTTCCATAGTACATGAATTGGAGGACATGACTGAAGCCTGTAGCTGTCAGACCTTTCAAATGGATTTTGTCCTGATCTCGTTCTCGCATATCAGCTGTGAACATAATCCTGAAGTAATCACTCTGGGTGGCAAGCAGTGCTTTATGGGCCTGAAATTGGTGGTCTTCAATGACAAGTGTGACATCAAGAAGCAATCCCTCCTCATACAGTGCTCTGAATCCAGCAGAGACACTGGTGTCATGGATGGAGGAGCTAAACCCTTCCACGTCCCCTGCCATGAATCACCTGGGGGGAAGAAAAAATAAATAAATAAAAATAAAAATAAATTGTTATTTCTAATAACATATCACAAGCCTTTCCTGACCAGATAAATCCTAACTGAGATTGCTTTTATCAAGACTTAAAAGTCTTCACCATCCTTTTTGTTTTCAGCTGAAAAACCAACCTAAGAAACAACGTAAAACACAGACTTTAAATATTTCTCCCCCCAAAACAGTCTCATTTTAAAGAAAGGGTAATGAACCAGAATAACCATGCAATACTGCCAAAGTGATTCCTCACTCCAAGCTACTTAGTGGTCAGATAATGAATATGCAATGCTAAAAAGGTTGCCATGGTTTTCTTCCTATCCCCCCTCAATCTTTCTAAAGATTTTATCTCAGGGGAGCAATAAAACACCCACTCTCGGATATAAAAGGTTTCAGAAAGGAGGCCGAACTTCCTTAACTTCAGAAACAAGCTCCAGTAGATTTGTACACAGTAAAACCTAAAAAAAATTGTCTCTTTAAAAAATATATGTCAATTTATCCAAAAGTTATTTCTAGGAAACTGAACATTTTCAGAGATACTATTTAAGTCTGCATGTCTCACTTCTCCTGCAACAACATAGTCCCTTTCCCCCCACTTCTTACTGTAGGGATTAATTAGGTGACGAGATTTATAAAATGCAATGTATTAAGGCAATACATACTGACAAGATTAGGTCACAATAAATAATATTCTGTATACTGGGTTTAGTGAAGCTTAATTGCTTATTAAGTATTTGAACATTTGCAGATGCATAGTGTTACTTACATGCAAGCTACAGTCAAACTGTAAATAAGTCAAAGAGAAATTAAAAGACTAATAGGATCCTACCCCATTAAAGTTAAGGAAGATAAATACTCAATAAAAATCTGTATCAAAAACTATTAAAAAATCCAGGAAGTTGTCACAATCTTGCTCAACTTCCTTGGGTTTAGGTCAAGTGAAGTTGCACAAGGCAGCTTGAATCAATTGAACAATTTATCACTAGTCAAAGGGCAACAGCGCGCTCCATTCTCCCTCTCTGGTATTTTGGGGTCTGGGCTCCTGCTGCCTACTTTGAGTCATTTCTGGGGTTCGTTGGACTGCTCTAGAAAGCCAATTCAGCTCATAAACCTGACAGAAGTTCCCCCCCAAGGCAGGGGAACAGGACACACACACAATGACACATGACACAAACACCACCCCCCAGCACACACAAAACCTCAAAACCAGAGAGCTTTCTGTTTATCAGTGGGCTGACTTCTGACTTGACACAGCAGGGGTTATGGCGCAAGAACCAACCTGATGTAGAGGGCAGGACATCACACATAAGCAGGAACAGGGAAGAAGAGTAACATCTTCCCGTTTTGGCATCAATCGGCTACTAGAATTGGTTCAACCACTTTTGTTTCACTTTATCCCACCTTAAATTACACTGCAACATTCACTCAGTTATGTGTGTGTTTTACCCTGAATTTCCTATAACAATTAAAGTTAATAATGTTTTGGTACTGGTAACCTGCATGAAAAGCTAAATAACACCAACATCAACACATTTAAAAAACTGCTAGTTATCAAGGTTATAGAACTTCACAGCAGTATATGGACTCAGAAGTGATTTTGGTTGGCCCAGGTTTCACAACTTCCAAGAGCAGTTATACTAGTCCCGATTCCTCAAGCACCATGTCCTGACTGCTGCCATTTTACCTAGAACGTATTTTATTAGACTCCATCAACAGATAATAATCTCCTCTCCTTAATTCATCAGCACACATCCTGGAAAACAAAACTGGAGATACTCTTTGTCTAAGCAAAACTAAAATGGTGAGTGGGTGTTTGTAGCCACACCTCATGGAATTAGCACCGCTCCCACACTGTTGAAGCCTGCTGACAGGTTCCGTGCACAATAGAGTTAATGCCGGGAGCGTTCATGAAAGTTAAGGTTTTATGACAAAATTCAAATTCCTTAAAGTAAGAGCAGCAGCAAGAGAAAAAAGCTGACGATCACTTTCTTGCCAATATCCACGATAGCACACTCCCCTCAATGTCACTGGGGAGAAAATGCAAACTGCTCTGCAGCTTTATATTGCAAGTCCCTTATTCCTGAACACAGCACATGCCTACCAGAAAGAGAAATTACCATCAAATATTTTTCTTAGCTGTTGTCAATTCTTGCATAAAAACAGAGAAGAGAAGAATTACTTTACTAACTCTCAGCACCTGAAAAAGAAGCAACAAGCTGAAGAGGAAGCTTAAAGCCTCACTTTTCAGGATTTTGCTTTCTTATTGGATTTCTGATATCAAATACAAAGTAAACATTAATATTAGCTTTTTTCTTTCACTAGAGCACTTGTAATGCCTCCCTCCCCCACCCACAGTTCTCTGATGTTTAGTAATAGTTCAGCTCATACTTCAGTCCTTCCTGTTTAAGAGATTTAACGGTCACCTGCCTTTAAATAGGCCACCCATTTTCATAAACTATCAGCAACTTGAAACAACTATGTCTCAATTCTGTTTGAAATTGGCAAAGAGGTTCAAAGGTTACCAGTATTCTCAGACAGTACAACTGTGTAAGTTGCATATCTTTAGGAGACCAACTAAGATGCATGGCTCAGCTTCAATTCCAAGATCAATCGAAAAGACAGGACAGGATAGCTAGGATAGTTGGAATTTACAAGTGTGAGACATGAACAGAATAACATATATTTGGAGAAAAAAAAAAAGTCAGAAATGAAGCAACATATATTAATTTGAAAGTAACAGGATCTCCTATCACACAGGCTCATGCAGGCAGCAATCTCACAGAAGGGATTTCTTCAAAACAGTACATACATTACTGCGTACTTGAACAACATAGAAGAACCATACCAGTGAGCTCAAAACACATACTAGGGTCTTTCCCCTTAACTTGAGAAAGATAATTACATTATAGGCACTCTGCAAATAAAAGGAGAGAAATTAACTTCTACATAGGATGGCTTTAGAAGGTCTCTTCCAAAGAAGCAAAAAGGAAAAGCTGGCAACTGAGGACAAGTAGAGACAAGCGGTAAAGGGTAAATGCACCAAATCCAGAGGAGCACCTCCACTGTTCCTTTTAAGGATCAAAACAAATAAATAATACACAAAACCAAGAAACCAGCATTAGAGAGAATCCTGGGCAACCAGCTGTACATGGTCCTGCTGAGCGGGGGATAGACCGGGGGGGTGGACCAGGTGACCTCCAGAGGCCCCTTCCAACCTCAACCAGTCTGTAATTCTGTGACCATGTTGCTTTTCCACAGAGACTGCACTGATTTGGGTTTTTTTTTATGACCATTCTTTTAATTCTGTTTAAATAGCAATAAGACACACAAACACACAAAAAAATCAGTTATAAGCTACTACCCTCCAAATTCTAAATCTATCAAAAAATAAGGTGTTAGAAATGACCCAAATACGTTTTAAAACCCACTGCATTTAGGTACCGTTTAGGGTTCTAATTTTCACATCTCCCTAAAACTGGCTATTCTGTAAAAACATATTAAAAGCAGAAGTCAGCCACAAACCTCTACAATGGTAACAAAGTGGTCAACACTCTGAAATTATTATTTCAGAATGTTTTAAAAATGTGGGGGTGTAAGTCACTTAATCCTTCTTTTCACATCCCTGCTTGTATTATTTTTAGTGAATGTACAGTTTTCAATCTCAAAATATTCTTCTTCTCAAACGTCAGACAGCATTTAATGGATTATTTAAATAGAGAAAAATACAGTAAGACTTCTCCGTAACACCATCTAAAGCAGCTTCAGAATTCTACAAGTGAAAAGCAAAAGACCACTTGTCTTCATGCATGAAATAAAAGCAGTAAATACCCTTTTTTGGCATAAAGCCATACACAATATTAGCAGATACATTTTTCTTTACAACACAAAAATGTATTGGCCAGTGCAAGTACACATGGGGGTTAAAATAGCACAGAGACTCAGAAACGAGACAGTTAAATGCTTATTATGATCAACTGGTAAAAATCTTCATTTCTATAGCTAGCATCCTTCATCAAAAGCAAACAGCAATGTGGTAGTTCAAATATTAAAAAAGCAATACAAAATACTCTCAAATGAAGTCATTTTTCTAAAGCATAGCTATGCCATTCCTCCCACACACAGACTTGCAATCTTAGATGTAATTCTATGCACTATTTGAACGCTGCAGCTTATTTCCCAGAGGACAATAACGTAACAATTTTTTTTTTCATATTTTCAATAAAAATGCAAAATTTAGAGTTAGATCTTCTTCATCCATGCAAATCACAATAGCACACTTAATCCTAAGGAAGACATGTAGCCTACAGTGGTCTATAAGAAAACTGGAACAAAAAATTCCAACGTATAAACAATAAAAGGGGAAAAAAAATAATCTAAGTTGACATTCTGCATTGTTCTGCGCATACAAGAGCTGATCAGTATAATGCAGCACAGGAAGTAAGATTCTCTGCTGAAAAGCCAAAAAAGAAATACACTTAACCTTATTAGCTTTCCCTGACATTTCCTCCTCTTTTAGCACATAATGCATTACAGAGTCTACTCTGCCATGACTGTAAAAGCACTTACTTGGAACACAGATTTCTCATCTTTATTCCGCAGCTGTAATAAAAGTCTGAAAACCCTGTTCCAGACTGCTTTTTCTTGCTAAACAAGGAGAACCTTCTTTCCTCTGGGTGTCTGAGGCTCTTAGTCACAAGCAGAAGAAATGGAGTCTAAATGCACAGGCTATTGAAAAAGGAAGTTATGGAATACTCACTTTTGGCTCATGTCCTGCTTGATTTAAAAAATCTATCTAAAAAGCAGTATTTACTGAAAAAGTGCCCTTTAAATAAGTGTGTTTATGTAATACGTAAGCTTATATGCACTTTCTAGGGATAGAAATATATTGTTCTAGGAAAGGAATTGACAATACCAATTCTAGCACGCCACCTGAAAGACAGATTTCTGCTTTCCTTTACTGCTGTTCCTTAAGAACTCATCTGAGATGCTGAGACAGAACTAGCAAGTTCCTTTGTTTACAGATTTTGAAGTACTTGTTCATTCTACCTACCTCATAGAAATTCTGAGAAAGCACCTTTGTGAACACTGCTGAAGAACCAGTTTTCATAAAACAAAACACTGTATCCAAGAGTTACATGAAAAGATTTCACCAGACATACAGACCATACTTTGGTTACAAAGTACTAAAATAGAGCTTAAAATCCAATAATCTGTTCCATCTATGCCATTCCTTTCATCCATTAAATGCATGCATTTAAATGCAAATTTTAAAGCCATTACCTATGCTTTATTGAGATGCATAGCAAAGACTGCTTTGAGCAGAACTCTTTGACCCTGATTTTGTTGAAACACCTTCCTGTACAAATAGGCCATTTCTCCATAGTCAAATGTTACATACATGTATGAAAATACCATACACAGGCATTTGAACATAGAAGCAAAACATTCACAACTGCACATACTCATCACTAAAAAACGGGCCTTTGAATGCAGTGTACTGCAATGAGTGAGAATGCAAACACTGTATAAACATACGTTTACACAGTGTAAATAATTTATCCCCCAAATTAAACCTTTGTTTACATGGTCTGACACTAAAACCATTAAACTTTGTCCGAACCACCAGTTCTTATCACAATTCCCCACTAACGGCAACAGAATGAATGATGTAAAAGTGAGATAGGTCAATAACCAGTGGGTATCAAAATATCCCATTGCTACAACAATTGCAAATGTAGGAAACAAAGAATCATATCAAGTTTGCATGTGTTTTACCCAAAATCATGTATAATTAATATGCTAAATTGGGGAAACAATTTATCTTAAACACTTCGGTAGGTTCATACTAAAGACTTCACCCAATCTGTGCTAAGAATTCCAAAAACACTGGATTACTTTAGAGGCGAGGAGTTAGGAGCTTACTGGTCACTGTCAGTCAGAGGAACCAGACTGCCAGAACTCCAGAAATTAAAACTTGGGTACTCCTGAAAACTGTCCACACTTCATGAAGAATTTCTTAGGGGCATGCATCTGACCATGACAGCTCCTCTTACAATCTCTACCCATGTTGCTATCTCTGAGCAATCTGCATCAGTTCATAACAGTGGCACTTTTATAACACATCAGTTGTCTCTGAGGTCATTAAGGTTATTCTAGAAGCATTATCAGAACCAATTATAACCAAATATACTGAAACTCAGCATGGATTGTGTCTCAACTCAGTATGGTTGTATGTCACTCTGTAAGTATGGTAGAACTCTGCTGAGTAGTGTTTGGCTGTCTTCATAGAGTACAATACTAGGAGAGAGTGCTTAGTTCCATTTTCTTTTTGAAAAATCTCTAACTCAAGCAGATGCGTTGGTGCTCTCATAGGCATTTATTTATAATGGATAGGGTTCTCAACTCATATTACTCTCTGCTCCTAAAAGCTTGCATTATAACCAAATTCAGTCTTTCTGCACAAAATGATCAAAATGTTACAAGCACACACACACAAAATATCAGAACCATTTTGTTATAAAATACTGTTGAAGAGTATATTTTTCACACATGTTGAATTTAGGTGAGTATTAATTGATTATATGTCAGAAACTTCCCATTGTACAACACTAGCCACCCAAGAACAAAATACGCTCCCCCAATCAGCCCTTAAATCAAGTTTTAGGATGACTATCAAAAGGATTCTGATGAAAGCACATGCTTGAGAAACATTTTAAGACTACCAGACATATGTATCAGCTGTAGTTACTTGACCAGTCTAACTTCACTTAACTGAATCTAAACTCAGCTTCTGTCTCATGAATTAGTATCAATGAGATACACATTAGCTTCTTGACATACTAGTGCATTATGTGGGTGATGCAACTGTACTCCAGACATTAAGAAAGTTTAAACCAATTGTCTAAAAGATCACTGCACCACTACACCTGTAGAAAAACATGTTCCTGCACACAGAGCAAGCTCAGGTCAATGCTCTTCCAATTATATTTACTAATAACAGAACAGGTACCCAGTATAAAATATTTTTAATACATCCATAAGAATAAGTCTTTAACTGGAAAAACCTGTATCACTAATACCTAAGAGTTAGACAATGCTCTCAAAGCAGACAGAATTGCTTTATCCTGAGTGCCAACATTCTTTATTATATACACTTATGGCTTTTATAATGATTAATTTTTCAAAATGTAAGAACAAATTATTAACAAAGAGTGATTTTCTCATTGTGAAGATATTTATCAAGAAAGTCACAGTGTATTTTATACAGAAAAATAGCAAATTAACTATTTCTTAGCAGCAAAAATCTAATGCTACTTGTTTATATCAAGGTGTTTGGACTTTAGCACATAAACATTTAGCATAATAAAAAGGTAATGAGCTACAAATAGTACTTAAACTACACTAGTAAAAATAATTTCAATCTAAATTAAGATAGTTGAACTACCCCTTACTTTTATTATCTGTATATTTTTTGCTTAGTTAATACTTTTAACATCATCTGAGAAAATGAGATTGAGATTTTGCCTTTTGTTTAAGACACAGAGCTTTTGACCTCAATGCCAACCTCATTTGTCAAAAAGACAGAAATCTCAAACATATTAAATTCTACAAGTTTTCCCCCAAACTGGCAGCTAGATAAATGAAAAGACCCAGTGTCTCCAGTGTGAGCTCAACAGTTATCTGTTCTGCTTTGCTTGCTGAAAGGCAAATCAACACATGTGTAAATCCAAACCAGCTAGAGGGTATAATTAAGGAAAGTGAAAGGAGATGAGTGACAGTGGGAAAGTTTATAGGACATATGGTAGAAATTAAACATGTTGGCTAGGTGTTGGAAGGAAAAAGACAGAAAGGATGTTGGCACATGGCAGTAGGCTAAGGGGATCTGAGTGTGAACTAGGGCAATGGTAGTGAAAGAGCTGGGTTATTATCTTAGGGACGAGTATACACAACAAAGAAGTCAACAGGAAGCCAGACTTCAGTAGTTCTGCACTTTTATCCAGTAACAGCTTTATAGTTCCCCTATTCTTCTTCTAAAGGAGGAAATAATAATAAAAAAAATTAAAACCTGTAGATTTTTAAGTGACATTTAAGGATTTACCAGTTAGGTCAAAGCTCCAGTACCACTTCTGAGCAGTAGTCTACTCGTTCTGCTCACAGATACTTTTTTTCTCCCCCAACGTCGCTGATCGCAAAACAGTGTAGGAACTCAGATGACCTATTTCAGCTTGTCTGCTTGACACGTTTAGCTCATAGGCCGAGGTCCCCAACGAACGGGACAGGCAGTCTCAGAGTTAGCGACGTGCCGCCGCAGCAAACGCGTCGCCCGGCCCGGGGCCGCAGC
>NW_009652966.1:1319478-1323335 GCF_000708025.1 Charadrius vociferus
CGCTCCGCTGGCCAAACCCGCGGCGTGCCTTGTCCCACCGGCACCTCCCTGCCCCGTGCAGTGTCAGCCAGGCGCCGGGCCAGCCCCGACCTACACCTGCACCCGCGGGGAGAGTGGGCACGCCCTGGGGAGAGGAGCCCCTTACCGGAGCCTAGCGGCGGCCGCGCATGGCTGGGGTTTGGGAACGCGGCAGCAACAAGCATCATCCGCATCTGGCTCCGCTTTTGGTGGCTCCGGGGTGTGTCCCCTTCCACCCCTCAGTCGCCAGGCCCGGTCCCGCTGCAAACCGCGGCCCCCTTCCTCAGTGCTTCGGCAGCTCCCGGTTTTCTCGGGCAGCCGCCCCGCGGGGGGCGTTGAGCTGCAACCCACCCCGGGCAATGACAACCCCTGCTAGGAGCTGGCTGAACTCCGCCCCGGCCACCTGCAGGCTGATCCCAGCTCCCTTCTCCTCTGGCCAGCCGGCGTGGGAACCGGGTCACCAGAGCCCTGTGGGTCAGGGCCACGGCCACGGGTGCGCAGTGTAGCTGCCCTCCAGCAACAAGCGGCAGGCAACTTTGGGGGGTGTGTGGGGTGGGTAGCAGGCCAGCGTGGGACAAACAGGGCTTTGCCTTAGCACAAACATCACCTTGCTTTCTCTATCTTGCCTTTGCCTGGCAAACTTCAACTTCATTGTAAGAGATGAACTAAACTACGTGGACCTTGGGTTTGTCACTGCCACCCCCAAACCATTCGCTACCTGCTATGTGCCTCCCTGTCACCTTCTCTGTCACTCACTGCTTTAAATAGCAGGCCACACGCTGCCATCCTCTCCCTGTTTATTGCCATTCCCATCCCCTTCGCTGCCTATTTTCAGTCCCTTGTTACCACCCCCACCCCATTCTTGATTTATACAAGAGCATACCTCCTCTACAGCTGCCACCCCCAAGCTGAATGTCTTTCCCACCTTTCACAGCCTCACACAATGAACCAGCTATTCCACGCGCTGCTCCACAAAAAGACTTCCCACTGCTATTCCGGCTCTGTTCGGCTGCCCCCCTACCGCTCCCTCACGGCCTGCTTATTCCATGCTACAATCAACCTGCTGCCGTTTGCTCCTTCATCCCAACAGCCTGACCTCTCCCTACTCAGCAAACTTCATACTGTTCCACCTCATCCGCTTACTCGCACAGTACATTTGCCCCATCTCCCCAGCCACTGCTTAAAAAACTTACTTGTGTGCATACAGTGAACCAACCCACCTTTACGTACTGACTCTGCCAAGACAGCTACCGTTCCTGCCGCCTAAAGTCCCAAAAGAGAGACGTTCTCTCCCTTATTCATAGGATATGTCTTCTGCTGCACTAAGCACGTACTCACTCACATCTCCTGCTTCAGCAAAGAATAACTGGAGTGGAAAGTAAGTTTTTCACAAACAGAAGTGATACAAACAAAACTTCATGCATCCTTCTGCCCTCTTCGGACTTTTGACCTTCATAGGTCAGCAAGAGTGGAAAAAGCTAAGCAGGACTGTTTTGTTTTTACCTGACACTCATTTTGCTGTTTGCAGTTTGTGGCAAGCTGAGGCATAAGACGATCTTCAGGTCTCCCCTACACACTGCCACAGAAGATGACCTCAAACCTAGCCAAAAAAAAAAAAAAGCCCAACAGCGTTGAAATGTTTATTCTCAACATTTAAAAGCACAAAAAACCCCCTTCCCCTTCTTGTTCACAATGGACAATTTGCCTCTACTGAAAAATCAAAATATGCTAATAAAGCCTCAATTCTAATCTAAATAAAAATGTGAGACTTAAATTTGGGCCCTTGACAATGACCAGCGGTATCAACATTACCTTAGTCAATATTAATTTACATAGAGATTTGGGCTGAAGCTGCTGACTAGGCATCTGCATGAAGATGGTTACCAAGTAGTTCCCACTGGTTTAAATGAGACAATTGCAGTGAATAAAATTCTTGACATAAGTTTTTGAGCTACAGTAATATACTATTTAACATTTGAGTATTTTTAAACATTATTTAATGTATATGTATATGCATAATATACTTGATGACTCCTAGAAATGTTTTTACCTATTTTAATTAGACATTTGCCATCTTTAGACTTTTCTATTTTTTATTCATACCACAAATATTCCCAAATACAGTCAAATTAACAAGATTATCTCAGAATATGTAAAATGTATAATCTCATTGCTAAAGCAGAAGCAACAGTTGTTTGGTTTGGTTTTTTTTTCAGATTCCTGACAGAGTTCTTGGCAAGGATTAAATCCTTTCTAAAGGCTGCTGCAAATGTGACAAAAAAAACTGTTTCCATAATTTTACACTGCAATACATTATTGCATAATTTAAATGCCTAAATAACTACAGAGTCCAGTATTTTCCGTTCACTTTCATAAAAGAGTGATTATACATGCCTGGACGTCGAGGCAACTACAACCAAGTATTGCATCATGTTCCCAATATACTTTGTGCATCTCAGTCATAAGCATCTATTATTTTTCTCAGAAGTGAGATATTTTATATAGAATTGACAAAATCATGTGGCTTGATGAGAGATTAGATACGAAAATTTATTTTCCAGACCAATGTGCAAAATTATTGGGTTGCAAGACAAAATAAATTTTGTCATACAGTAAGGTTTCTTACCACATGTTCATTTCTTCAGAACAAGAATGCTGGCAATATATTTGCTCTAGGTATATCCGGCAGAACTCACTACTAACTCTTATATCAGGAAAGAATGGAAACAGTTGTAT
Source organism: Charadrius vociferus (assembly GCF_000708025.1). Lineage (NCBI taxonomy): Eukaryota > Metazoa > Chordata > Aves > Charadriiformes > Charadriidae > Charadrius > Charadrius vociferus. Next base: position 1,322,233 of record NW_009652966.1, read on the forward strand.
TTGCAAAAGTGGGAGGTTACAAGCACTGTTAAACCAGGCATACCAGTTTCACACAGATTTCCATCATCGCATTTCAATCACGTTTGTCTGCTCCAAACCTGTTTTTTTGACCCAAGCAGTCAGCCAGGCAAAATCTGAGAACATTCACATTTTCTACTAGGCAAAACCACTGTTGATGAATGTGTATCTATTTGACATAATTGGTTACTTACATTGATAGCCATTTATTTGATCATCAGAGAAACCCTATTGCTAGCAACAACTTCTATGCCTTTAAGAAGTTCCCATGAGGGAGAAGTCACTTCAGTTTCCCACGGGGGACAGTTCTGAATTTGGCCTTCAGTCTGTGTTCAACCTCTAAGCTGGCTCTCATGGTTGGATCAGGGATTTTATTAAATTTTTAGAGCATTTCTGTCATACCCAACTCTGAAAACAGCACTCAGTTGGCAGGGTTTTTAGCTGTTTAGTACAAAAGACTTAGGCTGTCCATATCTCAGGGCAAGGTCTTACATCCATATGGTCTCCCTAACACTAAGCACTCAGTCTACAAAAGACAGTAACAGGAGAAAGGTTGAAGTTCAAAAGCTTATAAGGCTGATGGCCAGCAGAGATGACCAACATATGCAGAGTGACACTTTACTGTTCAGGCAGATAAGCTGATCACACACCGAATTAGATATGCTCATTTCCAGTACATACAAGCATATCTTGCTTCAATTTTACCCCCATCTTCCTTTCTGCATCACACCCACTCACTGCCCCAAATAAACCTACACTGCCACGCTGTGAGACATGCATTGTTGACGCATAAACCACAAACACAGGATCAATCTCCTTTTTTTTTTTTTTTTGCTGTACCTTTCAACCAAACCAGGTCCCCACCCAGATCACCCTACCGAACCAATGGCAGTATTTTTACGTATGTGGCACACGCAGCACCCGCACAGAGTAACGGCGGACCTGCCGTGAAGACAAAAGACAACCCCCCTTTCCACGGAAACACTCAGGAGCGCGGATTCCCCGGGCAATTTGTTCCGCCGGCAGTGACGGAAAGCTGTGTGTCAGACCACCCACACGTACGCCCTACCGGTGCAGTTTCAACC
>NW_009652966.1:1324052-1346102 GCF_000708025.1 Charadrius vociferus
GCTGGGAGCAGGTTAGGCAGGTCACAGCGGGTTGGGGTTGACGGGATGAGGCGCTTCGCTTGCTGGTGAGGTGAGTGCAGAGCTGGTCGGGTCGGCGTCCCGGCTTTGGGAGTGAAGCCAGTGTGAGACAGCGGTGGAGACGTGCAGTTTCCTCCTCGTAAGCGCTGTCCTGCTTCAGCGGTGTTAAAGACTCTTCCCTCTCCCAAGTAGAACCAGATATTGGCGTTCTGTTTCCCAAGCGGGATAGATGGATGGGTTGCTAGCCCTGTCTTGGTTGGTCTACCAAGAAAGTTTTCTTGACTACCAAGAAAATCCGTTGCAGGGGTCTGTTGCTGTGGTAGTGTTGCCGGTTAAATGTTTCGTCTGGGCTGTCTCACTACGCTTAAATGCAGACAAAAGCAGTCGAAAGTCGTGTTGCTGCCTCCCTGGTGTTCAGCAAACCAGAAGGGCTTATTTGTCTTTGCAGTAATAATGGCTGATATTCTTGAGGATTAAGCACAAGAACTCTTTTTGTGTTATAGCTAAGCATGTTAGTAATTTCAAAAAGTATCTTCCGTTCATTTTTGACCATGGTATTTGCCTAGTCAGAAAGAGCACAGATAGGCCTAATTGGGAGGTTGGTGAGAATTACCTTTAAGGCCTATACTGTACTTTTTCATTTGGCCCTTGAATGCTTACAGTTGACTGAAGCTTATAGCTGAACTTAGCCTTATACCAGTGTTGAGTAAAAAAATGCATGCATGCGTAATTGTGTGCACCAGGAACATTTCTCTTGATGACAGGGTTTGCATCATGCTTACGTGCTTGTCACCCTGCTAGATAGTGCCATCTGCAGGTCATGTTCCCATCGTTGACTTCAGTGCGTGTGGTCTAGATAGACAAGTAATATAAATTTAATTGCCTGTGTTAGGTGCACAAAACTTGTTTTTTTATTGACCGTGAGCATTTTATTCATGTAATCTTGAGAATAGAGTGGGTGAGCTTACATTTTTACATAGATGTGTTTATTTGATTGTTATGCACAGAACCTGCATGTAACAGTGTAAACAATATATGATTTAATGTAAATTATTGTATGTGTGTTATTTGTATATAATACACTGCACTGAGGACTCCTTTAGCATTGTGAATCTTTGCTTGAACCGAGCAGCTCATCCATATGAATTCAGTGCAGGGTGGAAATTAACAGTTTCAAAAATAGTACAGAGGAACATTTCAGTGGATTTCCAATATTTGAACAAACAGCTTTAAAAAACCCAAACCAATTCTTTCCCAGTTGTCTTTTTAACTATATGAAATGTAAGTATTTTGATTTGCCAGGTGCTACCAGCAGGTTCATGCAACAGGCTATTTAAGACAGCAGAATTTTTGTCTGCTACCCAGAGTAGCAATAACAGTATTTGAGGGAAAAGTAACCATTAAAAAAAAGCCAAAATTAAGTCCATGGTGTTAATGAAATCTCTGGACCTACTGATTCTAAAGTGTTAGTTTTAATCATATATTGACTGTATTCGAGCCTTATACCAATTAAACAACTGTTTATTGACAAACCTTTGTTTTTAAAACATATGTGCTGTTCGTCATGGAGCCCATGGAAAGTTAAATTGAATTTGCTTGTTATGTGTAATTTAAGTTTGGGTATAGGTAAGAGCAGGGTTGTGTGCTAGACCTTCATTGGAGTTTTTCCGTTTTGCTTACTTCTATCTTTAACACCTTGCAGCCTATACCAATTTACAATCTGTGTTTTAATTTGCAACCTATATTGATTTACAGTCAGGAGTTTGTTCAGTTGTCCTATTTCACATAGTTAAAAGACTGGAATGCATATCTAAAATTATTTTAATGGGGTTGGTTGGATTTTGCTGAATAGAACTACTGGATAATTTTTAAGAAAATACATATAATACTCTCTAAACAATTAGATACAAGATTAGTAAATTCTAAAACCTTTCCTCATACAGGATGTTACCAAGCTGACGCCTCTTTCACCAGAAGTCATCAGCAGACAAGCAACAATTAATATAGGTAAAACCAAACCTCTGAAAAAGAGGGGTGCATTAATGTGATTCTTTTTGGTGCTCATGCAGTAGCATATGGTACCTACATGAGAACATTTTTAAGAAGTTCTTACTGAAACAGACAGTAATATAGATGCAGTGTCTTTATTGACTTATTGAACCGTTCTAATTTGAATAGCAACAATTTTACTTCAGGAACACTGTTGAATGAAGCGAGGAGTAGTTACTGAAGCAAAGTTTATTTTACCTTAAAATTAGGCACTTAAATGAGTTTCATGAAAATGCAAAGATCTGTCCATTGGGAGCTCAATTTAGGATCTTGTTTGCTTAAACAAAAATGATTGCAAAACCCATACGTGCTTCTGGACTGCTCTGGACTTACTGGCTGCAGAGAGTTTGGGGTAATTATGTGTTGATTGTAATGGAACATTGCACAAAATTAAACAATGTATTGACAAACACTTGCTTTTAAAACATAGGTACAATTGGCCATGTAGCCCATGGAAAGTCAACAGTAGTCAAAGCTATATCTGGAGTTCATACTGTCAGATTTAAAAATGAACTGGAAAGAAACATCACAATCAAGCTGGGTTATGCTAATGCAAAGGTGAGTCATTACTATAAATCTAGCACATATGTTGTTACTATATTTCAGGGTGGATATAAGCTTATAACTAACTAACCCTTGGTGAATTAAACTTTTTCTCACTTTTTAAAAATTACTTACAGATTTACAAGCTGGATGACCCAAGCTGTTCCCGGCCAGAGTGTTACCGATCCTGTGGAAGTAGCACCCCAGATGAGTTCCCTACAGATATTCCTGGCACCAAAGGGAATTTTAAACTAGTCAGGTAACTGTAGGAAAATGAATGCTATAAGTTGTGTTTACTTCATTTTACATAACAGAAAATATTCATGATTGTGCTGCAAACTGAACATATTGTTATGGCAGACCACATGTTCTTCGGTGCTGGGCACCCCTGATCTAAGGTATCATCTAAACTGTCTTGTTTTTTTTATTAGTCAGGATGCATAGTCCATGATAGAGCACAACTGTATCTTCTATCCTTGGGTATTTGCAGGACTCTGAAATTAAATTTTTCTGCTATTAATGTAAGTACATTTAAAAGCCACTAGAATGAGAGCTAATGTGGACCTCACAAGCCCATCTTTAAAATTCCTTTTTGTAGGGTGGCCTTTGTTAAACTTTTTCTTCCTAGAGGCAGAAAACTTGGTTTTAAAATGAATATATGAAAGCCTGATGCTTAATGTGAGGTCAGGGCTCTAACTGGAGGTCAAGTGTCCTTTATTTACTTAGTTTCTAAGAAAGTAGAGTGTGGTCATTATGCAAACATAGTAACCTAAAAGTTGTCACACGGGTCTTTACAATGATTCCTCAAATGAGAATAGTCACAAAGACTGTTGTACGACAGGATTCCTAGTTCATGCTTATATATAAAATACACGTAGTGCCGTAATCACTGATTTTCTTCATTTCCTGAGATTACCAGTAGAGCACTCATTTTAACAAAGACTTCTGCTGGAGTGTGACAGTCATGCACCCATTGTTAAACTATTGGTTAAAAGCTTTGGATTCTTTATCTTACTGTTTATTTGCTTAGTGTAGATTTTTAACATTGTCAGTGAAGCAGGAAATTAGTCCCTTGATTTTTGGTGGCATGCTACCAGGAAACAGGGATTCTTCACTGAATAGGTTCAGGCAAGAATGTAGTGAATCTACTATTGTGGTCTGCACAATAAAATCATAATGTTGGAACTAAGAGCTGCAACGTTATCTCTGTGGATAAATCTTTGAAGTGAAGTGCGATTTTAACTGTGTAATTAATGACACGTAATTTTCTAAAATTGGAGAATGGGAGACATCTTTTTTAAAAGCGGTAAGAGAAATCCACTGGTGGTTTCCTTGTTTGTTTGTGTGTGGGCTTGTTTGTTCTTTATTCTGGTGCATTTAAATCTAGTCTAATCTATAAGTAAATTTGTGAAATATTAAAGCAGTACCTAGTATGGATATAAGGTATCGAATGTTAAAATTCAGAAAAACTATTCAATAGCCATTCAATAGTCTTTGTGTTCTTATGCAAATATTTTAAAGGTATTACTTCACAGCATCTGTCTTAATGTTTATTTATCTGTCTATTGTAAGGATGCTTTTAACCTTTATGTCTGCCTAGCCACTCACGTAAATCAGTCAGAGAAATTGTTGATAATTGGCTTTTGGACTTCTTTTTAACCTTCTTCTACAACAGGCATGTCTCTTTTGTGGATTGTCCTGGCCATGATATTTTGATGGCTACTATGTTGAACGGTGCAGCAGTAATGGATGCAGCTTTACTGTTGATAGGTAATGTTTGCTACACAAAAGCAGAGCTCTATTTTTTTTTTTTTAATATCACAAAGCAACTTTATGTGGGTTTTAAAATTTAGTGGAGCGGGGTGAGCAATGAAAACAAGAAAAAATGTATCCTAACAAGATTTTATTTTTTTTACACATGGCTATACATACTCTTTAGTGTGGTAGCTGGCCTGATTGATAGCTTAGTTAGGTAAGATGAAACCTTGTAGTAGCACAGTACTGTAAAACATCGTTTTCTGGAAATGCATTGGCTTTTGAACGTCTCTGAAGCTTTGCTTTGCTTTAAATAAGTAGCCTTAGCCGTACAGGAGAGTCCACAAACATCAGTACAAACAGTAAACCCCGATGAATATGGATAGAATCAAGGTATAGGAGATTTATCTTGATTTAGACAATTTTTTATCTGATTTGCAAACAATGAGAAGTGAGTAAAACTCATTTTTATATGGCTATAGAACAATTTAGTGCTCTGTCGTGATAAATAGCTATTCTGTTATCTGGATAGGGCATGTCAACAAACAAGAACAGCAGCTTCAGATACTGTAGTTTAAATAGTCTGAGACAGCTGATAAGCTGTCATTCGTGCTACCTGTTTAGATCTAGAAAATGTGATAGACCAAACCTCAAGTGAGATTAACCATCACAATGGAACATCAGGCCAAACTTGGCTTGTTGGATGGCTGAAATCCAATGCACACTGATAAATGCCCTATTCACATGCTTGATGTTAAAGAGTTCGGGCATCTTGGCATTTTTGTGGCTTTGGTGATAAGAAAAAAACATAGAATTTTAAGATAATTTCTTGAAAGGTGAATTGTCCATTATGCTACAGTCAGTACTGAGATGTTTAAAGACCTACAGGATAGAGTAAGTCAAGTAGACAGAAGTTAGCTGTCAGTATCTTTGGAAATTTTAATTGTGTTTCTATTGGGAACAAGTAGAATGGGGGACTGGCAACCTCTCATCTGTCATATATTGTGTGGATGCTAAAGCTAGCAGTTCTGGGGAAATGAAGAACTTGGATGCTTTGTGTAGCTTACTGAGAGCTGATTTTTTTTTTTTTTTTATGAAGTTGCAATGGAAAGTAGATGTCCTGATTGTAGGAGTTTTGTCTGTCTTTATAGTTTCTGTATTGCAGTCATTTTTCTTCTTTCAGCTGGTAATGAGTCATGCCCTCAACCTCAGACCTCAGAACATCTAGCTGCTATAGAAATCATGAAACTGAAACACATTTTGATTCTACAGAATAAGATTGATTTGGTGAAGGAGAGCCAGGCTAAAGAACAGTATGAGCAGATTCTTGCATTTGTACAAGGTAAGTTTTCAACAGCAGAAATCCTGTTCATGATGGAAATTCTTCTGTGTTGGGACAAAACATAGTGGGTTTTGGTATGTTTATAGAAAAACTTCTCTTACTTAGATGATGCTGGTATACACAGTCTGTTAATCTGAAAAATAGGCCTTTGGAGTTATGCTTCTTATCTCTTTCAGACTGCTTACGTACAATAGTGTTATGGCTGTTGGTCAGAGCTCTTGATGTAAAACTAAGAGCAGTAACTCGTCTAGTAGCTTTCACTGAATTTATGGTTTCGTCTTGGTATTGTCTGTTCTTGGATTGTTTCTTTGCTAGAGATTGTACTGTGATTTTACTGCAGTGCAGGAGAGAATGAAGCAGTACTTGTTAGGGGGACCTTGTTGGTGTAAGTGCATTAGGTACTTTTATCTAATCACAAAAGATTGGTCTTTCATCTCTCTCTCTGTAAGTCCAGTTCACACAGGGTTATCCTACTCCGTCCATAAAGTTCTGCTCAACTCTAGTCTAGTGCTTTGAGTTTCGTCTTTCCCAGGAGCTCCCACTGTTTTCTCTGCTTTTCTGCCTTGGCTGGGGTATACGAAAAGCTGCAGAGCACCCAGCAAAAGTAGCCAATGGGTGTCTCTTTTTTTTTAAGTTTGGAATTATTGCCTTGCATAAGCTGTTCCTAACAGATATGTCAGAGCAGCTTGATGTGTAAATTTGGAGTTCTTTGTGAGAACTGCAGTTATCCATGGATATAATTAAAACTAATTATATTTAACAAGCCTTGATAACTAAATAAATACTTCCATAAAATTAGGATTTTTCTGGAGTACGTATTTGTATTGCAAAACTTTGAAAAACTAGATCATCAAATTTATAGGAATTTTAGTTTGTCAGAAGGAAATCTGGCTGTAAATTTAATACTGATATATTGAATACTGAAATATCCAGTCTCTCCGAGGAAACTATCTTAAGAATATTTCTGACCACAATGTAAGAAGCGAATTCTGCCTTAGAGCAGAAGATTATCTTGCACAGTGTTCAGAGAGCAACTGTAAAGCTCTTCAGTACGCAGTTACCCAGAGGCAACATGACTGGCTCAAAGTAGGTCTGGCTGGTTTGAGCCAAAACGTTGCAGGGAAGGGTAGATGTTCTGATGCTTATTGCTGTGGGAAATACATATAAAATGTGCTTTGAAATTCATTAGTATTTTTAACAATGACAGAACACTTGGTCATGTTGCTGTAAATACGATATTAAGGCTTCATGTTGAATTTGATTTTGTTTTAGGTACAGTTGCAGAAGGGGCTCCAATAATTCCAATCTCAGCACAGTTGAAATACAACATTGAGGTAGTTTGCGAGTATATAGTGAAGAAAATCCCAGTTCCTTTGCGAGACTTCACATCTGAACCAAGGCTTATTGGTATGTAACGCTTAGGTTCGGGCTTTTGCGGCTAACCATTTATTACAAGTATCTACACTTGGAATTGCGTGTTGCTGAATGCTCTAAAGAGGTAGGTTTAAAAGGAGGTTTTAGTGCACTCTTATTTTAAAACTTGCATATTTTCTGAGACCCATATCATTTGTTCCTGATTAATTGCTGTAGTTAAATATCTTTGGGGTAATTGCTGGGTTTTATGTATGTTCTATGTGTATGACAGCACTAAAACGCAACAAAGATGAGAAACTTATCCGTGTCTTAAACATTCCTTTAGTAGCTATGAATTTAAATTTGATTTAACACAGTACTGACAAACTGTTGAATTTGAAAAATAAATTATTTCCATGAAAATCTTATAGGTAGTCTGGTTAGATTTTTTTTTTCTGTGTTAGAGTCCTGCTATCTCCTGGAAGTCTCAGTTGTTGTCAGACATATTTTGAAATTCAGTTCCACTACAATGAATCTGTTTGCTTCCCCTCCCAAAACTTGGGAGACCTACAAAACATATGTTCGGAATGCATAAACATTGATTACATTAAAACAAGGTTTTATAATACGGTTGTTCATAATATAGTTGTGAAGGATTTTTAAAATATATTTGATCGTTGCTTTTTTTTTTTTCAGATACTGATATTTAACTTAATTTTTGCTGTGCAGAAGCAGTTTAAAAAGCCATTTATGTATATGAGCAGCTTAAATGGTTTTGAGGAGAAAGTCCACTATATACTTAAAAATTCAGAATAAAGTATTCATCATATTTTAGTGTTATCCCTGAATTATGTTTTTATAATATTTATAAATATGTGTATACCTTAATAAGAATAGGGAAGCAAAGTTGCTCAAGAAAGGCACTAATTCTTTAAAAACCTGATCTTGAATAATACAAACTTGGTTATGGTATGTTCTTTTCAGTAATTAGATCTTTTGATGTCAACAAGCCTGGCTGTGAAGTTGATGACCTGAAGGGTGGCGTAGCTGGTGGCAGTATTCTAAAGGGTGTTTTAAAGGTAAGCTTTTGCCTCTCTTGTCTGGAGATTTGTAATTATAAAAATGACTAGAGATTTTGCATGCTTAATACAGAATTAATCTATATAATTGAATGTTTTTTAAACTAGAATACAGTCCTATCTGTCTGTGCCTCATTTTTACTCTCCTGTTCTAAAATACCAGAACAAGAAATAATGTATTTTTGTTTCCATAGTCTTAATGTTTACTAATAATGAAACTAATTTAATTGCTTACAAAAATTGAGGGAGCTATTTTTTTTTCTGTCCTGCCGCTTTTACTTGCTGAATTACTGGGCAGAGGGGGAGCAAAAGAACTTTAAAAGATACCTTTTAAGTGTGTATGGGTTCCCACAGGTCCCACTTCCCCATTTAAGTATTCTACGTATTTTGATTTTTTTTTTAATTTTGTTTGTGGGATACTCCTGATAAGTGGAAACTTTAAAAGTTGCTCTGTTAGACTGGAAAGCAAACTAAATCTTTGAACATTTATGCAACTTGTATTTTCTTTGTCTTGCGGTTTATTGATGCTGATCAGTTGGCACCAATTGAATTAACTCATTTTTTCTCAGTGCTGTAACGTTTCTAATTGAAATGTCATTTTAAAAAATTATCTGAAATTTAATTACTGGAATTATTGCTGATAAATATCCTTTGCTAGAACAGTTTTGTAAATAGTATTGAAGAGAAAGAGCTTTGTTGGCTGTAAGAGACAGAGCTTTCAATATTGTTCGATTTGCAATAATCAGTGCAACGGAAGTCCTAGAAGTCCTAGCCCAGAACCAAGGACTTGTCTAAATAGATCTTGGGAGAAGTAGGTCTTTTCTGTGACTAGTAGTCAGCTTTATGTTCCTTTGAAACAACCAATTAATCACTTTTTCACTTTTGTAATTAGGTGGGCCAGGAAATTGAGGTCCGGCCTGGTATTGTGTCCAAGGACAGTGAAGGAAAACTCATGTGCAAGCCAATCTTTTCGAAAATTGTTTCACTCTTTGCCGAACACAATGATCTACAATATGCTGCTCCAGGAGGCCTTATAGGTAAGAATATTCTCTTATTAAAAGATTCATTTCTTCATACATATTGGAAACACTTGCTTTCACTTAACAATGAATTTGAGTGTAGTAAACAAAAAGGCTATGAGCAATTTCAAATAATACATATATGTAGAAAGAGACGGAGAGACAACATGGGTGTGAAAATTAGATATTCAATAAATAAATAATTTTCCTGAATGTCACTAGCCAACTTGGATTAACTTGCGTTGTGAACTGTACTGGCTTTAACGTAGAATATTTCTTCATTTGTTTAGACAGAGCTCAGTCTTGCTGACATTCTGAAAGTGCTGTCAGGTAATAGGGAATTCCCAGTACACTCTCAGTATGTTCTTTTTAGATCTCCTTCCAATATTTTAATACATATATAAGACAGCTACCTTTCAATTACTCCTTGTGACTTTTCTTGTTTTGTTGTAGGTGTTGGAACTAAGATTGATCCAACTTTGTGTCGGGCTGACCGAATGGTAGGCCAAGTTCTTGGTGCGGTTGGAGCACTGCCAGAAATATTTACAGAGCTAGAAATTTCCTATTTCTTGTTGAGACGACTATTAGGTGTGCGCACTGAAGGAGACAAGAAAGCTGCAAAGGTTTGTACCCCTTTTTTTAGAAAGATAACTGTGGGATTTTTTTTTCTAATTTATTTTATTAACGTCTTGTGCTAAATTTTATTAGTATATACATTTTTTTAAATTCATGTAGTAGTTCTGTCTCCATGTTCATATATGCTTGTCACAAAACATACCTGTTTATTTAATATTGTAGAACTTTTCAGAGGAGTAGGAATTCGTATCAGAGTAGTTTAAAGTACAATAAAGTATTTGTGTATTTCTGAAGTTAGGTATTCTTCCAAACATATTGGTAGTTGTTTTTCTTTGCTATCAGCCTATTTATTTGTGCAATAATTAATTTTATACACAGACTGATCTACTTCCTACTTATGTGCTTTTTATAGATTCTTTCTCTAAAGAACTTTTTAAAGCTAAGTATTTTTGAAACACTGTAGTTGAAAAGAAACTGAACTTGATGCACAGCACAGTCTCATGTTCCATGGTCCATTTTACACAAATCAAACTGGAAGATCATAGTTTTTCCTGTTAGCTGTTAAATCTATTAACTGTTTCATGCAACAGTAGGTTAAGTGCCTCAGCTGTCTCATTATCCTGTGAAATGAAATCTTTTTTGAGAAATCATTTTGATGAAAGTAGGCATACGGGAAATGAGAATAGCCATATTATTTTAAAGAACGGTATAACATTCCAATTTGTAGTAATATCTAAGACTGTTTTTGCTTCTAATACACAGTATGTGCAATCTTCAGGATATTTTGGCATGATATACTTTCTTGGGATTTCTGTACAACAAGAATCTACAGTACTACATACACAACATATTTACATATGTGTCCTTTCACAAGAGTTAAAATATAAACTTTATCCACTACACTTTTGTGCGTGGTTTATGTGTGGGGATATTCATTTTTTTTTTCATTTCTCAGATATATCTTTTTTTGTGGCATCTAGGTAACTGGAGATACTTTATATTGTTTGTAGTACGTTGTTTGTTTTTTTAAATACTGAAGCTTCTGTTTAAGAGTTTTATACTTTTTACTTCAGGTGCAAAAATTATCAAAGAATGAGGTTTTAATGGTAAACATAGGATCCCTGTCTACTGGAGGGAGAGTCAGTGCAGTAAAGGCTGATTTGGGGAAAATTGTGCTAACTAACCCAGTATGCACAGAAGTGGGAGAAAAAATTGCCCTGAGTCGAAGAGTTGAAAAACACTGGCGGTAAGTTGGTGCTAAATTGGTAGACGTACACAGTTGTTTTAATGTTAGTAAAAAAAAATACATGGATCTGATTTTGCTCTAGATATTTGCCTGTTTTTAAAATTCCTCTGGATTCTCCTAACATATTGACACCACTATTGTGGGATGCTTCATTTCATTTCTAGCCTCTTTTAAAAGAAGCATTATAATGGGTATGTATCTATTACTTAACAGACAAAGAAACATCTGAGGTTCATGGTTTGTTGCCATGCTGTAATTGAGCTAACAGTAGGCTATCTCGGCAGCATGGTTTGAAAATTCTAGTAATCCTAAGCAAAGCCTGTCTTTATACACACTGAAGTCAGTGATGTTCAACCTGTGGAGTTGTATGTGACTTCTAGTGCAACCTTGAAGTAATAGCAGGGGAATAGAGGAGGGACACTCTAAGGTTTGAGTATTTTATGTACTACGACTAGAGAGGAAAGAAAAAAGCATCGACTGGATTGACCCATTCAAATTACAAGTAGAAAATGGTTGACTGCACAGTGGCATCTGGAGGCTGAAAATGAGCAGAACTAGTTGATGATTCATTTTAAGCTCACTGCCATACTTGTCTTTAGATAATTATGCATACTGTACCTGTTATGTGTTCCATAAGACTACACGAATATCGTAAGAACATAAGGGTATGTAGATTCGTTGACCCTGCACAGCTCTTGTACTATGAAGGGAAAGTATAAGGGAATGTAGCTGTTCATACAAGAAGTCCCTACCGTATGAAAAGAACCAAGGTTTAACTATCCATGGATGTGTGTTTCTTTTTCAGATCAACAGGAAAGCATAGATGAGAATTCAGTGCTTGCTGTCTCGGAGCTAGCTGACAAATTTGGGAAGAGATTATTCCCTGAAAAAAATCCAATTAAAATGTAACATCTCTTGAAGGGGTTGGGGAGAAAAAAGACAGGACCCAAATTAAGTCAGGGAAAGCAGAAGGGAGAGAAGAACCTATTTATATTTGAAACGATGCATTTTTTGAGCTATAGACTGACAGCCCGTGTAAATTTTAATGCGAGTTTTGTTGCTTCTGTAGATTACTTCCCACTTGAAAAACATGATCACATTTTGCCAAAAAGCCCACTTGTCTCTGGTTTATGGGGTGAACAAGTAGTGGCAGCCTGCTATGAAGGTCCCGTTATTAAAAAGTTGACTTCTGTGCTGTATTAAAAGGACAAAGAAACAGCATAAGGAAACTGAAAGTTGAGAAAAGGGAAAGGAGACAAACTGGGAAAGCCACAAAATTAAATCCAATTGGAGTAAAGATAATACACAGTTGGTACTGTGAAAAGAAACTTGTAGCCTGAGGCAATGGAGTACTGAAAAGATGGAAGAAAGTGAGAAAGCAAGAGATGAACAGGAGGTATAAAATAGAAAGTAAATAATATAGAAGCATAGAGGTTAAACAGCAAATGGCCAAGCAAACAGGATACACTAGTGATTCCAATGAACTGTGAATTTGGAGGTGGACTAATTATAACCTATGGGTACGGTCTGGGTATGGTCCTAAAAAGCGGGAAGTGATGGGCTAACATACTTCAATGTCTCTTCTGGTGTCTAAAGACAGGCTCTACTGCTTAGCACACTAAATTGATATGCACGTGTTGTTTCTGTGTATCTCCATGCCAGAAAACAGAAATGTTTTAGAGACAGTAGTATTAATAACATGGACTGCCTGCTAATTGTGGAAAGGGACATCATCTTAATTTCTTTTTACAAGCGTATTTTTCTGAGGCAATAGTGGCCTATAAAAGGGGCCTTAATGTTATTGAATATTAATAGTAAAACTTACCTGAGAGTTGAGTTACCTTTTATAGGTTACACATTCATTGAGAGTTACAGCTCTGTTTATAATTTTACTGTCATCTTGTGTGAATTTTAATATTTTCATTTCCATTTGAAAGTAATGCAGTACTGCAATCATAGGTGAGAGAAATCAAGCTGTGAGTAGATTTACAGTTCACCAGTGCAACATAAGTTAAAACGTTTTCAGATTTTTGGCTTACTGCTCAGAAAGACATCCTTAACTGATTACAAACGTACAAATGTTCTGCGTCCGTCATCCGTTTTTATTTTGTTTCCACTGCCCAGTCTTAGATCTTACAGGATATCTTGGGTGGGAGAGAAGTGGATAAAATTCAGAATGTGAGAACTGGAGACATAAGAATGACAGAAGGATGTTGATTTATCCTGGATGTTTCTGACTACTATTAAAAATAATATAAACTTGTTTTTCTTTTTGCAGTTTAATTGGTTGGGGTCAAATCAGAAGAGGAGTGACAATCAAGCCAACTGTTGATGATGACTGAAGAACAAAAGAGAGTGCTTCATTTTTAAAGATGAAGTGCCTATTTCTGTTTTGGAGGGGGTATATTTTCACAGTGGAATTGGAAGCTGTGCAAACATTATCTTTGAGTTGTATGGCTGTCCTTGTACGTTTTATTGAATTTTACCCTCTTACTAAAATACTAGTCACTATCACCATTAAAAGTGTAAAAGAATTGGCGTAGAAGTGGGTTTAATTATCCACATTTTAGTAGAAATTAATTGTACATGTCCCATGGCATGTCTAATTTATGTTATTTTGTGTTTCAGACATATCTGTTTAATATCAGTCAAGCCAGCCCCAGTGTAACACACAAACTATAAATCTGATATTGAAATAAAATATTGCTTATTTTCATTAATTCATACAATTTTTCTCAGTAACAAAAGACTGCAGCGATTGTTCAACCAGTGCGAGAATAAAAAGGAAAAAAAAACCAAGCTCCGCTTGAAGACTAGTACCCTTTTTGCACAGCATCTTGTTTTGTTTAGACAGGTCTTTACAGTAAAAACTTTCTTTGTTGGTTTGTATGGTTCTGACTTTAGGTTTCTAGCTGTATTACACAGGATGGCAATGTTGACTGACTTAAATTTATCACTT
Organism: Charadrius vociferus; assembly: GCF_000708025.1. NCBI lineage: Eukaryota > Metazoa > Chordata > Aves > Charadriiformes > Charadriidae > Charadrius > Charadrius vociferus. The sequence continues at coordinate 1,337,992 of NW_009652966.1, forward strand.
CCAATATTATAAGGAGTTTTGGTTAAACCTCCAAAGAAAAACTACAAGTAAACTGGATCTGAACTGGCAGTACTGGTTTTTACCTTATTTTAGAATAGATTTACAAAAATAATGTGTTTAATTCGAAACATAGGTGCTTGTCATTGTGGAACTCTGTGTGGGTGACCCGAGAACTCTTCATACAGTTGGAGTAAGCTCCTTATTTCAAAGTTCTATTGAGCAAATACTAGCTATGATCTTGAACTATAAAATATCTGGAAAAGGCTGTAGAAGGGAATGACTCGGGGTGGGGGAGACAGAATTCAGAATGAGATGAGGAAAATAGTGTAAAACCACTTTTGCTTAGCTAGCCTGAATCACTCCTTAGGATAAAACATTATGTAATAAACTTACTGTAGGGTGCTAATACTTTCATCCATTTAGGTTTAACTTCTTAATTTGTGTTAAGGTACATAGTTCTAGGTATTTTATATACTAGACTATTTAGCAAGTCATGCTACTTTTCATATTTTTATCCAAAGTACTGTGTTCATTTGCAAAGCCTGGGTTCGGTTGTTTAATGTCTTCAAGGGCATTCTAAAAGTAAATACTGTTTTGCCCATCAAAATGGACTTTGATGAAGCAGCTTGAGTTTTGTTCCTGATTTTGCATTGTGTTTTGTGTTGCCTTATTCCATCTACATTCTTATACTCAGTTTCTCCATTTCTAAAGTACTTCTACCTCGCATGGTGTTGAGACTAAACACATTAATTTTTTATAGTCCTTCTCCTTTCTAAAAGAAATAGAGTTCAGCTCTAGTTCTTCCTGATTCTTCTAGTACTTGAGCAGTATGCAGTCTTTGAAACAGAAATATTTAAGATTGCATCTTCCATGCTTTGGAAGATCATTTTTGGAACTCTGAGTTCTAGGAGTTTGGATAAACTTATGTCTTGCCTAGTTTGGGAGCATGAGGGTGAACACAAAAGAGAAAGTAAGCTACCGCAGAGTGCTGGGATGACACCACCACCAGGGTGAAATCTCGTCCAAAGAGTTCTTTCTCCATACACAGAATGTGTGGGTCTGATGATACTGAAATGCTGACATGCTGCTGACAAATTGGTTAAGCATTTCTAGGCGTCCAGATCTTTTGGAGATTGGGCCTTAATCTCTTCATCTGCAATTCAAAAAATGAGTGCCACAATTTTCCAAAACACTTAATGTACTCCTTCACTTGGGTAGATAATAAATGCAAAGTACTAGTATCATCCTAGTGCTGGGATTAGTAGCCAGCCTTACATCCTTCCAGCTAAATAGCTGTAGGTCGTTACTTAATTTAGGTCTAAAACATGATTTGATACTGCTGTAGTTGATAACATATACCTAACAAATCTGCTATCAGGAACGTTAAGAAATGCTTTATGAAAGTGTTGTCTTCCCTCTGAAATATTAAGTGATACTTTGCTTGTCTGATGGTGTGCACAGGAACTGGTGGGAGCTAGAGAGAAGAGAGGCGATGAAGTGCCTTGCATCATTCTTGCATCAGCCTGCTTTCATAATGGCTCTTCCAGGCTGGGCTAGTTTGGTGGGGTTTTTTTAGTAGCTGCAGCCCTTTCCCAGGGCAGTTTCTTATGTTCTGAACTGTTCTCCACTTCCTTCTGATGGTAGGCTTAGGTTCGTTATTCGTGCATGTGTGCTGTGCCACGCAGAAAACTTGCCTGAGAGTGGGGTGGTTGTTACAGAACAGTGTGTCTGGCCAAAAGTCTGTTTCTGATCCTTCCCAAGGGAAGAAGGGAGGTTAGGAGCACATACAGGTAGTCTGAGGTGTCAGCTATGACTCACATAGGACATAAACACTGTGCTATACATTCTATCGCATTGTGACGATGGGGGGAAGGTGTAAAGTACAAAGTTCTTCTTTGCCACCAAAATGTTACATTTCCTCCAACCGGAAAGCTTTGACTTTGCTGGCATGAGTAAAGAATAATGGAAACATCTTGAGACCTCGAAGAATACATGAAGCACGTGACTCCGCAGCATCGGAGAGCCAAGTATGAACAGTGTGAGTGTAAATACACTATGTCCTGATGTGTCTGTATCCACCCACTCCGCACTCACTGAATGGTGATGTTGAGATTTAGATGAATGAGAGAAGAGGAAGAGATGCCATGTAAAACTAAGGAAGTTTAAAATTACTTAGATTTTCTTGGCCAGGATGAAAATAGTAACAGATAACTTGTGAGCTCTCTCCCTTTGCCAAGGATTTGTTTCAGAGTGATAATTTTTCTTTGATTTTTATTTTTTTTTACCCTTCATAGGTCAGATTTAGCTACCTGAATGTAGGTGTGCAGGGCACGGGTGTGGAATTGGCAGCCGTCGCATTTGCCACATTCTGGAGCGGTAGCTGGATATAGCAGGGCATCTGAGGTGGCACCAGTACCTGCCTCTTCCAATACTCTGTCAGAACTTGGGAATTGGTTTTAGGAGGGTGCTAGAATAGTGATACCTCTTCACTACCAGGAGGTAGTGAGGTATCACCTCAATAAATATTTTGCAAAAGACTTCTGGCATCTAAGAAACCTGCCAGACCAGTGTAAGTTAACTGAACTACTACAGGGTTTGGTATGGTTTGATTTTTATCAGCCTGTGATTGGTTCTGTATTGCAACTACCAAGAGGCACCGGCTGGCTGTCATTCCAAGGAGATTTTGCTGGTTAGCTCCAATTAAACAAGCTACTTAAGAAAACGAGTTCTCCATTACGTTTATCCGTATCACAAATGCCGTACTGCCCTGCAAACCACTTACAGTTAAAATTCAGGTTGGTTACCTAGTTTAAGAAATTAGATTTTAAGGAAGCAAAGGTGGACAAAACTTCAAAGTAGTTCTTCACTGTAACTTTTTGTAAATGCCAGTGGGGTGACTGCTGCTTCACTTGATTTTATGCATGGAAATGAGGTTATTCTTAATAAAAGTGGATATTACTTTCCTGTTGTTTCTGATGGGAATGAAGTCAAGTTTAAAACTGAATTGAAACGTTGGGAGGAAATAGTGGTTGCTCTCCACAGTCTGCGTGCAACCCCTGCCCTAGAGTAGCTCTCCAGTGCTATGCTGTACACCCCAGCCTTTGTGGCTAGGTAAAGAGTGGTTGCTCTCCACAGTCTGCGTGCAACCCCTGCCCTAGAGTAGCTCTCCAGTGCTATGCTGTACACCCCAGCCTTTGTGGCTAGAGATTGTCCAAAAGCAGTTTTTCGGTGGGAGATAATCCTCTGGGTTGGTTGTGGGGGTTTTTGAAATGTTTCTGGTTCCCATCCAGATGAGCGTGAAAACCTTATTAATGGAGCAAAATATCTTTTAAGAGAGGAGAAGCACCTTATTCCAGATAACAAGGGTCACATCTCTCCTTCACAGCGAGGACTTGCACCTTTCTTCCACATCAGCATAGAATGCTGAAGTCCTCGTCACTCCGGGTACTGCAGGTGGATTTTAATCCTCTGTATGTACGTTCTTCATGGCACAGGACTTGCAACAATTGTTGTGATGCTACAGGGATTTGGCGGGGGGGCAGTGTTCAGAACCGTGATTCTAATTAACTCCAGGTGGAAACTCAATCCGAAGTGGAATAAACACCCACGGGAGAGCTTGTGCAGTTTATTTCTCTTTCTTTTCTCCCTTCCCTTTCTCCCACCGGTTCTCTCTGTGAAAATGAGAGGTGAAAGTGACCCCTTTGCTGCCCACCGGTTAGTACAGAAGGTGTCATTGTCTTGTGGACTAGCATCTCGTTAGTGACAAAAGACGTAGAAGTGTCTTCCCAGTGCCCTGTTCTAAGTTCTCTTCCATTCAAATCTTGCTGCGTAACAGGCAAGAGAACCACCCCCTGCCTTAAATTTGCCATAAAGAAAAACGTAGGAAAAAAAAACGCATGTTTGAAATGGAGGTCAGTCACCTTAGTAACTTCTGTAGAAACACAAACCTGCTGAAATAGGGAAATGTCAGGTTAGTGACAACTGTGGTCATACAGCTGTTTAAAGGAGCAGAAGTCTGGGTTGCTGTTGATGCTTGGACCTATCCTGCTCCTGGGTGCTTGTTCCCCATAGCTGCTGTGTCAGCTCCAGTGCTTGTACACATGTGCCGTGAATCAGATGAGGGAACCTGTTTGAAAAACCTGTGTTTTTTCAGAAGTGAAAGGAAAGTAAGACTGTGTTTTCTCTTGGCAGCTTGGATTTAAAATGAAGTTTCGGTCATAAGGTTTCAAGTGGCGGGAAATGTGAGAAATTCTATTCTGCATTCCCCAGGTAGAAAATAAGCTTTATGTTTCTGCAGATACCTAACATAACTTAAGACTTCATATGTATGATTTTTTTTTTTTTAAAGTCATATGTATGACTTTTTTCATATGTATGATTTTTTTTTTTTAATCTCCATTAAATGAATACTACATCCCAGCCTGTGTGCATGCATCAGTTCTATAGATCTGTTAAGTCACACTGATAACGCAGTTCGAGCTGGGATATTATAACTGTAATACTGTAATTCCAAGTAGTAAAAATGCAAGTGAATGATGGACAAAATAAACCCAAAACATCTCTGGCTTTGGTTTCCCCACATTCTAGCATTTTCCCCTGCTTCATTATTTTTAGGAATTATTCTGGTGAGCTGATTAAAGAAAGGAGGCGCACCTGAGAGTATCTGTGGAATATCTGCCTTGCGGTGGGTTGTGTAACGAGGAGGGTTACAGGAAGAGTGCGTTTCCCAGAGCTGTGGCGGTGGTGCTGTCAATAGCTTTGGTTGGCTTTCAAAGCCCTGGTTTCATGAAAACGTGGGGAGAAAATGTCATTAGCTTAATTTCATACTGAAATTTTCTCTAAGGCGTTGGTACGTATATACTTATGTTACTTATACTGTTGCATATAAGTGACACTAGCTCACGTGAGTTAGTGTCTCAGTGAGACAGATCAGTGAATAGCTGTGCAGAAACTAAATAAGAGTAATTCTGTGATGCAGAGATGAGATAAAGCTAAGAGCTTATACTCCTGCATGATGCTTATTGAGGTTCATTCTGTGAAGAAACAGCTATAAAACACTGAGAAAGATACAAAGTCTTAGAAGGATGGGTAGGCTTAGATTCAACAAAAATGCAGGATGATGTTTTATTTTGTTGCATTGTATACGTTAAAAAGAAGAGGTTTTAGGAAAAGTTGATTTGTAATCATACCTATAAAGGCAAAAAGACATTGCTGCTTTAACCACCGTGGCTCTAACATGCAGGACCTGTTCCTAAAAGTAAAACTTTAAGCTCTACGTAATCATCAAAACCCTGTGGTTATATACTGATGTATAAAGTTTGTTGTGGTAGGAGTTAAATATGCCTAAGAGCAGAACAGGTGAGAGCACAGTTCTGTCGTTCAGTTTCCAAGCAAGAGTGCTCTCCCAATGTCTTACGGGAGACCTTGTCCTTTAAACTCGCCAAAATAAAATGTGGTGGGGGAAAAAATGAGGGTGACAGGGGGTTCTGCTAGTTTCACAGTCATTACATTGGCTTCTGCCTCACCCTGGTTTCCTGGTTGAGGCACTGAGTGGTTTTGGACGGAGTAACGGGGAAGGAGGTCTGACCTCTCGTACGGTATTTGGTATTGGCTCAAGCTGAACTAAAGCATTGTTAAAGGATACAACGCTGACTGAAGACGCTGCTGTGCCAGGCTGTGTTACTTCAATATGTAAGAAGGCAGTGTGATGTCATCCATCATGCTGCTTTAATACAAATAAGTAGGTATCTTGTGCAATGGTACCCCATTAAGGCGCTGTGTCAGTAATTATTTCTGAGACTTCAGTATGTATTTAGGAAATGGCATTTCCAGCCAAACCTCAGATTTTGTTCTGAAGGGGTGAAGCGTGAATTTTCAATTAACATCTTTGCTGATTTTGTTCCCGTATATACAAAACCCAAAAGCATTTTTAAGTCATGTTTTTGTTGCGCTAGTTTTGTAGCGCTTTCAGAAGCTGCTTCCAGCTCACTGCTGGAAAAGGAGCTTCTACTGTTTTTTTCCATGCTGAGTCATCTTGACGACAGCCTCCGTGCTGCCTACACGAAAGATTTAAACTTCTGCCCCCGTCCCGTTCGCATGCTGGTTTTCCTCCAGCGCAATGCCCCGGCAATGCACGCCCCTGCTCTTCTGGGTCACTTCTTGCTGCAAGGGCAGGGCTGAACATTTACAAAGCTTCAAACAGCTGCCCTCCCTTAATAACAGTAACAACAACGTCGCGCAAACCGCTGGTTTCCAGACCCTGTCACCTCCTGACCATACGATGGCGCTTGTGCATGCACGATAATATTCCGTTGCCTTTTTGCTGCACTCCCCAGACTCTATGTACGCCACTCGTCATTCTGCCGGAGCTATTTCGGCACAGCTGGCTCAGGGGCTGATGTTCGCTTACCCGTGATGCTAAAATTACAAAAGTGCTCTCGCTTCGTGTTGCTGTTCCTGCGTCTGTAAAGCTACATCTGTATCACAGAATGGTTTGGGTTGGAAGGGACCTCTAAAGGTCATCTAGTCCAACCCCCCTGCGATGAGCAGGGACATCTTCAACTAGATCAGGTTGCTCAGAACCCCGTCCAACCTGACCTTGAATGTTTCCAGGGATGGGGCATCTACCACTCCCTGGGCAACCTGTCCCAGTGTTTTACCACACTCATGGTAAAAAATTCCTTGTATCTAGTCTAAATCTTCCCTGTTTTGGTTTAAAACTGTTACCTCTTGTCCTATCACAAAAGACCCTGCCAAAAAGTTTGTCCTCATCTTTCCCGTAAGCCTCCTTTAAGTACTGAAAGGCCATATGTGCGCATCTAATTTTCTGTACGTCTCCAGTCCATTTTACTGGCATAGTAAAAGTGCTTGTTTCACCTCCCAGGTAGAAAAACATTTTCAGAGAGTTTTTGGTGTGCAATGAGTAACATTTCAGCTGTGACAGTCAAAACCCGTATGTAAGTGATACAAGTATGTAAATAAGTTCTCCTCCTTGAAAGGATTAAAACCCAAACAAACAAACAAGTCTCCTAATGGGGGCAGTGTGCAACGAAGAAAGAATAGGCAAGAGAATTTTAGTGCCAAGGAACAGGCTCCTTGTTGAAGTAATTTCCTCAAATATTTAAATAAATACATATTCTTCAATGTCTCATAAAATACGAGGAACTAGAACACCATGCTCCAGCATTGATAAAAACTGTTGAAATGTTTTAGTTGAAATAATGTTAATAGATATGATATTTCCTTGTGTTGAGCAAGGCTCTATTAAGAAATTGCAGAGTATTCATTTATAAACCACCAACTTTTCCATTCAAGCAGTTGCTTTATAAGGCCTAGTATACTTTTTTAATATTATAGTACATTTGCAAAAAAAAAAAAAAAAAATTTAAGATTCACATATTAAGTGTCATGAGCCACAATCCTAAGGATTCAAATGAATCGGGGCACCAGCTCTCCTTTATTGCCTTTTTGTGGGCATTTGTAAAGAAATCTCACATAGAAGACAGAAATCATTATGTTACTTAGAAAGCCTCTTCCCCTGCCAAACATTATACAAATCTATATTTAGTTATTTCAGTTTATTTAGTTTATGATGAAGACCTGAAAAGCGTTTTCTCCTGCAAACATGTCTTATGGTTCCCCGATGCATTTTTCTTCCTGTTTTTGTCAATCATCTGCTCGACTATGTCATCTATCAGGAATCTCAAAATATTTCATTTGCAACGTAGTCCTAACTACTACACAGACAAAATTAAGTCGCAGCTTTTGCAAGTTTTCATTAAAGAAGCTTTTACCTCAGTGACTAGCGTTGGGCATACAGAAGTAGCATTCTTTTTCTTTTGTACTTTTACCTGGCTTCAGCCAAAATGCTCTTCATAACATAAAGTTTAGCAAAAAAAGTATTTTTCTTTCTTCAAATTGTTTCCTATTTATTCCTTTGGCAGTGACTGTATACAATTTAATCCTTTATAAATCTAAAATGGAGCCATACTTTTCACCAAAAAAAAAGGTATGAGAGTGTAATTGGTCCTCCCACCGCAATCGCGAGCATTCACCTATTCCCTGTATGGTTTTGGCTTCTTGCCTAGTTGTCTGCTAACACGTGTGTTCAA
>NW_009652966.1:1346155-1348113 GCF_000708025.1 Charadrius vociferus
CACAAATTGTCCTCTTAATACCGGGGGGACCATAATGCACTTAAAGGTAAGATTGTGCTTTAAGTGTTTTGGAAACGGTGATCTTAAATGACTTCCATTTTCCTGAAGGCCCAATTCTTCCTTTACCTTACCTGCTACTTCATGCTGTTGCTATTCCACCTATTTGTATGTTTATGCTGGGAATTTCTCTTTGCAGTTAAAATTTCTCGTTTCTCTTTGAAAGGATTTTGAGCTTTACGGGAAGGTGTCTGTTTTGACACTGAATGTCCCAGAAAAGTGGACTCTTGGCACTTACCAGTGCAACCCGGCAGCTTATGGGCTGCTGAAAAGCTGCTGTGCATATTAAACAAATCACTGACACCTATCAAGTTAAGCACACTGCAGAGTCCACATCTCAAGTCAGGTGAGGACAGGGAGAGACGAGGGGCTTCTTCAGGGAAGCCTCTCCTTTTAGGAGTAGAGACTTGTCTTTTGCTTCTTACTTTTGTTCCATTCTTAATCTGAGTCACGTCAGTCCAATCGTATATGACAGTTTCGAGTAATAACATGTATTTTTATGCAGAAATTAGAAAAGAGATTGCTCATATCTGTGCTGGAGGAACTCAGTTTTCCATTTTATGTAGGATATTTGACCTGAGGGTTTCAAAGTACCCTTGTGGCTCACCCAAAGCACAGTTAATGTAGCTACGGAAGAGTTTTGCTGGAAAGAGAGCAAATAACACGGCTTTCAACCAACAAATACAACCCTAAAAATCAGTGTTGTCTTTACTGCTATTCTCGCAACAAATTTTGTTCCTAAAGTCTCACTGAAAAGAGAGTTTGTCCCTCAAGGTAATGGTTTGGTTTGCAATGCCCTGCTGTCCTGTTAAACTATTTATACGAGAAACAGGGAGGGGCTGGCACAGTCCTATTTCAAAATACAATGCTTACGTAGTCACTGAAGCAGATAGCCCGCAGGGCCATCTACAACGTTTTTAGCCAAGAAAATAGAAATACCTTTTAACTGTTTGAATCTTCTCTAGCCTTTCCTTTTCAAAACCTACCAGTGTTGACTTCCAGCAACGTATCGGGTTGAATATTTACTAGTCCTTTCACCTTTATTACATGTACTCATCAACAACTCTGGAGGCGATCTCTTTGATTCATGGACAAATAAGGCAAATGAAATGTCAGCTTACAGAATTACAGGGTAAACCTTGGATTTTTAATTTTTTTTTTACCTTTTCCCCCTAAAACAATGAGAGTTTAAACCCAGAGAATGTTATTTGAAATTCTAGAATAAATAATTAACCTCTATACCTAATTGAAATTCCTTTAAGCTTGCACAGCACTTAATAAGGAAGTGCTAGAAATAAAATTGCCTGTGAAACCCTACCTTTAACAACTAAGTAATAAGAGGTCTACTGAATATTTGTAAACTAAGATATTTTTAAAGATTTTAATGTAGCCAAATAACTTCTCAGTTCTCCAGAGGATGCCAGAGACCCCTGATCAACATAAGGACCACCCCACTGTTTAAATATAAGATCTTCTTTAAATTTTTTTTTTCCTTTCTGTAACTTTTTTTTTTTTTTTAACAAGGGAATAAAATCTGCATTTTGATCTCAGACAGCTAAAAAACACTGTGTCTGGAATCTTCCCAAAAATTTCAGTTTAAGGCCAACACCCTTCATGGAAAATTTCAGACTTCTCGTGAAAGCTGGCAAGTTTTATGAGCAACTAAAAACCTGTATAATACAAAATGTCAGACAGCTTCAAAATAAGTGACACTATGCTGCACATTGTTAATATTTTTAAATAGATAGGTGATCTGAGATAGACACACAACTGTAGAGATTTCATGTTGGCCTTATAACATTTTCACCAATTTAAACCTATTAGGTCAGTTCAAACCTATTGCTTTGTGTATCACCACCATAGCAAAGACTGTAAATATCTGGACCCTCTTCTGATCTTTC
>NW_009652966.1:1348605-1357725 GCF_000708025.1 Charadrius vociferus
ATTTTTCACTTCAAGGGTGGTGAGACACTGTCACAGGTTCCTCAGAGAAGTTGTGGATGCCCCATCCCTGGAGGTGTTTAAGGCCAGGTTGGACAGAGCTTTGAGCAACCTGGTCTAGTTGGACGTGTCCCTGCCCATGGCAGGGGGTTTGGAACTAGATGATCATTAAGGTTCTTTCCAAGTCTATGAAATTGGTCACAGTCTGCTCACAAGTAGAGGCTTCCCTGTTCTCCAGGTGTCTCCGTTAGTTATCTGCCTCATTAAAGACAGGATAAAATCAGCACAGAACTCCAGGACAGTCACCTGTCATACCCTCTAGCTTCAGGAACTAACAGTCCTCCTGGGTTTGCTGCATGACCTGCTTCCACCAGGCAGTATCCTCACTATGCAGATGAAGCACCAGCTGAATGCTGTAGCTTGGTGTGCTGCCCATCATGAAATGCAATCTGAGAATATACTATTTGTTAGTGTTCCCTGTGATCTGAAAAATGGACTTGGGTTTGGACAGAACTTCTAATGGTTCCTACTTATATAAGAGTATTTAAAAATGTGTTCAAGATTACCATGCTGCCAACTGACATGTTTTTTTATTCAACTATTATTGTGCATCTTAAAGAACTGTATTCAATCTAAAGAACATCCTGGTGAAAGCACCGGCTGTGTTTGGACCCAGAAAAGGAATGCAAAAGCACTCGTGCTGTGCTATACAAGAATCATAGAATCAGAGAATCATAGAATGGTTTGGGTTGGAAGGGCCCTCTAAAGGTCATCTAGTCCAACCCCCCTGCAATGAGCAGGGACATCTTCAACTAGATCAAGCTGCTCAGAGCCCTGTCCAGCCTGACCTTGAATGTTTCCAGGGATGGGGCATCTACCACCTCCCTGGGCAACCTGTGCCAGTGTTTCACCCTCATTGTAAAAAATGTCTTCATAACATCTAGTCTAAATCCCCCCTCTTTTAGTTTGAAGCCGTTACCCCTTGTCCTATTGCAACAGGGCCCAACCATCCGGCCAATTCCTTATCCACCAAGCGGTCCGTTTGTCAAATCCATGTCTCTCCAATTTAGAGACAAGGATGCCATGCAGGACTGTGTCAAATGCTTTGTACCAGTCCAGGTAGATGATGTGAGTTGCTTTTCCCTTATCCACCAATGCTGTAACCCCATCGTTGAAGACAACCAAATTTGTGAGAAACAATTTGCCTTTAGCGAAGCCACGTTGGCTGTCACCAATCACCTCCTTACTTTCCATGTGTCTTAGCACAGTTTCCAGAAGTATCTGCTCCATGATCTTGTCAGGCACAGAACTGGGACTGACCGGCCTGTAGTTCCCCGGGTCTTCCTTTTTTCCCTTTTTAAACATGGGGGTCATGTTTCCCCTTTTCGTCTGTGGGAACTTCACTGCACTGCCATGACTTCTCAAATATGATGGATAGTGGCTTAGCAACTTCATCTGCCAGTTCCCTCAGGACCTGTGGATGCATCTCATCAGGTCCCATGGGTTTGTGCACCTTCATGTTCCTTAGATAGTCTCGAACCTCATATTCTCCTACAGTGGGCAGTTCTTCATTGTCCCAGTCCCTGCCTTTGCCTTCTGCAACTTGGGCAGTGTCGCTAGAGCACTTGCTGATGAAGACCGAGGCAAAAATGTCATTGAGTACCTCAGCCTTCCCCGTATCCCATATCTTGTTGCCCTTGGCGTCCCTGGCCACATTTAATTCTATCAGGGCTTTAGCTTTCCTAACCTGACCCATGGCTGCTCGGACAATTTCTCTGTATTCCTCTCAGGCTACCTGTCCTTGTTTCCACCTTCTGTAGGGTTCCTTTTTCTGTCCGAGTTTGTCCAGGAGCTCCTTGTTCATCCATGCAGGCATCCTGATGTTTTTTGCCTCTTAGCTGGGATGCATCGCTCCTGAGCTTGGAGGAGGCGATCCTTGAATAATAACCAGCTTTCTTGGGCGCCTCTTCCCTCCAGGGCTTTATCCCATGGTAATCCACCAAGCAGACCTCTAAATAGGCCGAAGTCTGCTCTCCTGAAGTCCAGAGTAGTGATCTTACTGTGCGCTTTCCTCACTGCCTGAAGGATCTTGAACTCTACCATTTCATAGTCACTGCAGCCCTTGAGCTTCACATTCCCCACCAGCCCCTCCTTGTTGGTGAGAACAAGGTCCAGCATGGCACCTCTCCTCATTGGCTCCTCAATCACTCGGAGAAGGAAGTTATCACCAACACATTCCGGCAACTGGATTGCTTATGCCCTGCTGTGTTGTCCCTCCAACAGATACTGGGGTGGTTGAAAAAGCCATCCAATCTTGAGCTGAAGGCATCAAAAGGAGGAGATCTCATCCTGTCCTTTGTGTTTTTGCTCATGGTTGATCACCTTTCACCATTTAGAAAGTCAAGTCCAAGTTTTTAAATTGAATCCATCTTGTTTAAACTTCTGGCTATAGGTTTCTATTATGTCTTTCTTTAAAGTGACTTCCCATTACCAGGAAAACACTATATCATTCATGTATCTCTGTTTTTTTGTTCCTATTGTTATTGAACAGCTAGAGGCTTTTAAAGCCTCTGAATCCTTTTATGATCCTCTGCAGACTCTCCAGTTTTCAGTCTATTTAAAAAGGGGACCCAGCAGATATAAACTCACCTTATTTCTACTATCTACTCCACTGTTAGCATCCCCAAAGAGCACTAGCCCTTTTTGCCCCATGTGTATACCAGACTTTTTTCGAGGTGTCTTGTGATTGCATCCCTTTAATCTTTTCTAAAGACTCTGCTTTCCAGGATTCAGTAGTATCTTCTAGGTACATGATTTGCATTCATTAATCCTAGATGCATAATTTTGCATTTGGACACATCAAAACACAACTTAAGTGGTTCCATTTACAAAGGAGTCCAGTCTGTGGGATTGTTCTGCATTATTGTCTTTTCCTCATCATCTGTACTTACTCCAGCATCTTTGTCACAGCCACAAATAAAATCAGTGGCAATACTGCGATGATTTCTAGACCACAGATGGAAGTGTTGGGCCAGATACTGTAACTAAGACTCCACTTCTGTGAAAAGTCTAGCCCTTTGGTTATTTTTGTAATGTTAGTTATTTCTTCAGGTCTGTCAGTCCATCAGCTTTTAAGCCATTTAACATCTTATACTAAAACTAAGTGAGACTCACTGGTGTGTAGTACAAAGCACATTACCAAAGTCTATTCCATCTACACAATTACTTTTGTGCTGAAGCTTCTGACCTACTTAAGTAACGAAGCTCAGTGTGTTTGCCAAGATCTTTTTTCCTTAAGCCACACTTACTGGTATTACTTATATTCCTGCCCTTTTATTCTTTATCAAAGAAATCCCATGTTTTCCATTCTTTTGCTGAGGACTGACTTTAACATGTTGGGCTGGCTTATTAGTACCTGACTCATCCTGCTCAGACAAATGGGAACTGGCCCTGATACCACAGAATCATAGAATGGTTTAGGTTAGAAGGGACCTTGAAGATCATCGAGTTCCAACCCCCCTGCCATGGGCAGGGACATCTCCCACTAGACCTGGTTGCCAAAAGCCCCATCCAGCCTGGCCTTGAACACCTCCAGGAATGGGGCATCCACTTCTCTGGTGAACCTGTGACAGTGCCTTACCACCCTCAGAGTGAAAAATATCTTCCTAATATTTAATCTAAATCTACCGTCTTCCAGTTGGAAGCCATTAAACCTCGTCCTATCACTACACGCCCTTGTAAAAAGTCCTTCCCCAACTCTCCTGTAGGCCCCTTTTAGGTACTGGAAGGCTGCTATAAGGTCTGCCTGGAGCCTTCTCTTCTCCAGGCTGAACAACCCCAACTCTCTCAGCCTGTCTTCATAGGAGAGGTGCTCCAGCCCTCAGATCATCTTTGTGGCCCTCTTCTGGACCCACTCCAACAGGTCCAGGGCTCCAGAGCTGGGCACAGTACTCCAGGTGGGGTCTCACCAGAGCAGAGTAGAGGGGAAGAATCACCTCCCTTGACCTCCTGGCCACACTCCTTCTGATGCAGCCCAGGATACAGTTGGCCTTTTGGACTGCAATTGTGCATTGCTGGGTCATGTCGAGCTTCTCACCAATCAGCACACCCAGGTCCTTCTCCTCAGGGCTGCTCTCAATCCATTCTCCACCCAGCCTTTATTTGTGCTTCGGATTGCCCCAACCCATGTGCAGGACCTCGCACTTGGCCTTGAACTTCATGAGGCTGGCATGGGCCCACCTCTCCAGCCTGTCCAGGTCCCTTTGGATGGCATCCGTCCCCTCCAATGTGTCTACCTTGCCACACAGCTTGGTATCATTGGCAAACTTGCTGAGGGTGCACTTGATCCCATTGTCCATGTCACCAACAAGGATACTGAACAGCACCGGTCGCAATACCGACCCCTGAGGAACAGCACTCATCACTGGTCTCCACTTGGACATCGACCCGTTGACCGCAACTCTTTGAGTGTGACCGTCCAGCCAGTTCTTTATCCACTGAGTGGTCCATTTGTCAAATCCATGTCTCTCCAATTTAGAGACCAGGATATTGTGCGGGACTGTGTCAAACGTTTTGCACAAGTCCAGGCAGATGACATCAGTTGCTCTTCCCTTGTCCGCTACTGCTGTAACCCCCTCGTAGAAGGCCACCAAATTTGTCAGGCATGACTTGCCCTCGGTGAAGCCATGTTGGCTGCTACCAATCACCTCCTCTATTTCCATGCCTTATCACTCATTCTGAAATGGCTCAAGCCTTTTGAGATTTACACTTACTATTTGTAAACGGACCAGCCACCTCCTCTGCTGACAAAGGCAGGCAGGAGTGTATTTTGAGGCACAGACCACTCTACATTTTCCCTATACTTGTACTTCTCACTAGGCATTTTGTACTGATTACTGTCCAGAACAGCTTATGAGGTCTAACAGACTTTTGGTCTGAGACCCTTTTCTTTGTTCCATTCACTCTTAAGGCTCCAGTGTTATCTAGATCTGAAGATTAAATAGTATCAATGGAACGACTGCTTATCCCTCATACTTCCTTCACTTTGGGAATATATTTTTACAAAGATTCCCTTTCAGTGTAACTGTCCCAAACAATGCATGAAAAATGCTCCTAGTACAGCTGTAGCTTATACCAGAAAACACCACTTTGGTTGACATGCTCTATGCCACACTCCTTTCTTCCTGAGTAAATTAATTCTAGCCAAGGAACTGACCTTCCTGGCAAACCTATACCAGCAAAATTCACAATTTAAACCTTACAGAATTGTTTGTAGACTGAAACCTGGTTTATTTAATCTTCATGAACCACAAAGACATGTTTCTGGTTTTGTCACACGGAAAAGAGAAGCACTTATTCCACCACCCCTTTTTCAGCTACTGATGGAAATAAACATTTGCTAAACCCTCTTGCTGCTAACATACTACAAAGCCCTCTGTCCTCTGCCATCTTTGTCAGGGGCAGTTTTACTGGTGATACAAGCAGTATGAAAACAAGAATACTAAATGCTTGGGTGTTTGGGTTCTTTTGAAAGCCACATTTTTTAAACATGTATGTAATCTTTGATACATATCATGGGTTGCTTGGATTAATAGCTGGTACGTTACTAATAAAGGTAATTAATTCTTCCTGGATATCACAAATGGTTTAGTGGATAATAGTATTAGAAGCACTGCCTCCGAATCACATGTGCAAGTTTTTGTATTTAACTAGTCCTGTTTCCTGTGTAGTTAGTCTCAAAGGTGGACCGCAGCCAGTTAAAATGAAAAGATGTTTTTTCCAACTCTTCCTTTGGGAAAGTTAGCAGCTACTACAGTTACAAAGTAAACCTTTTAACCACTGTTACAACCAACCTTGTTAATCCTCCTTAGTGATTCCTTTTTAATCAAATGATTGCAGATAAGTATTGGTGTATGTGCGGTATTATTAATAACTAAAATAGAAAAAGTTAAGGAAGACTTTAGATCCTTGGATAACACAACAGTATTTTGTTTTTATAGACAAGTTTCAAATAGAATCTGGAAGACAGAAAAATTATTCACAGAATTTCCATGAAAATATATTAACAGAAGACTATTCTGGGAGAAATTAGAACCCCCTCACCTTCCTACCCAGCCTGTAATTTACTTCCATCACTGTGGCTGCATAGGAAAAATCTGAACAGAGCATTTCAGCAGGCTCCGTACATTTACTATACAGTGAAGTAACACTGATTCAATTCAAAATGACCACTCATCACCAGTTGATGGGTTTGTTGAGGTGGAAAAATTGCTACTGTTAAGGAAACAGGATAACGTAACTGGATGATAAAATAACTCAATTTGGTTGAAGATCAAGAAGCAAATGCATTTTTACATAAAGGCCTTCAAAGCTGTCAACACAGCTGATGAACCTCAACTTTGCATCTTACAACCTAGGGAAGTTAGCAATAGGTGAGCGAGACCTTGAGAAATCTGGCAGTGTTACTGGGCACACAGCTGTTTGCTAAGCACATTGCCAATACCTGGAAAGGGATCTAAATAAGACACAAGAAAAATAGGAAGGAACTGTGACTCAGAATGGCTCTTCACTATTTTTTCAATTTATTCACATGTGAATTATCAGTGAGATGGATGCAAACATTATCAGCCATACTAACTTACAGCCATAACAATTTTTCATGACCTGACACCCTTACTCTTTTTAAGAAAACCCAGATGGAACCTGATCGTAACATAATAACCAATGGGATAGTTAAGTGTCCAAGTACGTATCCAGCATACCACTATGTACCTTCAAAACTAACTCCATGACTGCCAAGTACCAGAATAATTTTAAGAGGACATTCAACAAAACCCACCAGCTTAATTTGCTTTTGTGAGGGTAAAGTCAGATATAGCATGGTACTTACTGCTGAGTGACACTAAAATAAGCTCTAGGGAAAAATATAAAGAAACGCTGAATCACAGATAAAACTAACAAGTCAGAAGGGTAAGGGCTCTGTTCACAGGACTGTGAACAACTGAGCTATAGACTTTCATATACAAGCTATATTTTGCCTCTGCTGTATCAAACCTGACCCAACCAAATAACTAATTAAGGTCGGAAATCCTATTGCTTACAATGCATTTTTATGATTTGCCTACTCCACTCCAAAAAGTGCAAGTTACACAAACATTTGTGCAAATAAGTTAATCTATGTTATTACAAAGTGGTGCAAGCATACCTATTGTATCTGCAGTTTTCAAGTGCATTCTGCTCTTGGACTCCTCCATTAGCTGTGAGAGCAGAAAGGGCTGTGAATATCACTTGTAAACATGGCTTCCCTGCTGGCAGCTCCACCGATGGGAGTTGCCCTGTTCCTGATCATACCAGAGTGTTTGTGGCCTACTGGAAACCACAGTGGCTGGGGACAGCATTTAGGTGATGGCTGCATCAGGACAAAACATCTCTCTAATGTCTCAAAAGCTGCTGATATCCGGCTCCTGAGTAGTAAAGAACAAGGGGATAAAGGTGAAATGGTTATATGTAGACATAGTGAATGGTCAACCAGTCAAGAAGTTAAGATTCAGGTCTTCCCAAAACATCTAGCCATTTGCCTTTCAATGGCATCACAGCTTTTCTGAGGTCTTTCCTTGCAATAACCTAACATTTGGATATGCTGAATCTTTGAGGGCAACATGCCCTGCATTATGGACTTCCACTCCTTATGTGAATGACAGATTGATTAAAACGTCCTTGGAACCAAAGTCCTTATAGGACAACCTGCTGTTCATTATCATTTTCTATGTACTTTACGTTCATTCGAAAAAATGGCTTAAAAATTGTAGAATCATTCACACCGGATCTCT
Organism: Charadrius vociferus; assembly: GCF_000708025.1. Classification (NCBI taxonomy): domain Eukaryota; kingdom Metazoa; phylum Chordata; class Aves; order Charadriiformes; family Charadriidae; genus Charadrius; species Charadrius vociferus. Next base: position 1,356,432 of record NW_009652966.1, read on the forward strand.
GCAGACCATCTAGTCCAACCTTCCTGTTCACAGCAGGGTCAGCTACAGCAGGTTGCTCAAGGCTGTGTCCAGTTGGGTTTTGAGTATCTCCACAAATGGAGACTTCACAATCTTTCTGGAAAACTTGTTCCACTGTTTGAAGAAATTCAGAGTATTTCTTTTTTTTTTTTTTCCGGTCTTAAATTGAATTTCCAGTGTTTGTGATATCATCTTTTGTCCCTTCATTCAACACCACTGAGAAGAGTCCAGCTCTGCCATCTTTACTTCCCCCCATCCAGTATTACACGGACAACCCCCCCTGAGTCCTCTCTTCTCCAGGCTAAACAGTCCCAGCTCTCTCAGCCTCTCCCGTACATCAGACCTTCTGGTCACTCAACCATTTTAATGGCCTAGCTTCTATGAAAGCATTGTATAATGCAAGCTATTAGAGACATGTTCCAACCAAGGATCTTATGGATGCATAAATAAAACCAATAGTTGGACCTTTTAAACTTTTCTGTATCAGATCTACATTGCTGTTGATTACAAATCTACCATCGTCTTTTTCCGCTCTTCAAAAAAATATTTGTTTAAGACTATTTTACACTAGTATCACATGTATGGTCAAGCTCAGTAATTCTTTTTAAAGTAAGTATTTTAGGACCCTCTGCTGCAATACAGGTCTGAGCTGATTCTACAGAATTTTAACTACATTCTTCATGGAACTAACTAAAATGAGTTAATTTTTGAAGTATTATGGTTCCTCTTCCATTCTCAGTACCATGGTTAAAATTTGCACAGTGCAGGGCACGTTTACCATACCTTATACTGAAATAAATTACAAGTATTGCCCAAATTACTTGTTAAGCCTGTGTGTTAAGATAGAAAAGACTAGTGCACAAAATTAAAGCCGAGTCAAAGCTGAACCCAAAGGCTCATTCGCAACATAAACACTGCACATATGCTGTTCTTGGCCAGATAAGTCACATTTGCATCATTTGATAAGTGCAGCAGCCAATTTTCTTCCAGTTTACTTAAACGGCAAGAACAGAATATGAAGCAGCCTCCTCAAGCCCTGACCCGACAATTATGCAAGAACTCCAACCAAACTGAATGTACCTCCTCATCTCCATGAGGTTACTCATGGTATGTAATTTCTGATGCCTCGAAAACTTTCATGGTTCAACAAGTCTTTTCTTAAAAAAAAAAAAAAACTCTGATCAACTTCCAAAACGAGAACACACTGTCAGCCAGGGCTTTGGTTTCAACGGCACATTATTTCAAGTTTTCTATCCTCCACAAAAGGCCCCGTACC
>NW_009652966.1:1359475-1403129 GCF_000708025.1 Charadrius vociferus
AACCTCTCCCCCCCCATCCTTGGTGCTGGTTTCTCCTCTCGTCTGACTGTCCCCGCTCTGCTGAGGCCCCCACCTGAGTGGAAAGTCGTTTCAAAGGGACGCCCGGGACTGGTTATTCCCGTAATTTAGGGTTCGTTAAGAATTAGTTCAGGTGTCATCTCACACACAACATCCATTTGAAATCTGCAGACACCCCCCCCCCCCTTTTTTTAACCCGTTTCTGCAAATACTCATGCCACTGAACTACAACAAAGAGGAAAAAACTTGAGATTTTTTACAAAATCACAGTGAAAATAGCAGTACAGATTCTCCTGCCAAAACTGAGGGAGATGCATCAAGAAATAAACAGCTAAATGATTACGTTGTCACATTTGTAACATTGTTTTTATTCTTCCAGCTATTCACCTAGTAATCATGAGGCTTATTTCTAAGATAAGAATTAGGTGCCATAGGAGTATAATTTTTTTACCTTTCATGTGTGTGTGATTGAAAGCATGTGTGTACATCGCATTCTCCATAAGTGGGTCACGTAGGGAGAGTTGTGACACTGCAGCAATAGTGTAGACTGAACCCACGGTCGTCTCATAACCACAGCGAAGCTTCGGGTAGCTCTGGGCTCTAACCCAATTGGGACATGTAAGGCATGCTGCAATTTTTAATGTGATGTAGCAAGGCACGATGGGAACTTGGTTATGGTTGTACACTAAGTCATCTCAGCGTAGGCAAGGGCCGGGGCTTGGACATGGGGAATTTTGCTGGTTATGCCTTTATTTTTCAAGGAAGGGTCAGAGTTTTGCTGCCTGAGTATTTGGTTTATGCCCCTGACTCCAAATAAACAGATGCGCTGTTCTTTACTTAGGAGTAGACAAAGGACTATCTTATGTATTTCTTTTTCATAAGGGTGCCTTTTCTGAGGTTTCCTCTTTTTTGCTTTTTCCTTTTTTCCCATTTCCTTTTTTTTTTTTTTGGTGAGAGCAGAGATACTGACGGTTTCTATGGCATACTAATGCTCTTTCTTCTAAGGAACTATTTTTAAAGTTGCTCTCTCTTTAAAACGTGACAGCTCGTCTATTTCTTTTTATTTCATCTTGATTATCTTGCTAGGCCTATTGAGTCAAGGATTTGTAATGTGGCAAGACTAGTGCAGTGTCTCCGTTGCTTCTCTTGACTGATTGTACTCAAGGTCAGATTTATGGAAAATACCCATTTTTATTTTGGGAGGTTATTTTATTTCAAATAGCTTAATACCATTTCTTCCATGAATATATATATATATTTTATCTGTCCTGCCACTTGAAAATATTGCCTTGACTTTCACAAAACCCAAACCAGACAACACCCTGAATAAATAAGTAAAAATCAATTTGTAAGAACTAGCTTTACAGACAGAATTAGGTGTATTTTGGAGTTGTATTAATTATTGATCCATGTGAAGCTGACATAGACTAAAGCCAAGTAAAAGATGTAGATGTTTAGTTCTTTTCAGACATTCAAAACCTGGTTTTAGGTGCTTAGACTTTTTCAGTCATAGTGGTAGAAGAGCAGTTCCCAAGTTACTGAGATTTTAACAAAGAACCATGTAGATTTGGGCACTGAGAAGGACAGAGTGTAGGGACACGGCTGGGCACCTGCTTCTCTTTGAGCATTTAGGTTCCCAAACCGGAACTGAAAATTGATTCTCTCTGTTTCGGTGCCAAAACCTGCTCCTGAGGTAAGTGTCAGCTGGAATATTTTGCAAGAACTGAGGCGGCTTTCTGCCCTTCTTGAAATCTTGCAGGAAAATGAACTGCTGGAATTGCTTATGGTACCATGGAGCCTAGGGCGCTTACCAAGGAATTTGAAGGTGTTTGGTGTGGTGCTCACAACAAGAAGCTCTGGTATTTCTCGTGTCACAGCGCAGTATCTTCATCATGGAGCTGCCAGCTGGTGCAGAACCATGTGGTATACCTTCCTTTGTGTGGCTGAATCTTGGGCCCCTTGCTGTTCCACTGCTCAGAAGAAGAGCAAGCAGGAAGAAACACAGTATTTTCTCATCTGCTGCTCAAAACCTGAGATGATTTCAGGAAATTTGTAGGGATTTCTTTTTTTCTTTCTGTATCCATGGACAGATGTCTTGATGCCTTCTTAGACTGCAGATTTTGGTTTAGGCACTTTTATCATTTTAGACAGTTTAATTAAATCCTGTTTTACATGTGGGCATACTTTTCTGGTCCTTCCACAGCAAATTTCTGTGTAGGTGGGGTCTTTGCCTTAGTGGAGCACTTTTAAAGTCTTTGTGGTCCTGCACAGGGGTAAGAATTTCTGTGCATGAGTTTGTTGGCTGAGTCTGGGTGCAAAAGTGCATCATGCGAAACCTTATTTGAGAAGAAACTCAGTCAGTGAAAGGGTTGGGAGTTTTTTCTTCTTCTTTGGATCAAGTACCAAAGCGTGAATTTGTGTCCTTTCGTGGACTCGGTGTTGAAAACCCCTTCAGTTTGCGTAGAACCTGACCCTTTGTTTTGCAGCATATTATGCCCCTGTAGGTGAAAAGACCTCGCCAATACAGAAGAGGCCACACTGTTGTGCATAGTATGCAGCTGAAGGTCTGCTAGGTTGTCACTGCTGGTGCACCACCGTGAACGCTGCAGAGACTCACAGAGTCTCGTTGGTTTTAGCATCTGTTGCTTGGAATCTGGGCAGCAGCGAATACATGGCATCAATGGGCTTGTTCTCGAATCCAGGAAGTAGTGGTGGCAGCCTCTGGGTCTCATGGGTGAAAAGGATAGGAGGATGATGAAAGAGAGCCTCACTCAGAGACAGTGAGGCATTTGGGGAGAGGATAGAATAGAGAAAGTGCATGCATGAATCATAAGCAGTAGGAATTTGTGGTGGAGCGATGGTCAGGTGGGTGATGAAAGCAGGAAGCGGAGAAAACGAATGCCAGTTCTTCCAGTACCTAGTGGTGAACTGGCACTTCAAGCTGGTTGGGTCCCAGCCGATCAGAGGCTAATATGTATGATAATACAGTTGTCAAAAGCACAGGCAGACACAGCATCCTGAGTTTTCCCGGAGTGCTGGGCAGCGAGCGCTAGCTTTTTTTGTGTGTGTTGCCCAAGGAAAGAGGCAATTTATTTCTGCCAACCTTTAATCCCCTCTGCCTTCTCCAAAAGAAAAATCTGTGAATTGCTGATATAATCTTTGCTACAAATTGATGAGTAGCATGGCATTGCATGAATGGTGGGAGTGTGCTGTAGTTATAAGCTGGGGAGATGAAATTTGTGGATGAGGAGGTAATGAACATAATAGAGATACAGGCACACAAGAAGTTGGAGAAGAAGCTACAGAAAAGAATAAACACTGAAGACAACACAGAAAAGATGACAAGGTGAATAGGAAAGACATTTGTAATAGACTGGCTAGGTGTGTACTGAATAGATGGAAGTAAACCAATTTAGATATGAATAATTCTTGCTTAAATGAGTGTATGAAACCTTGTTATTCTGTTCTTGTTTCTGTGGCAAGGCAGAAGTTGATTGCCATCAGTCAAGCTATATCTTGTATCTGAGGCTGAGAAACACTTTTCTTCTGCTCTTGATTCTGAGAAAAGCATTTATGTGACGAGCTGTTCCTGTTAATGGTGGGTGCTTCTGACAGAAATGCTTGACAGTCAGAATAATTGTGAGGTGATTTATGTCCAGCTGGACACCACAATGATTTGTTAGCGCAGCTGTCTTTAAAATATAGGGCCCTTCCACCTGAACATCACACAAATATGGGACCCCTTGGAAAATTATTAGACTGCTGCTGCTTTTCCTCCAGTTCAATTTCTGGCTATATTTCTCCCTCAACTTGTAAAAATACATTTTCTCATATATAAATCAGCTGGTTACCTGCAAAGAGTTCAGAAAAGTTGAGCTAGAAAAATGGCGAAGCCTAGAAAATACTGCAGATTTTGGTTGTAGGTTTGTGGTTTTGGAGTACTTGTTAATTTTATTATTTTTTTTTTTTTGTGTAGCAGTTTCCCCCATGAAGACTTAATTAATGTAAATGTTAGTTGATGTACTTCGGAAAGGTTATGATTCTTACGGAAACCTTGGGCAGAATCTTAGTGTTTTCTCTAGGTCTTTTTTGAAAGTGTCACAGGAATGGGGAGATTTCTGCCTGTCACTGTGAAAAATGTTTGGGGGAAGGAGAATCGCATCTTCTACTTGTACAGAAACATGAGCAGAAATGTGCAGCAATGTTCTTTTGCCTCTTGCTGGTTCCGCACTTAGGAAACTAGTTGGACTAAGTGCAAGGGAGAAATACAAGTTTATGTTAGATCACATTTTACCCGACTAGGTTTGCCTGATCCTAATTATAATGCACATATGTAAGCAGCAAAACTTAGATTGCAGTTTCAGATTTAGTAAGTATTTTCACTTTGTTGTCTTCTTTGGTTCTTTTGTTAAGAAGATCGAAATCTTAAGTTGTTATTGTGCGTTGAACAAATGTTGACATTCTGTTCAAAGAAAATGGTAGAATATGACATTTGGTAATTTTTGAGAACTCATGATTTTTTTTTTTTAATCCAAAAGCATAAAGGTACTTTGTCTTGGGGCAGGAGTTTTTAAAATATTCACACATCTGAGGTTTGAAAACATATGGTGTTAAGTTCTGGAAGCAGTTTATATTGATAATTTCAATTCCTGAAGTGACATAAGAGTAACTTCCTCCTGACTGCACAAGTATGAACACAGGAGACGTCAAAAGCAATGTGCATTTCAGATTATTAGATGTTTATCTTTAACTTACCTTATCAAGCTGTATTGATTTGACAACACTGTATTCCCCACCATCCAAAAAAGACTTGAGTGTGAAATTGTCTAGTCTTTGTCTTAATTTTTTTCAATTTGTAAGATTATAAGGAAATCATATTTTCATATCCCTTTATCAGCTGATTCTGGTTTTGGAGCTGTGGGGTTTTGAGAAATAGACCTGGAGTGTTGGAGCTCACAGTTCTCTTATTCAGACCCTGGGCGTGTGGTGTTCTAGAGTAGTATTTCCGGAATCCCAAAGAGATGAAATCTTGTCCATCTTAAAGTCGAGAGGTATTATCTGTTAACTTCCATGCACCCAGAATTTGTGCTTTTCAGTGCACAGGCAGAGGCGACCTTCCTTGCACAATGCAAGTTAAATAACCTTTCTTCTTTACCTTCTGCAGACACTGTGACTGATGAGAGTTAAAGGCCATGGATGAAGATGGGCTTGAATTGCAGCCGCATGAGCCAAATGCATTTTTTGATCCAACAGGTCTGTCAGGAGATAATATGTAGATAAGTGTTCACATTAGATGTTATTGACTGTCATTTATTTTGTCTTCGCTTAAAAGTGCTATGCTGCATCAGTGCTTTTGTATAGAGTACTTGCTTTCGATTTTCAGTTGGTTTTGTTACTCAGAGCAATATGAATGAGCTACTGTTCTGTCGAGTAATAGTTATTTGGATATTGGGGGAGAGTCTAAAAAATGTTGTTCGTCTTAGTTATATTAGCACCTACTGAGGACTTGCTTTATCAGCTTCCTACATATCTGCCTATCTTAATTGCTTATAGGCCATTATGCTTGTTTTACTAAGCTGTGGCATAGTGTAAAAGTTGAAGTAAAACAGAAGTAATTTCATTTATTAACCACTTCATCTGAGTTAGTTTTACAATTTAACTGCTATCTTAATTATGTTTTTCAGGAGCTGATGCAGGACATATGGATGGAGATCAGATTGTTGTGGAAGTACAGGAAACAGTATTTGTTTCAGATGTAGTCGACTCAGATATAACCGTACATAATTTTGTTCCTGATGATCCAGATTCTGTAGTAATCCAAGATGTCATTGAGGATGTTGTTATCGAGGATGTTCAGTGCCCAGATATCATGGAGGAGCCAGATGTATCTGAAACTGTCATTATTCCTGAACAAGTGCTGGACACAGACGTAGCTGAAGAGGTTTCTTTGGCTCATTGCACTGTCCCAGATGATGTTTTAGCTTCTGACATAACAGCAGAAGCAATGTCTATACCAGAACATGTACTGACAAGTGAGTCAATGCATGTACCTGAAGTTGGACATGTAGAACATGTAGTTCATGATAATGTTGAAGAAGCAGATATTGTCACTGATACTCTGGGAACAGATGTTGTTTCTGAAGAAGTCTTGGTAGCAGACTGTGCATCAGAGGCAGTGATCGATGCCAATGGAATCCCTGTGGAACATCAAGACGAGAAAGGCAACTGTGAAGATTACCTTATGATTTCCTGTAAGTGTCTGGGTAAAGCCATTGAAATTCTTATGGTATGGGCCTGGGTGGTGCTTGAAACATCTGAGGGAGGGCTTACGGTAGTACCAAACACAGATTTTCTGCATTATTTATTGAAATGCAGATCTCAGAAATGTACTCAAATGGGGATATTTTTAAGAACACTTACCAGCTAAGAATTCTGTTGAAGCTAATGGAGAGAAATACTGGCAAATGCATGTCTGATTAGAAATTATTTTGATAGCATTTTATAGCATATGAGCAAAAGAGTAAGAATTCCTGTAAACTAAATGGCATATACTTAGTAAGAACTCAAAGAAAATAAATGTGACGTTGTGTGAAAATGCATGTATATGCAGGTTACTAAGATTACTGCCAAGGCATTAAGAAAACAACACCAAATTATTTCATAGAAAAGGGAAAGTAAAAAAAATCCTGGTTTTTTGAAGTCCAAATGACAATTTGTTATTCTTGTCTTGTTTTTTGCTAAGGCCCCACCCCTTCCACCCCGTTTACAGTTAAATGCAGCCAACAGTATGGTTTTCTTTGCTGTTAGGATGTGTTTTCTTCTCTTGATTAAGCAAAGGAGAAAGGTATGCTGCTAACAAAAAGTGTAGCTATTGCTGCTCATAGCTCAGAAGCAACCGTGAATATCTTAATCTCCCTTAGGAACAGTGGCACAATCCATTTCAATCATGTTTCAAAAGACTTAAAGTAGAGGGTGGAGAAAAACGGAGCATACCATCAAACCTTTTTTTTCTACTGTGGATATCCATTTGTGTGAACTAGAGCTTACTCTAAATATGTTAGTTATTACAGTGCTTACTCCGTGCAGCACCTAGGAATATCCGAGTGTCGCTGCTGAACGTTTGTTTTTTCATAGAAATAGAGAAGCTTTGTTAGGCTGGTTTGTTTAATTGTCCTTTCAGGCACTTCAGTTTTATCTAGCATTAAATGACTGCGTTGATGAGGCACACTTCATGCTCTGCTTCAGTTACCTTTTTCTTTTCTTTTCTTTTCTTTTCTTTTCTTTTCTTTTCTTTTCTTTTCTTTTCTTTTCTTTTCTTTTCTTTTCTTTTCTTTTCTTTTCTTTTCTTTTCTTTTCTTTTCTTTTCTTTTCTTTTCTTTTCTTTTCTTTTCTTTTCTTTTCTTTTCTTTTCTTTTCTTTTCTTTTCTTTTCTTTTCTTTTCTTTTCTTTTCTTTTCTTTTCTTTTCTTCTCTTCTCTTCTCTTCTCTTCTCTTCTCTTCTCTTCTCTTCTCCTTTTTTTTTTTTTCCTTTGGACACTTTTTTTTCTTTTAATGTATAATAACTTGTTTTAATTTTATATTCTGTACTTATGGATTTTAATGTTGCTTCTCCTTACCTAGGATCACTGCATTTCTTAATTTATCAACTCTTGAGTTCCTTGAGTAACCTTGTGCAGCCATGTTTTGAGTTTATATGAGGTACAGTTAATTCTCTATTATCTGGGAAAACAATGAAATGGGATAATGCAAAATATGGATAACACAGAATATTGTAAAGTTAAACTGCAAGATCATACTGAGGTGAAATAGATCAGGGACGCTGCTCTCTGAAATAATATTTATCCAAACAAATAAATGCACTTTCTGATTCTGGAACTGACGTAGATCAGATGAAGGCAGCTGAAATGCATCTGCACCTGCAGCATAGTTAAGCAACAAAGTGGATAATCCACCTATGGATAATTGAGGTCTGACTGTGTGAAGACTCATGGTGATCCTTATCCGTTTCTTATCCCTGACCGTAGCTCTTTAAGATACTGTTGCTCCTGTCTCTCTGCTCACCCTTCCCCCCTGCGGGTTGTCATCCTGCAGCAGGGGCAGCAGAGTGAGGCCCCTGGGGCTGCTCTCAGAGGAACACTTTGCAAACTGTGTCTGTGTAAATTCAAGTGAGAGGAGTGGGTAGACACGTGTCCCATTCAACCACCGTCACCAGTGGCTGAATGAGGACAGAACGTCTTGGTGGGTGCCATATTGCGTGATCGCTACAATATCCACCCACCTAGGAACTCTTCTTAGATGTACCAGTCATCAACAGGTGGTAACTGGTACAAAACACGGGAATTTAATTGCTCAGTTGTGCTGGGACGGATATTCTCAATTTTCAGTCATGCATTTCTGCAATTTCATACTCTGTTTAATATTAAACGCCTCTTGGTAGTCTTGCAGTGTACTTTGTTTAGATTCAGAACCTTAAATAAGCCAGCATTTAAAACAATCGTTATGCTACAAAACATGCATCCTTTCTATTTGCGTTTTAAAATGTTAAGTATGTTCTACAGTTCATTTTAAAGGGAAGTTCCCTATTACCACCTACTGTGTTTAAAGCCTGCATAACAAGTTCTTCTGGTTGTGAAGTCAGTCTAGTGCTTTTCCGTCAAGTAAAAACTATCTTGCCAAATAGTCTCTTAGTTCTATGGAAAACATTATTTGAATTAATTTCCATATTTTTTGTTGCATTGGCAGTATTTGTGTTTATTATTGATCTGTTGACTGTCTCAGTTCTTCAGTTGAAGGTAGTATTAGGTGGTTTTTAAAAGGAACATCAGCCTAGTGTTTGGTTTTTCATCCTAACCTGTAAATTCATGCTTGATTCTGGCAAACCTCCCTGAACTGCTGGAGCAGATGTTGGAATGTAATTTTGTTTGCTATTACAGTAGCCAAATGTAGCTGCTTCCCAGACCTGGGAGCTAGGCTGTGTTCTTGAGGATGCTTCTGCCTGTATTCTTTTATCTAGTCACTTGCAAAGCAGGTGATGACAGATCATGTTCTTTCTGTTGTAGGTTTCTCAGTTTATATTCTTCAATGGAAGTTATTGGCAAAATCTTTCTGCTGTCTTTTTCCTATCTTGTGGCTCTCGTTAAGTGTTTCCATCTTTCTTCCTAATGAGCTGAGTCTCCATAGATTTTCTTAAAATAAGATAATTTTCTTAGCTTTATCCTGAAAATACCTGTTTTGAAATTACTAATCTATGTGTACTTTTTTTGATGTTTTTTTTCTGCCTTCTTCCTTGGTTTCAGACTGGTTTGTCTTTTCAAAGACTACAGTCCCTGCGGGTTTCATTCTGTAACTTTGCTTCAAGAAGCTCAGTGTTTTAATATTTCTTTTCCAATTTAGATTTAATTTAGTTCTGCATTGATATGCTTTTTTTTTTTTTCAGTTTCCAAGATAATGTGTCTTGGCACAGCTTATATTATCACTACCTTTTGATGTACTCACCTTTTTTCTCAGATACTTTGTCTTTGCCCTGAAGCTTCATTTTTGGTCCCTGGTAGATTTGGGGCACTTACGGCATAGCAGAATCAGATATTCATTCAACAAAGAATGCAAACTGCTACTAGCTAGTAGCTTGAAAAGGATTTAAGGAGGTCTGATAAATAAGTTTTTCTTTCACATATGCCATAAAAAGCCAGTTCATGAGTTTGGTAAGGAAAGGATAAATTGCATTCTCACTCACGCTGGCACTAATTGTTTGGTAGCAAATTTTAAGGCTTGGAATATTGTTTCTCCGTAAGTGAAACAGTAATGGTGGGATTAGCTAGTGTTTGTCCAAGCAACAGAAAACAACCAAACAGCATAAAGTAGTGCCTGACACCTGGCCATGAGATGGAAATGAAGATTTTTGCTTGTCTGATTTTGTTTGATGAGGCAAAGTAAGACACATCCTCTGGCATGAACTCATTCCATAAGACAAAAGGTTGTACTCTCGTATACTCTTAATAAATTGCAGTAAAAATGGTGAAGCACAAAGGAGGTTTGACAAGGGGAGTCTGGAGAGAGGGAAGGGTAGCCTCAAAGTTTAAGCTGGAGTTTTAAGAAGTTATATGATGTTTTCAAATACAGGGGGTATGCTATGTCCATCCATATCCTTACTTTGCCCTGAGTTTGACATGTCTTTTGTTTGTTGTGTCTGAATTAACACTTTTCATTACAGGAATCAGAACCCCGGGTACTCAAAGAGAGAAAATAATGATTGCATCTTTTCATAGGTCTATATGAAACCCACCTTTTCTCATCCTTGTTGGATGTTCACGTTGAAAGCAATGGATGTATTGAACGAAGCCATAAAGTTCATGCTTACATTAGGGCCATCCAGTAGACTTCTAGTCAAATCAAAATGCTTTTATTTGCTTTCTAAGCATAAATAAGCAGCTCCCTCTTTTTCCTTGGAGATTCTTAAAGATGCAGGAAATCGTGTTTTTCTTTCTGTGAGGTAGAAATCGCTGCCATGCTTCTGCCTGACAGCTGGAATGGCACCAACAGTTGTTGCTGCTGAGGCTGCTCAGGAGGTCACCGATAGAGGTGAGGGAGATGAGAGTTCCCTTGAGCTGAGTGATGCCTCAGAGCTTAGTCTGATTTGTGTGCTGGGGAGAGCAGGACAGGAAGGACAAGTGTTAGATGCCAGTTTGGAGCTCAGGAAGTTCTCCTCTGCTAGATTGCTGCCCTGAGGGGAGCTTCGGATGCGTAAGGTATACAGTTGCTCATGTGTAATGGCAATGGCATTAAAATCAAAATAGAATAGATTTCTGTTTTCCCACATTAGGAAACCTGGTTTGCCATTTAAGAAATAACTGGATGGTACAAAGAACTTCTTCGGTGGAGTAGGAATTGTCTGCTATCAAGTGCAGTACAAGTGAATGTTTCTATCACAGATAACTGAATAAAGTGTGTCTGGGGAATACAGCATGCTTTTAATCTGTTTTAGAGAAAACAGTTAGCAGTGGCCTTTTTCATTAAGAATCATTAAATAGGGGCTTTTATTTTGTAAGCAAGCAACTATCCCATGATGCTTTTTAGCAGCGAAGGGAATAATTTAGGAATGAATGTAAAGGCTGACAAAATAGATGATTCTTGTCTGATTGCTCCATAGGCAGATTTTAATATCTGTTAAACTGGTGTAGAGACAGACTTTTTCTTAGAATGTTTGTCAGAATTGTTTCAGTGTGTTGTTTAGCAATGAGCAGTGCGCACTTGAAAAAGATGGAAGGTTTCTTAGTGCTTAAGTGAATTTTATCTTTTACAATCCATTTATTTTCCTCATCTAATTGCACATAAAGGAGAAGCGATAGAAAAGAATAAATGTAAAAGCTTATGGAAACCATTTGAAAAAAAATAGACAGTTACAGATGCATTTTTCTAGTTAGGAGTGAAAGACTGCAAGGCTACAAAGTCTGTATCTGCTGATACATCAAATATTGGGTATAAAAAACTAAACCCAGCTTCTTGAGGGAAGTGTATGCGTCATCGTTAAGCAAAAGATATTACTGTTCAAGCAAATGCAGGATCTTGGGCTAGTATTGATGCTCCTATATGGGGAAACTGGCCTCATCTGGGTTTTACATACTGTTTTTATTATCAATGCAAAGGAGCTTCTTTCTGTCCCAAAAGTGCTATTGGACACATTTTAATAGGAGGGTAAAGATACAGCAGGCAGTCATTGGTTGGATGTTATAGTTTATGATGTGATTTTTTTTTTATTAGATGTAATGTTTTTTAGGAGACAAATGCTGTCATCATGATAGAACACATTAAACAATCTGTTGTTAGTGTTGCATGCATCTTTTATTTCTTCGCTTTACTCTTTATTCCTTTTTTATCTGTTTGTTTCTTTTTGTTGATTTCCTTGTAATGTAAATGGTAACTAGTTAGGCTTTAAATATGCTGCATCTTTCATGTTGTGTGACACCTTTCTCGTCCGTTTGTGCTTTTAATAAAAAATCCAGCATTATCTTTCTATGGAAGCAGTTACTGCAACATTGGAGAAGCAGATACTTATTTTAGCTGTTTCTTACAGCTCATAGTATGCAAAGAGCAGGATCCTCTAATCGGTGAAATCTGTGAAGAACATCAGTAGATTAGCCATAGAATGCATTCTTGCAATTTATGTAAAATAATGATGTGTCTAATAATTTTTCTCTCTTTTTTTTTTTCAACTTGGAGAATTAGTCTGAATCCACTTGTTTACTGAAGTAAAGCTACCAGCTAGTAGAGGGGAAAAAATAATACATTTAAAGTTTTTAGTGTTTAGTTAATATCTAATTAAATGGAGGCACAAGCTATGACAGCATTGGAATAATGCTGGTCTGAACTTTTTTCTAGCATGTGACTTTGGTTAGTTTAATAACTGCCCAGGGTCTCTACTTGAAAGGAAGTGATCTCTTATAAGCTTAACTAATACTTTTAAGTACTTAGTTCTTTTTATTACTTTATTTTATTTTAATTTTAAAGAGGAACATTGTAAGAGAAGATCAGTCATGCATGGTATTTGTGGGATCCCTTGATGGGCTGTGAATTTGAATGAAAAATTCAAACAGCATCAGAGTTCCAACTCCAAACATTGATCAGTGAAGTATTTATGAATATCATTTTCTCTGATTGTGAGACTGAGGTATGTGGAGAATGCAGAAACATAGGGAAAGTGTTAAATAGAAATCAAATTTCATAAATGCTGCCAGAGCATCAATGAATCAGTATAGATAAATGCTTATGTAGCCGTAGGACAAAATACCATAGAAATGGTGCTTTGTGTGATAGATACCCATTCTCTTTCGCCTTGTTTGTCTCATCTTCTGATTTTTATCTTTTTTTCTACCTTTTTCTTTCCACTCTACTTTTCTTCCTGTTACCTGTTTGCTGCTATACTGCAAATACTATTACTCTTCAAGCCCTTCAGGGAGTTCAGTTTTTTAAGTATTACCATCTATCAAGAGTGAATTTTTTTCCTTTTGGATGAGGAAAGTTGGCCTAATATTCCCACACATCTATTTCCTTACAGTTTGATGGCACTTTTAAAAAATACTTAAACCATTTGTTACGTTTTGAAAACAATGTTGAATATAGAGGGAAGTCGGGGATAAGCAAACTAAATTGTATAACAATTATTTTTTTTTTAATCATGTTTAAAAGATGACTTTGAACCTTGGAGAAGTTATTTCAAAGAGTAAATGGAGCATGTTTGTTCTTAAGATCTAGAATTCTTGTAGAGTCTCACACTCTGGAGACATTCAAAACCTGCCTGGACACCATCCTGTGCAACCTGCTGTAGATGAACCTGCTCTGTCAGAGGGGTTGGACTAGATGGTCTCCAGAGGTCCCTTCCAACCCTGACCATTCTGTGATTCTGTTATGTGAATGTTATCAATGCATACTTCCATATATGTATGGAAGTAAAAACCTCTTGTTTTCATTAAAAGAAACTAGCCTGTTTCACGCTGGTGCAAGTAGGTTTGTTTTCTCTTTGATTGCCTCAGCCATAATTTTCCTTCCTTGAATATGTTCCAGCATCAGTTGAGCTTGGTGGCAGACTTCCCCTTTGGCTTCAGCAGTGTAAAATCAGACTACGCTCATTTGAAAGCCTTCCAAGTACACGTGCGTGACACTGGAAACAGCCAAGTTAAAGGAGAACAACTACATAAATTTAGTGTAGGAATGAAAGCAAGTTTTCTTTTTGTCAGAGTTCCAGTGATGTTTGGTGTTTCATGCATATGCCAAAGAATTTATGAAGGTCTGCTCAATAACTGAGTATCTGCACTGTGGAGTGACATTAACGTGATTCAAAAGAACATCTTAAGGTTTTTACTTTTGAAATGCTTTGGGGTTTCTGCTACAAGATGTTATGTTGTTCTGTCACACAAAATCATTTTAAAATACTATACTGCTTGAAACATTCTGTATGGTGGCCATTGATCATGAACTTGACAGAAGAATAGTTAATGTTTTTTCTGCTGCTCTTTTGGTGAGGAGTGAGATAGACTATTTTAGTGCTTCGTAATTTAATGTTATTCATATTTCTTTGTGAATAATGATGCCTGATTGAGAAATTGTACTTAAATACAGTTGTGTTTGATACATGAGACAGAACACGTGCTAGTTTGTCTAATTTAAAGGCTAATTTATTGACTTCATAGCAGGAAAATAATAGTAATAGTGTTTTGAGCTTTTTTTTTAAAGTAGATCTTAAAGTAAATGGAAGAGTTGCAGTTACTGAGTAGTCAAACTATGAATTAGTTAGGGTAGTTTAATGAGTGAGCATAAAATGAGCATACTTTATCAAGTATTTTGTATGTGCTGGACGTGGCAATTAAAAATTCTACAGCATTTATGGGACAGTTCTTCCACTTCCTTTAGTATAAATTTCATGACTTGTTGTCATGAATTGATGTTAGGCATGGCTCTGAGGGAGCCGTGTCAGCCTCCAAAAGTGACTTTATGAGCGATAAAACCATAAATTAGAAAAGTATGCCATCACGTTAAGCATTCTTAAGCAGTCTCAACATGTGAGAAACCTCGGAGGCTTGTGAAATCGGGGCATTCTCTGAAGGCCTTGAGATGCTGGATTTGATTTTTGTGAACGCATATTTAATAGTTATTTCTTGAAAACCCACGCTTGGTAAAGTAAGATGGTGCGTGGGTGCGCATGCCTATGCAGAGTGTGTCTTAAAAATCAGAAATGTGTTCCTCGTAAAGCTGGCTGTTAGCCCTGTTTATGTGGGAGGCCTGGGCAAGTTACGGCAATTCAAACTGAAGCGTGGTGTTGGTGCACTTCTGAAAGGAAGAGAACAAAATTAGAGACTATAGTAAGGAGAGTACATAGGGCTACACGTAAAATTGAGTGTAAGTCCCTTTCAGTAAGGGCACCGTGAACAATTAGTTGAATAGGTTCCGCAGTGCTATAGCGTCAGGGCAGCGCTTTGACGCTGTGCTCAATCCCGCAGCTGCTGAGTGGATGGGAAAAGTGGAGGGTTTTCCTCCTGTAGTTTTCATTTAGATTTCCTCTCTAGTCAGCTGAAGAAGCATCAGTAACACCACTTTGCAAGGAACCAGGTCTGACTGACAGAAATAGCACTGCTTGCGTTAGAGACAGGGTTGAGCAACAGATAATGCTTTTGAAAAAAACAATCAATAGCTTATTAGCTCTGAAGGAGAAAGCAATTAAAGCTGAGAGTAAGTGAAATTATGCCACAGAGTAAGTATTAACGTGCAGTTTCTTCCTACCATCATCTTGCTGCAGATCACTGTTTTCCTATTAGCATTGCCTGGTGTGGTGCTCATGCTTCTAGTCCTATCACTGCAGAGCTCTTGCGCTTCCCCCTTACCTAGAAGATATGGTTTGAATTTATTTCTGTGTTTATTGTCGTTGTTTTTAAGGATAAGAAGGAAATATTTATGGATAGGTTCTTTATCACAATATAATTTTCAACTGCTTCCAAATTTGAGTAATAACATAATAAAGTCTTTCATATATGTCTGTCTGTATACGACTGGGTAATTGTAATAACTTGTTTTTGTAGTGGATGATGCTGGTAAGATAGAACACGAAGGTTCTGCTGAAATTACCATGGAAGCAGAGTCAGAAAGTGGCTCTTGTAAAGTGGATGGCATTTGTCCAGAAGTCATCAAGGTCTATATATTCAAAGCAGATCCTGGCGAAGATGATTTAGGTAAAATACTTTCATTTTAGAATACTCCAACCTGACACTTGAAATTTTGCATGATTAGAGACTGTGGTTTCTCAAGTCATCTCTAAAGGACTGTGGGTCTAAACGTTAGTGTGTTACAAACTTGCAGTTTTCTGTGGTTTAGCATAGAATTTGAACAAAGTGTGTTTAAAATATTTTGCTCTGGTCTTCCTAATTAGGGGGCACAGTAGACATTGTGGAGAGCGAGCCAGAGAATGACCATGCAGTTGGATTACTTGATCAAAATAGCAGTATTCGTATTCCAAGGGAGAAAATGGTTTACATGACAGTAAATGATTCTCAGCATGAAGATGAAGACTTAAGTAAGTAGGTGGCTTTCATTTGGGAACAGGGATTTTCACTTTCAACAGTGCAGTGTTCCTATTAATTTTTTCTTGACTTCTTTTTCTCTTAGATGTTGCAGAAATAGCTGATGAGGTTTATATGGAAGTGATTGTAGGAGAGGAGGATGCAGCAGTGGCCCATGAACAGCAAATTGATGACACTGAAATTAAAACTTTCATGCCCATAGCTTGGGCAGCAGCTTATGGTAGGTAATACTCAAAAGAATTCTTTCTGGTGACACTGTCTATAGCAAAATGTTGGGGATTGGTTTTTTGGAGGGTAGTGGAGTATTTGTGCTTTTGTGTTTGTTTTTAAAGTTTTAGTTTAAGAATGGTTTCTTGGCATAATGAGCCTTAAAATTAAAAAGAGAAGAAGAGAGAAGCTGTAAGGCAGGCTGCTTCTTACTCATATTTTAACAGGCATTTTCCTTCCTATTTTCATGATGTGGAAGGGGAAGTACATGAGCTTTCAGCTGAAAAATTGCATCTCAGCTACATCTGTCCTTCACAGTTTTAGGACACAGTAAGAGCTGGCTTGGGAATAGATCTGAATATTTTTATTTGGTGGTTAAAAAAAAAAAAAGGCAGATGAGAACATGTAGGATTCAGTGTAACAGTGAAAAGCAACACTGACCTCTATCTTGATTTAAATGCTTTCTAGAAGGAACATAGGAATACGTGATTTCACTGATGGAAATAATTAATTGATTAACAAAAAAGAAGCTGGAGGGCAACATCTTAAAATTATAGCAGAACCTTGAGAATATTTCCAGCATGCAGAATCATTTTTCTTGATTGTTAGTATCTGAGCACCAACTGGTGCACAAACTGATTTCCATAACTTAGGTAAGCTGGTAGACCAAAATCTTGTCTTAGAAATGTTTCCGTATTGCCACATTCTCCTTCTAAACGTAATTTGAGTAAACAAAGCAGAAGAAATAGTGGAGTAGAGGACAAAACTTAGGTTAAATGTCTTCTTGATGAGAACTGTGGTGATGGTGCCAGCAAACAAAATGCAGGGAAGTGCTGAGAACGGCGATGGGGGCTGGAATCATGGACATAAGTCAAGGCAGGGCAAGATTTCAGGGAGCTATGTGTGTTAAAAGTTGTTTAGGAGATGGATGGTAGTGCACCCAAAGCCTTATCTTTGGCCATATACTGGTGAGCACAGTTTCAGTGGAGAGGAAAGGACAGAAGCCAGGTTGAGTGGGAATTAAAAATTAAATAAAGTGAACTCAAAACAACAGTTATAGACTGAACATTCAGTGATTTTGAAGAAGGAGGAGAAAATTGAACAGATTGTATTGAGAACAGAGAGATGGAATTGAAAGGAGAATTTAAGAATGTGGGAAACAGTGGACTCATTGCATTGTCAACAGTAAGCAACCTAATGTGTAAGGTGAGAGGTGGTGGTAAGGGAAGAAATAATGAAGCATGAAAATGGCAGAGGTTTATCATCTGCCCTTCTCAGAACTCATCTCCACTTAAAGAGGGTTTAAGAGCTGATAACAATGACATCCTAAAGTGTTACATTGGTTTTGTTGCTGTATTGTGGCAAAGCCCAGTCCCACTGTGCTTTACATTCCAGAAAATCTTTGCAGTTTTATTCTAGTATTAGAAAATGTTTGGGGCCTGTTTTGTGTTGTACTCTAAACAGATGTTTCATGCAGCTGTTGCAAACTTTCTATGTATAAGATGTGGAACAGGTTTTTGTTTTCAATGTTTGTCACTTGCGACATTTGCCGTTCAACACTTGAGGTGGCGTATAGATCAGAATCTTCAGGCTTTGCACACGCCTGTTGCTGGCTCTAAATATTCTTATGTTAATCATGAATATTCATTCTCAGCACTCGACGAGGGGAACAGTTATTGAGCATCTTTGCACTTTCTTCCACTTCAGTCTTCTTGTCTTATTTGTGTGCTTTGCTTTCACTAGGAACCGTTGCCTTCTATTGATTCAAGCAAATACTTCACCACAAAATTTGTTATTAAAATTTACTTATGCCCTTAAATCACTGATGTTTAACTGATTGCCGATGAATACCTTCCCAAATATATAGATACATTTACTTGTAATTTTCACAAAGCTCTGCAAGGCAAAGATTATTTCCTTCTTTCTGTTATACAATGCTGAGCATGCTCTTTGTTTCTGGTAGAAAGACTTTGTAAGTGTTAAAGCATAAGGTGCGCCAATAGTAAGTAGTGTACTTTGTGTGCAAGGTTATGGGCTGTTCAGAATGATTCGTTGATTGCAGTTCCAGTTCTGAAACTTAGCGTGCGAGAAGCTTCAGTCCGGTGAATTCAGATGTCCAGACGTGAATGGAAGCTCACACATGAATTTATTTCAGGACTGAAGAAAATGGGGCACAGTAAATATTGTGACATGCTATTGTTTGCTGATGTTAAACATTTTGGGCATAATTAGCAGCCAAAGAAATGCAAAAAATACTGCATTTAAAGGAGAACTCTGTGAAATGGAAAACCATTAATTCCTGTAAAATTAGTTTAACAAAGCCAATGCTTCCAGGTAAGTAAAATACAGAGAAGTTTTGCAGCTCATCCTGTACATTATTATGGTTTGATGTACAGATAATAATTTATTTTCATTTATTATCATTGTAGAATTTGTTGCTCGAATAATCTGTAGAGTGATGACGGTAGCTAACTTTTCACCTTATCTTGTTAGGTAATAATAACGATGGCATTGAAAGTCGGAACGGCACTGCAAGTGCTCTTTTGCACATAGATGAGTCAGCTGGACTTGGGAGACTGGCTAAGCAAAAACCAAAGAAAAAAAGGCGACCCGAGTCTAGGCAGTATCAAACAGGTGAGTGTCTGGTTGTACTCCCTTTCCTTTGGGCACTTAGCCATAAACAGATGTACTTTGCTGGTAGGGTGTGCAATGTCCTGTAAAAAACAGTGATTATTTGGGGAATTATTTTGTTGACAACACTTCTACATCATAAGTGAGTGCATATTTCATGTTAAAGTTCTTAAATACATAGCTGGTTTGGAGTGTGGGGGTGTTTTAAAGGAAGCCATCTCTGACAGAAAAAATCAGTATCATAGCAAAAGGTTAAAAACCTATATACTTGCAATACCAATTTTGATGTTTAATGTAACTTTTTTGAAGGTGATGTTAGATAAACAGTGTTTGTAACAGTACTTTTTAAAAACCCTTTTTGTCTTTACTGAAAATGTGTAGAACAATATATCAGCTCAATAAGTAACTGGAAAATCTGAACATTATGTTACAGTAGGTAGTGTAACTTCTATACCCTTTTCTCTTTTAATTGTGAAATAATTGCCTTGATGGTCACGACAGTGTTCTTACTTGCATCTGTAAGAATAGTTGTGCTATTTTGGCATTATTTAACTTCTGCTGGTATATGTTGTGGTCTGAATGATTTATTTGGTCTCATAAAGTTGAAAAAGCACGACTCTTCTCTTTAGTAGCTTTGCCTTAAATGATACTAAAAGTTTCTTTCCAAATTGTGACTCAACTGTAGGAGTTCGGTTTTGTCTGGCACTGAATTAGGAAACCAGGCAAATTTTAATCTTAAAGTTTGCTTTTTCTATTTCCAGCTACCTAGTCAGTTCTCCTTCTAAAACATTTTTGGAAAAGAGAGCTTTTTAGCATGCGTAGACAAATTCAGGGTAAACAAATCAGGCTGATGGATGAGTGCGACTAAGTTCCAAATCTTTGAGGTGTCTGTAGGTGAAATGTATTCTCATTGATTCCCGCTTGCTACTTCTTCTGATTGTAGCTGTGACAGATGGCACAAGAAGGAGGTGTTAGTTTGGGGATATGTGAATTGTAGTCAGCGGTATGTGATTAAGCTGCCAGATTAAACTTTATCTAGAGATTCGTGGAAAGTCAAAGAAGATCATGTGCTATGCTTACTGTGTAATACTCGGTTTAACAACTTGGCTGCTGTTCTTTGCACCAGCGTGGGTTTCTGCATGTATTTAACGCATGAACTCGGTCAGAATTCTTCAAAGTAGAATTGTTTGAGGTGAAGAACAGCTGGGTGATGCTTTGGTTGTCTCCATCAAAAAACAGTATTTCCTTTCGCCTGATCATGAGTGAAAGTAGTTCTCAATTTCTTCTACCTAACCCAGTAATGAAAGAATTTAGTGACTCCCTCAATTTCTTCTACCCAGCCCAGTAACAAGCTTGTTTATTACATAGTATAGCGTGTGTGTCTAACCCTGATCTTATTTAACAATTCAGCTTATTGTTGAGGATGAAATATGAAATTTATTGAAGTGTAATATTGTAGTATTATATTGATGAAGGGTTTTTTGTTGTATTTCAGCAATAATCATTGGCCCTGATGGTCATCCGTTGACAGTCTACCCCTGCATGATTTGCGGAAAGAAATTTAAATCTAGAGGTTTCTTGAAAAGGCACATGAAAAACCACCCGGAGCACCTTCTTACTAAGAAGAAATACAGATGCACAGACTGTGATTACACTACGAATAAAAAAATAAGTTTACATAACCACTTGGAGAGTCACAAGCTGACCAACAAAACAGAAAAGCTTATTGAGTGCGATGAGTGTGGGAAAAGCTTCTCTCATGCAGGAACTTTATTTACTCACAAGATGGTGCACAGGGACAAAGGAGTTAATAAAATGCACAAGTGCAAATTCTGCGACTATGAGACAGCAGAACAAGGATTACTGAGTCATCACCTTTTAGCTGTCCACAGCAAGAACTTTCCTCATATTTGCGTGGAGTGTGGCAAAGGATTTCGCCATCCGTCAGAGCTCAAGAAGCACATGCGAATCCACACTGGTGAAAAACCGTACCAGTGCCAATATTGCGAATACCGATCTGCCGACTCTTCTAACTTGAAAACTCATGTAAAGACTAAACATAGTAAGGAAACGCCATTCAAGTGCGATATTTGTTTCCAGACTTTTTCAGATACCAAAGAGCTACAGCAGCATACGCTTATGCATCAAGAAAGTAAAACACATCAGTGTTTGCATTGTGACCATAAGAGCTCAAACTCGAGTGATCTGAAACGACACATAATTTCAGTCCACACAAAAGACTATCCTCACAAGTGTGATATGTGTGATAAAGGCTTTCATAGGCCTTCAGAACTGAAAAAACACGTGGCGGCTCACAAGGGTAAAAAATTGCACCAATGCAGACATTGTGACTTTAAGATTGCAGATCCGTTCATTCTGAGTCGCCACATACTCTCAGTTCACACAAAGGATCTTCCGTTCAGGTGCAAGAGATGTAGAAAGGGCTTTAGGCAACAAAACGAGCTGAAAAAACACATGAAAACACACAGCGGCAGGAAAGTTTATCAATGTGAGTACTGTGAGTATAGCACTACAGACGCCTCAGGCTTCAAACGGCATGTTATTTCCATTCATACAAAAGACTACCCTCACCGTTGTGAGTATTGCAAGAAAGGTTTCCGAAGGCCTTCAGAGAAGAACCAGCACATTATGCGGCATCATAAAGATGTTGGGCTGCCTTAAAGTCTCTTTCACAGACTTACGGCTGGAATTATAAAGGAATTTTGCCTTTCAGGCACTTAGCTTATTTTAAAGCCAATCACCTGCGATCACACACACACACACACAAAAAAACAACAAAAAAAACATACTGTGCATTTGATTTGTTGCTGTATAAAAATAGGATTATTGCTTCTAGTTGACTTTTATACCTTTTGTTCAATAGCGTGTTCTGAATTCTATTCAGTTTGTTTAATAAATGAAGAAAAGATGGCAACAATAAAGTTGCATTTAATAAAATAAACGCTGTCTCTTACTGAATTTTTCAACTGTAATAGTTTATTTAAGTATATTTATCTTACTGACCTCGTTGATACTCACAGTGTCCATGTTAATGCAGTTTTGTCGTGAATTTTAAAAATGCAAAATTTCTTTGGATAAAATTGTCAGAGGTGTGTATAAGATGGGGAATTGTGATGCTGAAGATAAAGTCGCTAGGGCCCACCTGATTGTCTTGTTTTGACTATACAGACTTTGTGGCAGGTTGACTATTTTCCATTTGAGGAGTTACACATCTGACTTTATTGCGGAAAACTATTCTGCGTTTTAATTCAGGTTTCAGAGATAAAAAAATTTTAAAACTGGTTTCGGGGCATTTGTTATCTTTTTTTGGCGAATTGAAAAGTATGCTCGAGTGTTACGTTTATTGTTCTGTGCTTCTTTGTCTTTGAAAGGTTTTGCCTGTTACAAAATGAGTTGGCTTTTTTTTTTCAATTTACTGCTGTCTTAATGTTGGAAACATAAAATGCTGTTGCTCCGTTTGCAGAGTTAATAGATCACAACTGTCTGTACGTGCCGGTAAACGTACCTCAAACTTAATGCTTTTATGTATATTCGTATTTCTTTGAAAGAGCAGCTCGTGGTTCAAGTCGCGTTTTTATTGTTTTAGAATAAAATTTAAGACCAAGAGGTGCCTCGATTTTGGAAACCAGATATTTACAGTGAGAGCTTCAGAAGGGAGTGGAGTGGAGCAGATGCATTCATAAGGAGTAGAGGTGTTTTAATGTAGATATCCTTAATAAGAAAAGTAACTTATGGTAGTAACAAAACTGTTTCTAAATTGAATGTTTTTCCTGAGCCATTAGCAGCTGTGTTAAGCTGCTGTTTATTAATTAGTACAGTATCCAGAATTAACCCAGTTCTTTTAATCTGTTTATAAACAGCTGGGAGAACATTACAATTATTATATGCAATTTTGCCACCTGAAGACTATTATAAAATAGCGCCGTATCATTTGCTAATTGCAGCGTAAATGTACCAAGCACGAAGTCATGTACCTTAACAACAACTGTGGAGCAAAAAAAACCCAAACCATTTAATTACATGCCCGATTTTAGCACCTGGCCCTGCTCCCCGTGCTCAAATTCCCGCCAAAGCCCCTGTTTGACCATGGATTGCAGAACGGGGACCCGGCTGCCTGCCAGCTTAGGGTAGATTTGGAACCAACAATTCGCTAATGGGAAGGGGTCAGAGCCTGGCCCGGTGCCGACGCTTGTTTCCAGGCGGGCAAACTTCCTGTGGAAAGGGCACGGGGATTTTAGTGATGATTTCAGGTTTTGGGGTGATAAAGGGACAAAGGTTTCCTTTCGGATGCGCATCTTCTGAACCTTCTGTATTTTGTTTCCTTACCGAGCCCTGCTCCTACCGCTCAGCCCTTCTGTTTCGCTGTAAGCCTGAAATACCTGTGTTTTTAATTTGCAGTCCAGGAGAGTCGAATGCCATGTCGCTCCCGTTATTGTACAATGTGGGTTTTTTTCTTCCGCTGCCTGCTTGACGGTGCCCCCAGACTTGTCCAACGTGCCCTTGTATAATACTGCTAGTAAGGGGCCCTGAACCTTGCGTGTGTAATACCCAGATGTGCTGCGCTGTGCCTTCCTTGAAATCCCCGGGGAAGTCAGTGGATTTCCTACCCGGCCGTAGCTCTCTGTCTCTTGCCTACTGATTGCCAAACCACATGCAGTAAAACCCAGTGGAGATTCTCCATTTGCGTCTTGCAGAGTTACCCTCCTGTGACTTTCTCCCCCCTCCCCTTACATTCAAGCGTTCTCTAACTGGAAACCTGAAAAGTGTACAGAAGCTGCATAAATTCCCCTTAGCGTTGCCGAGGAATTTAGCCATTTTGAACTTTATTTTTTTAAATAAGCTGAAAGACAAAGAACACAATTTTACACATTTTCTTTCTCTTACGTAGCCTGGAATCATACACCTTTTTTTTTTTTTTTTTAAAGCACAATGTTGAAACTTTTTTTTTTTAATAATTAAGGGTTTGGTCAAGTGGATTTTGTAAAATGTATTTGTCTGTATAAAGAGAAAATGAAATTATAGTTATTGTTAATGTACTGACATTAGTTACAGGTTAGTTTTAATTCTTAAATAATTTGCTTAGCAAATGCTATAAAATGGATGTTTCAGTTTAATGTTTAAAAAAGGTACAGATTTTTACAAGGACATAATATAAATTATTGTTCTGTAGAAAATACCCTGTTAAATATTGTATACGTCCTTCCCTCTGTACACTTTGTAAAAAAGACAAAAGAAAAAAACAAAATACATAGAATCATATAGGGATGTGTGACATTATTGTAATTGTGTACTTGATAATAACGTGAAAAAATAAAATTCAAAATATTTTCCTGTTAATGGACGTTTAGTCTATTTGATGCCAGTCCTGAGACGAAGCGTTGTTCGGAGGGACACGGTCACCTCGAGCTCGAATCCCCTTTGGCTTGTTTTTTTGCTCCCTGTTAGTCGGCTCGGTGGTGTCGTTCTGGGGCCCGGGCCATTCTGTCCCTCATTCAGTCAAAATGTACCTTTACGAGACAGTCTGCAAAAGTGAAAGGCAAGGGTGGCACGTCTTCAAAATCCATTTTAATGCCTGTTTTTATATGAAAGGATTCACGTCTGTTAGACTTCTCCTAATGCTGTAATGCTTTTCCGCAAGGTGGTTACCTACAAAGTGCTGCTACACCATCCCCAGAAGCCCCCCTCAGCCTTCAGTGCAATGAGGAGTACCGCCCTCGTGGAAATAAAATGTGTTTCCCGGTGCCTCTTTTCCTTTGGCGCGGGGACCCCTTCCCTTCCCGCCAGGGTGGCTGAGGGGGGTGTGGGATGCCCAGGTCAGGGCTCTGCCCCCTCCTCACCCCCCTGCCCCAGCTCCTCCACCCATGGTCCCCAGCGGGGCTGGCCCAGCCCGGCAGTGGGGATGCAGAGGGCTTAGGGCTGGTTTTCCCACTGCCCTATCAATGCTTGAGCCCGGTTGAATTAAACTTTTTTGGTGATGGTTGCTCCGGCGCAGGTCACCCCATTTTAAGGGTGCGTGTCACCTCACCTCAACCCATTGCCCCCGTGAACCTAATGACAGAAGTGCTCCTGGTTGTCCTCTGTACACCTGCCTGAGAAGGGAGGAGGTGAAACGTGGAGGTGGTGCGTGTTCTGGCCCAGATACCGTCGGGATGTCTAGTGCCATGAGTTTACTCTCGCTGGATACCTTTAGGAAATGCTGACTCATTCACGCCTCATCTTGGCTTACCCTGCAGCCAGGCTGGCATTGGGCAACTCTTCCCAGTTAGAAGCTGCCACGCCTGCGGAGGTGCCGGCAATCTGCTTTTGATTTGATTTGTTTTATTGTTTCCTCCATCCACCTGATGGTCCTCAGCTGCTCCTCATGAAACTGCACGTTGAATCCTGGAGACACTCAAGGGCACTGGAGAACAAATACCCCCATTTCTGGCTGCTGTGAGGAAGAGCCAGGAGCGGCCACCAGTTCTAGCTCACACAGACCAGCAAATCCCACCTTCCCCTTGGATCTACCCCCCACTTCCTCTTGGATTTCCTTCCACTCCTTCACTGCCAGGCTGTGCTGAAGGCTCCCCAGCTTGCCCGGGCGCTGGCGGCCCATGTGGGTGATGTCCCCCTCGCTGGGACGCAGCAGCAAAGGCACGCAGAGCCTGGATGCCAACCCCAGGGTCCTTTGACAGCCCGACTTGCGAGCCAAAAGGCTGTATCACTAATTAGGAAAAAAAGTATCTGGCTAACAGCTCCCTGCGGTTCACTGGCTTATTGAAGGTAGTAATTAAAATTAAATAATATGTCATTAATAGGAAACACAATTAATACGTTAACAATTATGACAAGTAGAAAACAGACCGAGGTGTGGCTGACTGGAACCAGGAAGCAGGTCAGCAGAGTGGTGAGGAGCAAAGAAGTCGTTGTCACTATACAGAAAAGGCAGGCATGCCAAAAACCCTTCACCAGGTGGAAAAGTTTCACAGGACGTTTGTTTTGGTTTCCTTGAAAAGGGTGCAGAAAAGGCGAGAGTTTCAGTATTTTTTTTCCTTTTCGAAAAGTAGCAGAAGTATCAGATGAGGCTGGGGATGTTTTTTTCTGGACCTGTGGCAATCAGGAACGCTATTAAGGTTTATATACAATGAGCATTTCAAAAAGCACAAGTGGTTCAGAGGCCACGTAGCCTACAGCCTTTGTAATGTTTACCAGAATCCTACAGAAGCTCCACAAATCTGGAAAAACATTACCATTGTATTGAAGGCAAAACTTAGTGACTTAGCACAAGCCCAGGCAAAATACTGGGATAAAAAATTGCTGCCATTAGGACCAAGAACTTGAAGAGACCAGAAAAAGAGGTGAACACAACCTACATATAGGTTGGCTGATTCTGACCAGCTCCACGGTGGAGGCCACGGGTGGGGTGGCATGAGCCCCAGGCCACGTGACTCCCATTGTGGTGCCTGTCTCCGCTTGCCCCCCAGCTGGGGGATGCCTGTCCACCCCACCGCCCCGAGAGGCCAATGGCCCTGTGCTGGCCATGGGCTGAGGCGCCTGACAGAGCAGCCTGGAGTCTCTTTTGAGGAGCCGAGTGCTTGAAGCCAAGTTTTTGATTGAAAAACTTAAATTCCATAGTCAAAGCCGAAAACGGGTCACTGGAGAGCACCAGCACTGACGACGACATTTCCAACAGGGACCACAGAGGTGTTCGTGCCTTAGGAAACAGAAAGCCCCACAAAGCGCTCATTTTGAGATTTTTAAACAGAATTCTATCACATGGCTAAAAGATGGGAGGACAACCTATGAGTACAGTGGCATGGGTCCAGAAATCCTGCCTCGTCCTATTTACACTTCTTGGTCTAAGTTCAGTCACTCACGTCTGAGCATCAAAGCCACTTGTGATCATCTTGGGATGGTCAGGTGCTCTGCAGGCCCCGGGGGGGGAGCCCGCACCCTGTCGGTGTGGCACCCAGGAGCTAGAGCACCTCCAACAGGGCTTGGAGGGGTAGCGGCATCCTCCAGGGATGTTTCCTACATCCAATGGACAAGATGAGGCATAGAATCATAGAATGGTTTAGGTTGGAAGGGACCGTAAAGATCACCTAGCTCCAACCCTGCTGCCATGGGCAGGGACACCTCCCACTAGACCAGGTTGCTCAAAGCCCCATCCAGCCTGGCCTTGAACGCCTCCAGGGATGGGGCATCCACAACACTGGGCAACCTGTTCCAGTGTCTCACCACCCTCACAGTGAGAAATTTCTTCCTAATATCTACCCTAAATTTCTCCTCTTCCAGTTTGAAGCCATTCCTCCTTGCCCTATCACTACCTGCCCTTGTAAACAGGGCATTTGAAACAAATACGGACAAAAAGACACTTCATGTGCCACGCAAAAAAAAGAGCTAACATGGACCTGATTTTTCTCTTGCGCTGGCATGAATCAAGAGTTTTGTTAAGGCTGACACTATAAAGGTAGCTTTAAGAAGTCTGGCACATGTTTTGTCAGATGCAGCCCAGGAAAACAAGGAATGCCAGGGTTGTATCCATTTGAAAGGATGAATCATAACTAACAAGCACTCACAGGTACGGGAGTTGGGGTGTTACAGCAGGTCGTATGACTGGCAGAAGCAGAGAGCGCTAAGAATAAAGTACTTGAAACTGAGAAAATATATACTAATATTAATATACACTAACATTAATATGTTAATATATATTTGCTATCTATTAAAATGTAATTATGGTATCATTCATACCATTTTGCCTATCTATCATGGACCTACTAAGAGAGTAACTTTAGTTTCCTCACTTGTTAGGCTTTCAACGCAGCGGCTTTGCTAGGAAGCCTCTGCCAAGGAGCAGCGTGAGTTCTCTGTGGGCAGTTGGAGCAACGCTCACACTTGACCAGCCCCACGGAGCTCCTTTGCGGCAGTACCCCAAGCTGTCACCTCGCCAGACAGTTGACCAGTATCACAATAAATCTAACATGGAGGTAGGTGAAAAACCCTCCACGACCCTACATTACCATACAACAGCCCTTTCTATAGTACAACATACACCTTGCAAAGAGCCACCAGCAAGCCCAAGTGGTGATACCACCTCACGGTAGCTGCAGAGCCAGGGGAGCCCTGTCCCTCCTCTTTTTAGAGCAGTTCTGGGGCTCGGGGCCATCGCCACAAATTCAGATGCTTCACATGTGCAGGCATACTGCCTGGGAAGCCTCAGGAGAAGCTGACTGCTGCAGACAGGCAAACAGCCCACGCTCCGAGTGCCCCGTGCCAAGATTCCTGTGCAAACCTAAAGAGAAGCACCGAAGGAGGGCAGGATGGGCTCCTGCCCACAGCAGGAGGGGTGAGGGAGCTGTACCACCGAGGCCAGGGAGCTCCAACCAGCAAATGCTGACCAAAACCTGCCCCATACGGTGGATGTGAAGCACCCTCTCCAGCACGGCTGGCAAGCAGGGTGCCTGTTTGGCCACCTTCCCAGGAGTCCGTATCGCTCATGCTGGGTCATGGGGCCTCCTGTGGGTTTCGCAGGGAAGGAACTGAGCCCCTCTCCTCCTCTGGCTCCGGCTGGAGGGAGGGATGGCTGCCGGGATGGCAAGAGTGGCTGAGCAGAAAACCCTTTTCTTACTAGATCTCCCTTTTTGTAGTCGAGAGCTTTCGAAATAAGCTGCAGACAAACCAAATGCAACACCAGTACCCGCTTGGCCACTTACAAGGGGCGGTTACAGAAAGAACTGGCAAAAAAGAGATTTCCTTCCTGCTGTGGGGAGACAAGGAGGCTGGGAAGGGACACCAGCAGTTAGGCACCGGCTGTGTCACATTTCCCAATGCAGAAGACCCGTTCCCTGCAAAGAGAAAGCCCCTCTACTTGAAGGAACATCCCTGGCTCCCCAGGGAGGGGAAGGACTTGGTTTGACATCTCCATTTAAATAAATACAAGTGGGAGGAGGTAAGAGATGTCCCCCAGAACATGCACCCGCCCATGAAATACAGCAGTGCTTGAGGGGTAAAAATATTTGGCAAGTGATGTGTGTTCAAGTGTGTCACAGGACTTATTTAAAGGAAAACTACATAAACTTGTTCTTGACTCTGAAACTTGAAAAAAAAATCAGATTACAGAGGAGCCTCTTAGAGTTGAGTTTCAAGTGCCTAAAACCAGCATTTTTTCCCCCTTCATTTATTTACATTTTTTGGGAGAACATACAATGAGCTGTAATGCAAATGGCAGGTAACATACACCTAGTCCCAAAGGCTCTGCTGACATTAACCAGCAGGCTGGATCGCTAGAAGAGGACCTGTAGAGGAAGAGGGTCAATGCTGAGGGTGCGCTGTCCACCCTTTCGTCATCTCCGTGGGTTTTGTATGGTTTGGATCCCCAGGGCCACTTCTGGGCTGCAAGATCACCCCTGTGGGGCTGGGGACACCATTTCAACCCCCAAGCCGTACTACAGGCCCTGTGCTGGTGACTCCCCAGCCAAGCACCTTGCTCCCCTGCAGGCGGGTTTTTCTTCCTCATCCCAGGATTAAGTAAATTCTTGTGTCCAAAGCTTCATCAGCCCTGCTGTTGCTCAGCTTGTTAGTACTAAGAGGCTTGTGAGCCTTAAATCGGTGATCCTGTTAGTGGGACCAGCGGTAGGAACCTGTAAGAGTCCTGTTCCCTTTTGGGGCTACCCAGTTCAAAGGGTAGACAGAAATCACTGGGGACTGTTCTCTTTTGGTTTTCAGTTGGTCTGGCCAAGATCAAGTTAAACCATAGAATCATAGAATTACAGAATGGTTTTGGTTGGAAGTGATCTTTAAAGGTCACCTAGTCCAACACTCCTGCAATGAGCAGGGATATCTTCAACTAGATCAGGTTGCTCAGAGCCCCGTCCAGCCTGACCTTGAATGTTTCCAGGAATGGGGGCATCTACCACCTCTCTGGGCAACCTGGTCCAGTGTTTCATCGCCCTCATTGTAAAAAATGTCTTCTTTATCTCTAGTCTAAATCTACACTCTTATAGTTTAAAACCATTATGCCTAGTCCTATCACAACAGGCCCTTCTAAAAAGTTTGTCCTCATTTTTCCTGTAGGCCCCCTTTAAGTACTGGAAGGCTGCTATAAGGTGTTCCTGGAGCCTTCTTTTCTCCAGGCTGAACAACCCCAACTCTCTCAGCCTGTCCTCATAGGAGAGGTGTTCTGTCCCACTGATCATTTTTGTGGCCCTCCTCTGGACTCACTCCAACAGGTCCATGTCTTTCCTGTGCTGAGGGCTCCAGAGCTGAAGGTAGTACTCCAGCTGGTGTCTCATGAGAGCAGAGGGGCAGAATCACCTCCCTCGACGTGCTGGCCACACTTCTTTTGATGCAGCCAAGGACATGGTTGGCTTTCTGGACTGTGAGCACACATTGTTGGCTCATGTCCAGCTTTTCATCCACCAGTACCCCCAAATCCTCCTCAGGAGGGCTGCTGTCAGTCCCCAGGCTGTATTGACAGCAGGGGTTGCCCTGACACAGGTGCAGGACCCTGCACTTGGTCTTGTTGAACTTCATGAGGTTCACATGGGCCCACTTCTTGAACTTGTCTGGGTCCCTCTGAATGGCATCCTGTCAACCCTGCTGACCAACCCAATGATGGCATGGTTCAGCTTTCTGAGGAGTGCATGGCTTTTCTTCTGACCACAGAGGAGGCCCCATCAGTGTGTGAAACTCCCAACTGAAGAGACTGGGTTTGAACATCAAACCAACCTGAAAACCACGCCAATGCTTTGAAATCTTTGGGGAGAGGTGGTGAGGGGTGTCTCCAGAAGAGGAGAAGACTGTGCAGACTTCCTGGCCAATGTGAACTCAGAAAGCTTGTGGTGCTCCTGACCTGCCAGGCTCCTGCTGGTGCGACCCTTTCTGTTTGAAGCTGTTACAAGCAAGAGGAAGAAGGGGTGAGAAGCAGGCATGGCTCCAGTGGAGCTGGAAAGCCCCCTGCATGCAAAGCTTGCCCTAACTTCTGCACCTCTCACCAACTTACTTGCAGCAGGTCCTCCACGATAGCACTGTGTTTTTCCATGGCAAAAGCCCCACAGTCACCAGCTTGCCAACGCCAAAATGATCTGCAGAGGCACTGCTGCACCCGGGGCACGGTGAGTGGCCATTTGTGTCCCAGGCACAAGGGCAGTCTTGCTGGGATGCCCTGAGGCTGCAGTGCTGGCTCTTGAGGTCCTGAGGTCTTCCCACCTCTGCTTTCAGCCCCCTGCCACCCTCCTTGCCCCCCTGCCTGTGCCTCTGCCTCCGGCCGAGGACTGCGGCTCCCTGGCTGGGCAGCGGAGCGAACCTTCTCGCCACCGCAGCCGGAGCCCAGCATCTCCACCTCCATCGCCCAGGTATCTCCACCTCCATCTCCATCTCCATCACCCCGGGCCGGCCGGGGGCCATGTCGCTAGGTGGCGGTGCCGGATAAGGTCGGCGTCTTCACGCCTTGTGCCCGAGGGCAGGGAGCTCCTCCGAGCCCCAGGAGCTCCCCCAGAGCCCTTGTCCTCTCCCACAAGGGATCCTCACCTGCCCTCGCTCCCCTCCTGGAGCTCTCTGGCTCCCCCGGGGGAAGGGGAACAGGTCGTTGTTAAACACGCTTTCAGCCAGTAGCTTGGAGGAACCTATCAGCAAAGTTGTTTCCCAGAGGTGTCAGAGCTGAGGGCATCTCGGTGGATGAGGCAAACCTCCCTGCACAGGTATCACCGAGCAGGGAACAGGAGTATCAGCCCCTACAAGCATCAGCTGCCTTATTCCCAGGAAGAAGTTAAACCTGTGGCTCCACAGTGGCCGTGAAGGGAGGTGGACCTTATCCCAAACCTCTTGCTCAGGCTCTGTGCAACCAGTGCCCCGCCGGTCCAAGAGTGGGACAAAACCAAGATGCCCACCCTATGGGCTGTGGCAGCGAGCAAGGAGACCAGTTCCCCATCCCGTGGGAAAGCAAGCTCAAATCAGTGCCCCTGATTCACTAGCAAGGGATGTTGGTTAATGCAAAGTGAGGATGGGATTTATAAATTGTCTCCATCGTAACAGGCAAATACCTTCATCACAGATAATGTTGCTACAGCGAGTACCAAAGGAATTAATGATTCACTGCTTAATTTCCTCTTCCCCCACTCCCTCCACCTTTCTTTTGCTTTAATAAACTGGTCTGGAGCCAACTGCAGCATCAGGTTAGTAATGACTTTAAGCACCATTTATGCTGCTACCATGACAATTTAAATTGTCACTTTCTATTAAAAGGTCTAACTCCAAATGGTTTTAGCTGAAAGCATCGGCACTGACAGTGCAATTAAATAAAGAAACTCTTTTCTTGGGATGTCAGAGCAAACACATTTTAAATAAGGGTTCAGAAGCACCTTGCTAATTTAAACTACAGTATAGATTTCTAGTGAAGAATAATACCTGATGCAGGGATTTTTTCTATGCTGTGTGACAGTTTTCATTGTCATTGTAAGACACGTAACGGAGTGATGTGCCAAAGGAGTCCAGCAGCCTTTGAAAACCTCTTCTTTTCACAATAAACACAGGCAGTGCTGCATAAGCAAAAGCCATCGTTTCTTAGCAGATACCCATGAAAAGGTATTCATCATATTCCTAAAGGACTCTGATTTAGAGTCTTCCTTCCCTCCAGAGAGTTTGTAAGAACAAATGGCTTTAGTGGGCACCCATCTGATTCTTTGTCTCTAGCTACACCGGTCACCTTTCAGAAATGTACTTTGTGTGGCGTGCTTTGTGTGGCGCATGTTGCTGTTATCTACAGCTCTTAAGTCATTTATAAACCACATTGTTCTGTGGGAAAAGAGACTCTATCTGTGTTGTAGCTCACCTGTAAAAATCACATCCAGTTCTTCATCTGGCAAAAAAAAAAAAAAAAAAGCAAGCACTTTTTTTGCAAGTGCTGTGCAGCAGCCGCAGTGCCTGTGCCAGGCTGGCCGGCCAACTCCTCCTTCCCCGCCTGCTCTGCCCCAACATCACCTTCCCTCTAGGTCTGGCCCTTTCCCTCTGCACCGGGCACAGGTCGGTCCTCCTTTAGCAAACACCTCTGGGCTCCTGATCTTCAACTCTACCCCACATGTTAACGCTGTTTATCTTTTGGTCCCAAATAAAAACCCTTTCGCTGCGAGAGGGAAGAATGTGCTACTATATTCAATGTAAAAAGTGTTTAACATCCTAACTGAACCACCTAGCATGGATATTAGAAATCACAGCATCACAAAAATATGGTTGCTCAGCTTGGATTGATTTTCCTTGTTCCTATGGAAGGGGCAGCCTGAGAGCATGGCCTTTACAGTTTTTTAAAAGAGTTACTAGACATCAGACAGAGTAACACAACTTCTTCAGTGTCTGTGCCTTAAATAAGAAGTTGAAAAAGACCTGAACAGCTTTAATGGTTCATATTTTATTTTAATGGTTTTAAGCTTCTCCAGTACATGAGAGTGTCCCTTATGTTATGACCACTGTGGTTTCTCTGAAGTGTATTACATCTGCTGGAAATAAATGAGTCATAACATTTGAGCTCCCCCTGTTCCATTCTCAGTTGCTACAGCTATTGCTCTGAAGGACACAGAGACACATCTTGAGATAAGTATCCATAGGATAGTTATGGATATGATTTTTATGTCTACACAATCACATTTCTAGCTACAGAGCACTCCTGATTTTACCACTTCACTGCAAAGAAAAAATGTAGCAAGAGAGATTGATTTATGGCTGACCCTTAGAAAAATAAGATGCACGGGAATAAGATCGAAAGTAATTTTCTTTACAGAATTATGAATATTATTCTGCTTCATTTCTTTTTAAGAAAGGGAGCACAAGAAGAAAAATATACTGGTATTCTGAGGAGAAATGAAAGAACGGTACTGCATAGTTCTAGAAGAAGGGAATCAGGGGTACATGTGGTTAGGACGTATAAGCATATTTGTTAAAATGAAAACTTTTCATGAGAACAACTCAATTTTCCAGTTTCAGTGGAGCTCTTGCTTTGTGCAAAGCCTGCACACTGTCTCTCCCCAATATGTGCCTTCTAGCTAGTTTTTCTGTCTTCAACCTTACTTTCAAAGACCTCCATTTCCAAAGCTTAAAAAAACTTCTTTTTTTTTTAATATCAAAAGATTTTTATGAGACAGAAGAAATAATTTACTGTCTGGGTCTAATTTTGGATTAGAAAAGAAAGAGATTTGGGAAATGTGGTCAGACAGAAGCACTCTTCAAAGACAAATCGTATATGCAGCATGGCTATGGGAATGTGAAATGCCAACATACTCATATATTAGTCAAAGCAGGTGAGGGAAAATGAAAGAAATTTGCAAAAAAAAATAAGCTACCCTCTTCATTGCGCAAATATCCACACGGGTCTGAAACCCAGAGGCAGACTGTGATAATACTGTGTGGTAAAGCAGGCCTCTACCTTTGATAGCACCTCAGTAGCACAAGGCGTTACCCCTTTGCCGGGGAGCATGGCTTCATCCAAGCCCTGGGCAGGTTGAAGGGTGCTCCCATTTTCACAGACATGGCAGTAAACGAGAAAACTGGACACAGGCTTCCCAAGGAGATCTTCTAGTGAGAAGTTTTGTGTAGCTACCTCTTGGGCTTCACTGTGGTTAAGTGGAGTGAGCGCCTCTTCTCTTTGCATTTCTGCTCCCCAGAAGAGCCCCCAGAGCTGTTCCATCAGTGAAAAGTGAGGCCCCCGGTGTTGGGCTGTCAGAGCTGGATGCCGGAGGCTAGGAGAGGGAGGAGAGGAGAAGGGGCTCCCTGGCAGTTCGTGTGTGTGCACGCGTGTGTGTGCACGTGTATGTGTGAACTAGCCAGGAACGGCAGGGTGCTAAATTCCCTGGCTCCATCCTTCCCCACCCCATTCCTGCCGCCAGTGGATGTTGATCACCGTGATGATGACGGATCACCATGACAGATGATAATCGCTGTGATATGGGTGATGATCACCACAATGGATGCCCTTTGCGGGAGGCGACCCAGCCTCGCCTGCATGCATGTGGTGGCCACCACGTTGTAAGGCCTGCGCACTGAGATGTCCCTGTGCTGCCTCTGCTATGGCAGAAACTTACCCCTGGCATGGCCTTGGCCTCCTGGCGTAATGTCTCCTCCAGCTGAGGGGCCACGGCAGAACCCTACATCCTGGCCACGGGCTTAAGAGTGTGCATAGCTCCATCCCGGCTCAGCTGGGTTCATCCAGAGGGGCTTCCCCTTCGCCCAGTGTTAATCCCACTGGGGCAGGCAGAGGTGCATGTGTCGCTGGCAAAGAGCTCACTCTGGTTTTGGGCCTCTCCGCCCTTTACGGAGCACCGTTCATTTTGGCACTTTACCTGGGTTACACAACCAATAGGAAAAGTTTGTTCATGGGCTCTTAGTGCAGTGAAATAACACTCCCAAAGAAGTAGCTAGAGAGGATTGTACAATTGTTAATGGTTTTACAATTATTTTGTCTGAACAACCCTGACTGCGGGGAGTGGTTCTGTCCTGTGATACCCAAGGAACCTGCCAAAGTTAAACCAAGACAATGACTGCAGACAGGCAAGCCAAAGGTGCCTCTTTTTCCTGCCTAGCCCTTCTGCCAGGACTTGGCTGGGAGAACGAAGGGACATATTTAAACGGGGTCATTCAGCTCCCTTCCTCCACTTCTCATCCTCCATGAGAAAATGACACCTAACCATCCTCATGCACAGGGAGGTCACCTTCCCAGCTCATTCTTGGACATAAATCAATTGCCTTCACAACATTATTTCAGCCCAGGATAAAAAAGAAAACATTTGTAAGGTAGACATAAAGGACAACGTATGTTATCTAAATTTATCTATAGCTATTTTACCCTCTTCTGTCCTCTGGTGGGGCAACTGTCACCATGCCCTCCAGAGCAACACTAGCCTGTGTGTTTGGGACTGTTAGGTATGACGGCTAAGGCTGGCACCCCGGCTGTGCCAAGGGACCTTCTCTCAGCCCTCGTGCCACCAGCTACCCTTTGCTCCAACATACAGGAAACCCCTCGTCTCTGCTCTCATTTTTCAGATCAGAAGAAACAGCTCAAACAGGCATTTTCCTCAGGGTGGCAGGGGCACCCCGAGCTTCCTCAGCTCCTCCTTCCTCGGGGCAGGCTGTACTGCTGTGCGCTGGGGCTCTCCTCCCCATCCAGTTATCGCCAGACATTTTGGCAGAGCAGCTGGCCCCAGCTCCTGGGCCCTGTTGCCATTAAAAGCTCTGCTGCACTTTAAGGGATAACTCTTAACAGACACACTTCTCAGACTTAATGAAGCAGCATCAGCCACACTCACATATCTCAGGCCTGCTCACTGGTCTTTTCTTCCAATCCCCCCTCTTTTCCATCAGATATCAATAGGGTTTCCCACCTTTTCTAGGTTTTCCTTCCCCTCTGAAATTCTTGCAGGGAATGGTGAGGAGTGGGGGTGTCACTTTTTCTTTAGAGCTTTTCGACTGAGGTTGTATCAAATACACAAAATATAACGTGAGTCATTTTTCATGACTTTTTTCAAGTATATGGGAAGACCCTGCTAGTGTAGCTTACTTCTTGTTGACCAGTGTGTATCTGCTGTAGATGTAGAGATAAGACAATACAGGCATTTTAAAATAATT
Source organism: Charadrius vociferus (assembly GCF_000708025.1). NCBI lineage: Eukaryota > Metazoa > Chordata > Aves > Charadriiformes > Charadriidae > Charadrius > Charadrius vociferus. The sequence goes on from NW_009652966.1 coordinate 1,396,002, forward strand.
TGAGCATACAAAACATACACGGGTACATACAGATCAGAGAAGTACCCACATTCTGTAAACAAGCATCTAGAAACTAGAATATTCCAAGGATGCAGCTGAGCGTGTAAAATGGCTGGTGGGAATGCATTACAGCACATATACAAGGAGAGGCTGGGAGAGCTGGGAGTGCTCAGCCTGGAGAAGACTCAGTGCGCTCTTCTCCATGTATAAAAATACCTGATCGTATTAATATATGGTGATGGTGTGTATATATATATATATGTAAATACATGACAAGAAGAGTAAAGATTATGGAGCCAGACCCTTCTCAGTGGTGCCCAGTGACAGGATGGGAGCAAACTGAAATATAGGAGGTTCCACTGAACATAACAAGACACTTGCTACTGTGAGGCTGATCCAGCCCTGGCACAGGTTGTCCGGAGAGGTTGTGGAGTCTCCATCTGTGGAGATATTAAAAACCTGACTGGACACAGCCTGGAGTGGTCTGCTCTTGCTGACACTGCCCTGAGCGCTGGGGTGGACTAGATGATCTCCAGAGGTGCCATCCCTCCTCAGCTGGTCTGCGATTCTGCATAATCCAGCATGACAGCATGGTGTTTCCCTAAGACAACATCACTCGCTGTTTCCTGGCAGTCCTGCACATGGGTGATAGAGGTGGATGGAGGACCGGTACTGGAATACAGCTGAGAGTTGTTCTCCACAGGCACATGAAGGCAGTGAATTGCTTAGGCCCAGGCCTATCTTTAATCTACGGATATGGTTACTGACTTTGCTGCATCATGGCTTCTCAGGGGCACTCTCAGCTCCGCACAGTTTTATACAAGTCAATAACTTTCCAGTGGGGTAGAAACAGCTTCCACAAAGGCCACTACAGGCAGTGGGAGCCGCAGGCAGAAAGCAAGTAAAGGCAAGGAAGCACTCCTTCTTTGAGAACAGCAAGAACCAGAAGCACGTGAATGCATTTGGGAACCATCCTGAGTATATAACAATGCTGTGCTTTATGTCTATCTATTTTTAACCACCAGAGGCATTATACCTGACTTTTAAAAAGGGAACAGGTTCGTCAAGTGTTGCAAAAAATAGCCCAAGAATCATTAAAAGCATGCTTTTGGTTTGAATACATTTTCTTCAGTATTGTAGCTTATTGGACTAAGCTGTTACAAGCCTGGCTCACAGAATGATGAGTTTTAAAGAGATATGTACCTTTTATTGTATTCTGTTGTTTTGGGTTTTTTTGGTTTTGGGGTTTTTTTCAAGTCTTTAGGATATAGATAACATTTTCAATATTTTTTTTCTGATAAAAATATCTTTAAAAAAATGGACTTTCGTTTTCAGCAGAAGCTGAAATTCTTGCAGAAAATGAGACTTCAAGAAAAAAATACCATGTATTAATGTTTCCATTCTTTCTAGAGAGATAACAATGTGGCTTATTGTAAGCATTTCAATGAACTAGTTTTACTGACGTGAATGTTTTCAGCCATAGTAAATTCCAAGCAAGTGTTTTCAAATGTTTATATAAATTACTTTCAGGCCATGCAAATGTTTGCACTGCAGAAATCAGACCCTAAGTATTACCTGTCAGTCAGACAAGATAATAATTTTCTATCGTGAGACTTGAACACCTATCCCTGCCCTCCCCCCCTCTCCCCCCCCTGACGACACAGAATTGGGGGACAGAGGGAAAAAAAACAAAGGGCATCAGAGAAATTATTCTCTGAAAATTATTATGTGGGAAAGACAGTTCTGAAGCAGGACAGATACCATATTATTCAGCTGTCAGCACGGGCTGAAAGATGCTGGGAGAGCTGTGATAGTTGCTATAGTCATAGGTGCTAGTCAACTTGTCAGATGCTAGGAAAGAAGAAATTGGTGGCAAGAGGAGATAATAGAAGAGGCAAGTGGAGGTAAATCAGAAAGATGTTAGACTAAGGGAGAACTAACAGGTGCTGCCATGGGAACTGCCAAGCGAGAGTAGGAAAGCTTGCTTGGGTCTCAGAAAAAGGACACATCTTGCACATTAACATGAACAATTTATCCTGTAAAACAAAAAGATATTCTAATAAAATAACAAAAAGATGAAGGGAAGAGAGAAGGAGGCTATTAGGAATGTAAGCAGTATCTGAAAATATTTGGTGAATTCATCAAACCAAGAAAAAGCCGTGCAGAAAAGGTCTCTGTAGGGGCTAGCTCATAGTATGTTAAAATTGTTTCTGCCTTTTGAGCTTAGTTGCATTTAAAATGCTGCCTAAGGTTACTGTATTTGAGCCAAAATTTTTCTTGAGGAAGCAAATATATCTATTACAATGTCACTGACACACAGCTGTCTCTGATGGTTCCTCACATCTGAAAGCTTTCCTGTTTCTTCCCAGCTTATTCAAGTTGGACTAATAAAATCAATTATCTCCTCCTGCAAACTTGCCTCATTAGCATGCAAAACATCTGCTTTTCTTTCCTTTCTATGATTTTTTCTTTTAACAGTCTTTTTATAATGATGTTTGTCCCCTCAGGAACATATCTATTGCATGTCCTGAGATGAGATGAAATGTAAGAGGAATATGTAACAGCTGCTTTGAAAATGGTTCAAGAAATAAAAAGTGGCCAGCAGTACAGTTCAGAGTTGCTCTAAAGCATCTCCTTCCTTCCTGAAACACATACTCATGAAATTCACCTTGATAAACTGTGCATTTATATTGATAGATTTGTCTGGGGGAACAGTGTCTTGGGACAGGCGTTAAAAGAGGCTTTGCTGATACTAAAACAAGGTGGACATCTGGGATATGCTGCTGCAGCTATCCTCAGTCATGCACAAATGCTATGGAAATCAGCTTGCTAACTTCAGAGTAGCCTGAAAGCAGGGAAACTTTGGAGAGACGTGGCTGGTCTTCTACTAAATCTCAACTTCTGACTGTTGGGTGAGAGCCCAAAGCACGTCCTGCACTCCCAAGGTCCCAGCCCTGACCAAGAACATTGCACGCATCTCTCCTTCTACTCTTCAGCCCCAGCCTTCCTATCCCTCTTGAGTTTGCTGAGAAAATGCCAGAATAACTGTTCATAAAAATTAGAAGCACCAGGTGCTGCGTTGTGTGGGGGTGATGTCCTCCCAAGTTACAAGCCTGCCTGTGGCCAGCTGATGCCACTTTGCTGCTATGTCTGCCACACGTAGCACCAGCAGTTGGACCAGGATGGGCTGCCAGGCTGCATCTGGGGTGGATCAGCCCACCCTTAGGCAAGCTGCAGATGTGGGATATGCAAGGTGTACCCTACCCAAAGATGAGCTGCTTCAATGTACCTTTTTTGCCCCAGTCTTCCACCAGGTCAGATGTGGACCTTCTGGAAATGCTGGAGTACCAAAACTCTGACATTTGGAGCAGGAGAGACACAATCAGGAACTTCCAAACTGTCTCCTGGCAGATGCTACTTTTGCTTCCTTATGGAAAGACAGGCTCTGAGTTTCACCTAATGAAACAGGTATTGAGCCTTTGCCAAAGAAACCCCTCTGGAGTTAAGCCAGATAACAATGTCCTTGAAGTCCTGCTCTGCAGTCTTCTGGCTTTGCAAACTGGAGCCCTAATTCAGAAACACTCAGGAGCCCGTGTCTCAGTTGAGCATAACTATGGTGTTTGCCTCCATCCTATGTATGTATCTACTCCAGATGGAAGAGGATGACAAACTAACACTTTGAACTAAGTAGGATGAATGTGTGAGAGGAGTGAAGGAAAACTGCATTGAGATAAAACCCAGATGCATACATTGTAGATGACAATACTCATTACACCTATTCCACTTCAAATTGCTTTTCATTTCTGGCAGGTCTTTGCAAATTTGCTTAATGTGTAATCTTCCGTATCAATGAATCACAAGAGTTAACGCTGTCAGGAGTATGTCAGTGTTGCTTAGGCAGAGCTGCATTAGGAGAAGGCGGCATTTTTGTAGCATATTTGTTTAAAGCGTCAGAAATGAAATCATTGCTATCAGATTCCATTCAAAGGTTTGAGAAGGCAGAAGAACACAGAAAAGGAAACTTCAAAATATAAATATACGCTCACTACAGTGATGCTGTTTGTTTACTTTTTGAGGCTGGTATGAATCTATTCTTTCAGTTATTTGTTGATGACTTTTTGTATTCCTTCAGACTCTGTTTTGCTCTTGTGGCAATCACAGATTTCTGGCTGTGCCCCCTGACAGCTGCTAAGATGATGTGACAGCTGCTGATAGGATATGAATATTTATAGTCATTTGTGGTACATTATGCTCAAGGAGTAAGCTGATCTGAACCCATCCTTTGGCTAATACAAATACCAGCTAATACAATTATTCAGTGTCTCTCTCCCTCTGCAAATGAGGCCTTTAACTCTACACTTTGGAATAAATCATATCAGTTCTGCCCAGCATAGTCAAACATTTGAATTCGGCAACTACTTTTTAAAAGAATCATTTAACATTTTTAAAAGAATCATTTAACATTTTCAAACATGAAAAGTATCAAAAGAATTGTCTACAAGAACTTGTCTACTTGTATGGTGATGAAGAAACATTTTAATGTTTCTCATCCTTTTGCAGCCATCACCAGAGGGACCCTTCTACTGCTCTGCTCTGCAGACAAGTGCAGTTTTGCCATCACACAGACAGAAAAGCTGAACCTCAGACAGGTTGCTTGACTTCTACAATAGGATGAAAGAAATCCTTGCCAAAACTAAAAACACACCACAGCTGCTGTGAATCCCCTTCATTGTATGCACAAGACTCCTATTTCTGTCCAAATGCAGATAGAGTGGAAACAAAACATTGGACTTTTAAGAAAATAGTATCATAAAACACAAGAATGGTACAGGTTATTCCTTGTTCATTATCATGGCAATCCTAACACAATGTCAATATTGAGCATTCCCCTTGGGAAGGACCTCGTCGCTTTCTCTGACACCCTCCTTCCCTCTGGCAGCCTGAGCTGCCTCTTACCCGTCTCTGTGAGCTGGGGGAGAGTCAGTGAAACCCCTCCAGGGCAACTGTGCAGGCACACCAACTCCCTATGTTGAAACCCCTCTCAGGTTGCAACAAGTCGTCAAAAATGTCCAGGACTGCATGTAAAAATGTCCAGCACTGCATACCAGAAAGCTACAGGGTCCTTTGCAAAGTAGCATTTTGGGTATTTTTTCTGTTTTGCAGAACCACAAACATTTTAGCAAGGTTTGTAAGTCCTGGAGGGCACCCCCCAGCCTCAAGAGAAGAGCTGCCCCTGGCCTAGCAGTTTTATGTCTGGAGTCTATTTGTCCCACACACAGGGATCAGAGGTGCAGACACCATTTGCACAAAGGAAGAGAGTTATGCTAGAGACGGCCACACAGTCTCTCACTCTTGCTAATAGTTTCACAGGTTGGTTTTTTGGTTTTTTTGGTGGTTTTTTTTTTCTGGTTTACAGTGACCTGTCTATTATTTCATAACATCTCAGATCACCCAGCTATTCCTGTCCAGTTTTGGTATTTGTCTGAAGCCTAACTTCCAGTTTTCATCTGTAGACAGTTTATTTTTCAGCTATTACAAACATGTGTCTAATGTTTATTTGAACGGTTTTGCTTTTCCTTTGCAGCCAAACTGTGCTCTAGACGGTCTTGCTTCTCTACCAAAATCTCTTCCACTGCTCCTGTTGGCTCAGTTTGTGTATGAACTGCAGGACAAAAATTCGTAATTGAATGTCATTTGAAGGGTGGTTGTGCTCTTCTTTCACCTTCACAGCTCAGTGCAAACTTGGACATCGCCTATGGGTTTGCAATATGCTTTTAAAACCATGACTTTCCCGTGCTTGTAAGAACAGCTGTAGAACTGAAGTAGCTTTCAAATAACATCAAACTGAAAATAACCTTTCTTTTTTTTTTCTGACTGTAATTTTCTTAATCTAATTTCTATTAATTACATACAGGAAAAAAAAACCTTAGGAGTGCATGTCCAGACAGAAATAAGGTTCATTTTGGAGAAAGAAGACACAGATAATACAAACACACAACCTTAGCTCCCCAGCCTTTACTTTTAACATTACTTGCAAACTGAGCTTCAGAATTTCACAAGCTGTGTTTATAAAAGGTAAAAAGTATGGTTTCAGGCTGTAGGTAGACAGTCCAGGCTTTTTCCTGTGCCCAGGCTAGTGACACAGGCAGTCTCACTGCTATGGTGACTAAAACTCATGCTGACAACATTTTGCATTCATGTGTATGCTCTTTTTGCCTTGCTTGCAAGTGCATGGTCTGCTTGCTACACAAACCAACGTGTCTCAAGTTTTGGAGGGTGTTCCGGTTTGGGGTTTTTTATTTTATTTTTATATTGCAGTTTTACTGTTGTGTGTGCATGTTCTGTTTTTGGTTTGGTTTTCAGTTTTGAGTTTTTCTTTTTCCCTTCCCAGTAACAGCAATACAGAAGGAGCAAAAAACATTTCGGTCATGTTATGACCTGTGGGAAGAAATGCATGATCTGTCTTGCCCAGCACCTGACTGTTGTGGGAAAAGCAGACTTAGTCATTAACAGCAGCGTATCTGAGATGCCGTCTTCCAGTCAGAATAACCTCAGTAACATCTAAAGACACCCCTGCTTTCCCCTCCAGGAAACAGCTGTAAAACATAATCTCAAGCATAGTTGTCTTGACTCTACATACCCTATTCCATAAAGAGGTCCTCAGCCTTTGTTTATCCCATTTCATGAAGAGGTCCTTAGCTTTTGTTAACGTCTGCGGTCCTGAATTAAGCTGAAAAGTAGAAACTTCTATAAACAATAAATAAATAAATAAATCCATGTGAAATTTCCTCACTTTGAAACATTGCATTTTGATTTCCATCACTTTTATTTTTTATTTTAATGAGTTTCAAAATGTTTCAGATTTCAAAATTTGTTATGAACAGCAAATGCTAAACAGTTCACGTAGGAAATGTCAAATTGAAATGTTTTCCACATAAACCGACATTAAAAAATAGTGTCCAGTCAATAAATCTTTTAAAAATCACCCCTCTTATCAGAAGCTTCAGTTCAGATGAACTGGCATTTTTGACACAAAAACTTCTCAAAATTCTTGACTCCTCTAGAAGTTGGGGATTGTAAGTCAAGACTAGGAAGGAAAAATCTACCGTACCAAAATTCACCCTAGGG